>NC_033797.1:25865321-25900421 GCF_001876935.1 Asparagus officinalis | reverse complement strand
TATATATATATATAGGGAAAAGTGAATCTAAGGTGACACCCTAGGCTCCCACCTAAGGACGCGGCCTAGAATCACATCATTTCCTAAAAAAATTTTACGATCCGCTCCGTTAAACTTGATCTACACGGTCTTAAACTCAAACACACCAATTTTGGGGTGAACCCATCATGTTTTGACCATTCGTTGAGCCGTGCAAAAAGTTCTATTCTTTTGAAACCGTTAAATTTGCAGCGAGTGGATATAGGGTCAAAACACGAAGGGTTCACCCTAAAATTGGTGTGTTTGGGTTTAAGAACGTGTAGATCAAGTTCAACAAAGCGGATCGCAAAAAAAATAGAAAATGATGTGATTTTAGGCCGCGTCCTTAGGTGGGAGCCTAGGGTGTCACCTTAGATTCACTTTTCCTGGTCAAAACACGACGGGTTCACCCCAAAATTGGTGTGTTTGGGTTTAAGAACGTGTAGATCAAGTTCAACAAAGCGGATCGCAAAAAAAATAGAAAATGATGTGATTTTAGGCCGCGTCCTTAGGTGGGAGCCTAGGGTGTCACCTTAGATTCACTTTTCCTTGCGGAATGATGAAGAGAAAACCAAGAATTAAAAGCTTGAAATGAACTATGACAATGCCAAAGAACAACAAGAGCAATAATTTGTTCTAATCAATATACTAAGATGAAACTGTTTTACTATTCAATGTACTAAGATGAAATTGTTTTACTATTACGGAAGGTGATATGTCTAAAAGTAGATTTAATGTGTGTGTGTGAATCACTCATAAATATTTTAATGACAAATAGGAGTCTCAAATCAGCAGTAAAAACTTATTTGTTAGTCTTACCACCTTAAATAGTTCACGAGAATAGACCATACATGCCAATCTATTGTCTTACCAAATATTTATCATAATCAATCAATACCTGAAATAATTATTGAAATAATTGATGCTTTCATGCATCGACAAGTTATTCCTCCTTCATATATAAAGAAAAATTAGTGGAATTTTTAAAGGCATAGAAAATTGACATGTGTCATATTCTAAAGACATAAAAGTTAATATGTGCAATATCATAAGTATCTGACATGTGTCTAATCTAGTATTCACATGAAAATTCTCATCAAATAAAAAGTATTCATAATTAGAAAATTCTAATAATTAAATAGTTTGTAATCATTGTTAGATTATAACTATCCATAATAAAAAAATCTAGTAGTTATATGTTTAAATACAAAATTAAAAAAAGTATGTAAAAAGCCTCTTTACATAAAATCATTGGTTAAATTTAGAGAACCCTCATCAACTATTTTAATTTGTAAAACCCCCAACACCACTCTATGCTGCCCCCCACCCACCCAAAAAAAACCCCAAAACAAAAAATTTTTTGAGCATACTGTAGATAACTCTCCTCAACTATAAAAATTTAAGATAATCTCTTAAACTTTCTCACTTAATCCCCCTCAAATATGGTGTATGTATTAGAAAATTCCCCTCAACTCTTTTAATTTGCGCCTCAAGTTTGAGTTTATTGTAGATAACCCCTCAACTTTGAAATTTTGTGAAATCCCCATGAACTCTTCCCTCTCTACGTCATAAAATCATTGTTAGGTCTAGTATATCACATGACATATATGTAACTGAGAAAAGACCAAAATACCTCTCAACCATAAAAATTATTCTGATTTTTTAAGGATAAAAGAAAGAAAAGAAAAAGAGGGCAAAAAATATGGAAAATTGCTTCAAGGTCCCAAAACCCAAAAAAGTCATGTGCCCCAGCCCCTCACATTATTTGTAATGTGTTGCAGCCCTAAAAATTTTAAAAAAATTGGCCAACCCCCTCCATCATGACTCCAGGTCATGTTTTCCCAAAAACCTAAATTTACCCCTCCCCAAAATCACTGTCATCTCCCCCAAAATCATACTTCTTCTTCCTCCTATTCCTCCTCTGCCTCCTTCCTCACTGCAACCGCTGCTCTCTCCTCCGCTGTTTCATTCCTCCCCCAAAACCACATGTTCTTTTCTCCCATCGAAGCAGGTCACCGGCCGGCACAACGACACAGAGCTCCATTTGGCAGTGCAAAGGGGGATCTCACTGCTGTTAGGGGGATTTAGGGGGAGGTTGACGCTCATATGACGGGAACCGGGGTTGAGTTTGACGCAGAGGTGGCGGCCATCAGGTCGGCGATGGTGAATGAGTTAAATGGGGGGAGGGGGGATGGGGGATCGGGAGAGGATCGAGAAGGCCGTGGAGGAGGCGATCGGGTGGCTGGAGGGGAACCAGCTGGCGGAGGTGGAGGAGTTCAAGCACAAGCAGAATGAGTTGGAGGAGGTCGGTCGTGGTTCGTCTCGAAGTAGCTCCAGGCGATGGGGAGCAACCTGAACGCCCCAAGGGGGAACGAGGTCTCGTAGACTAACGACTGGCGGTCCCGGTGTACACGATGAGCTCCGTCCCGCGGCGACGCCGACTCCCTCTCCCGCGCGAGGCCTTGGGGATTTTTTTGGGGGTCAGATTTTTTTTTATTTTTTGGGTTTTTTGGATGAAGTTTGATGTTGCTTTGTGGTTTTTGCTTTGATTTGCTTTTAGATGTTGGTGTTATTGGGAAGAGATGAAGAGAAAGATATTGGTTGATTGCGTTATGTTTTTATTGTTATAAACTTACAATTTATGTTGGTTGCATTATGTAACATGTTAACTATTATATGTAACATGTTAACTGTTCTACGTAACATGTTAACTGTTATTTATTGTGACGCCCCTGGGTTCACACAAGGCTGCAGTCCAAGGTGAAACCAAGAATGTCAAACCTGCCATGCACCACACCGTGTAATAACATGTGTCACCATCACAATTAACATCTGTCTAGTAGAATCAACAACAGGTGTAGGTACAAAAGCAAGTGAAAGATAACACAAGAAATACTGATGAAATGAAATCACATAAATATCTTACCATCCAACATACAGCAATACATAGTCAATGTCTGAATGGATAACTGGAATACTCAATAATAAAATCATTGATCTTACTAAAAAGGGTTTTTAGTATTTAGAAATTTACAACACGAGCATAGGTACGTCGAGCGAAATAATCCAAACAAGGAAACCCTCATGTATATACCTTACATCTCAAATTGTAAATCCCTAAATACCAAACCCGAGGTTCTAATACAGGAACAATAATAAAAGAAATACAATCAATCTCAGACCGTAAGTGTGGTGCTATGTCATAGCCTACATGAATATCATGATATAGCTCACATGAGTGTCATGTCAAAAATCTGCATAGTTCATATCATGGGCTTCTGTAAGAATGTCTTATGCCGGGTTAAGAACCATGTCTGTTACAGGGTTTGTATACTGTAGTTTCCAAACTCACGGGATAGTTGGCAGATGTCTAACACGAGGACTGAAATGGATTATAGTCCAACACGAGGACTTCTATGGATTATAGTCCAACACGAGGACTGTAGGGATTTGCATAAGGCCGCCACAAGTATGTAGTGAAATCTACTTATCAGTTTTCATAACCAAATCGGTATATGTGTCCCAAATTCATACCCTCAGGTCATCTATCATGCATGGACACATAGTGGGGCTAATAACTAGGTCAGATAAACCAGACAAAACCCCGAATAGGAGTAAAAATACCCAAAAACACCAAATCTGGAAATCTGCAACAGAGGGGTCGGCGGTCGACCGATACGGTCGACCGAACTCTGATACAAATCAGGACGGTCGACCGCCAGGAATATCGGTCGACCGACCAGACATCGCGGTCGACCGAAAAATGACGCGGTCGACCGAAATCAAATAGCGGTCGACCGAATAAATGACGCGGTCGACCGAAGCCCTGACTCGAGCTCAGCGGTCGACCGCGTCGGTCGACCGCCGAGCGAACAGAACCCTACCTGGGTTCTGTCAGCTGCTAAAACCTGGAACCAAAGATTTCGATAACATGGGTATTTGATAAAAATGGGATCATACTGAAAATACACAACCAAAACCAAAGTTTGAAATCTATATTTTCAAGATCTTAAATCCATGAGAAACAAATCCAAATCGTTTTAAAAGCTGTAAAGATGTTTGAAACTCTTTTAGGCAAAAACTCAGATCTAGATCTTCTTTAACAGGGCATGGGTGAGTTTTGACAACATATTAAGCCCCAAACCCATATTCTAGGCTATAGTAAACTATTAGCTAAACAAAGATACGAATTTGGCTCCATAAATCCAATAAAAACTCAGTTCTTGATGTTTAAACCAAAGGGGGTGGGGGTTGGGCGAGAAATTACTCGCCTTGGCTCTTTCTCCTCTTAACCTTATAAAAAACTCCAAGAGAACTCTATCCAAACTATTTTCATCCGGTTTTTAGTGATTAAATCTAATTTAGCTCTTCTCAAATTCATTAATGATGTTTACAGGCTCAAGTTCATATGTAAACGAAGCCAATAGTAGTAGAGGTCATCTAATCTACTAGCATAAAGAATAAAAATAAATAAATTTAAAAACTAACATAGAATTCCTAATTAATTAAAAATATTTTAACATAAGAATCTGATAACATATGTATCTTTCCATCGCAAATGTTTGTATTAGCGATGGATTTCAAATCTGTCGCCAATACCCCGTCGTCAATGCTCAGTTTTCTACCTGTTAGTGGTTATCTTTAGATTGGTTTTCTTGAAAGTATAAAAATATGACTAGAAAACCACCCTCTTATATTGCTCATTAATTCCACTAATTTTTGAACAAGCAAGAGGTATTTCCACTAATTCCATTCATTTATTAACGAGAAAACTACTAGATTCGTTCTCCAAGCAAATTCAAATTCAGGAAGCATATATCACTTCTCCCTGAAGAAGGGACATGCCTCCAGCGACAAAGTTACGACTACAGCCTCCTCGACGACGACGCTAGAGGGGAGCAGGGGGCCCTTGAGAAGGCTGCCAAACAACTGTCCTGGATCATAGTAGACTTCCACGTCCTCAGCTCTCAAGCTATCATCTACCTACGTGGAACAAAATAGTATTGGACTACATTTAAAATATTATAGATTTGAGGGACTAATATTAAAATAATTCTTAATTTTTTGTAGGGCCACTCATTAACAATGGGATAATCAATCACTAATGTTAATTTTTTACGATGGCGACGGACATTGGCGACAGATTTGATTCGTCGCCAATAAGTATTGGCGACGTATTCGAATCCGTCGGACGTATTCGAATCCGTCACCAATAAGTATTGGCGATGGAACATTGGCGACGGATTAGATCCGTCGCCAACACGTATTGGCGACGGATTAGATCCGTCGCCAATAAGTAATGGTGACGGATCTAATCCATCACCAATAACTATTGGTGACGGAACATAGGCGACGGATCGAATCCGTCTCTAATAAGTATTGGCGACGGATTTGAATCCGTCGCCAATATGTATTGGCGACGGATCTAATCCGTCGCCATTACTTATTGGCGACGGAGTATTGGCGACGGGTCGAATTCGTCACCAATAAGTATTGGCAACGGATCTAATTCGTCACCAATACATATTGGCGACGGAACATTGGCGACGGATAAAATCCGTCGCCAATAAGTATTAGCGTCGGATTTGAATCCGTCGCCAATAAGTATTGGCGACGGATTAGATTCGTCGCCAATACTTATTGGCGACTGAACATTAGCGACGGATCTAATCTGTCGCCAATAGTTATTGGCGACGGATGTTATCCGTCTCCAATACTTATTGGCGACGGAATTGATCTGTCGCCAATGTTTTTTCGTCGCCAATACTTATTGGCGACGGAAAAACATTGGCGACGGATCAAATCCGTCGCCAATACAAACAATGGCGACGGGACTCTCCCCGTCGCCAATGTTCCGTCGCCAATGTTTGTATTGGCGACGGATATCAAATCCGTCGCCAATACCCCGTCGCCAATACTCAGTTTTCTACTAGTGTTTGGATCCTCTCCATTATCAAAAAAAAAAAAATAGCGGAGAGACCAGACCACTGCAATATTATAATCGTTGATTTGTTTTGTGGATGGTTGTGATTCATTTCATATCTAACATTCATCACACCCCGTGAATTGTATTATTTTCTTAATTTACACTCAAGGCAAATCACAGCCATCCGCAATACAAATCAATATTGTAATATTACAGCGCTCTCTCCACTAATTTTTGTAATGGAGAGGATTTCAATCCAAAATTCTGAATCTAACTATAAAGATACAATCAATTTTTAATGTATTCTAACCCGAATAAAATCAGTTGTCTTCTTTTTTGAGTTACAAAATATAGAATAACAAGAAAGAAGAGATCTTCTGTTATTGTTGATCGAGAAGACATGGGAAAATGTCATAGTTAACAGAAAGATAAATCATCATTTCCCCTTATAAGTAGCTTCCCATATAAGCAAAATCTGTTCACAGCAAATATTTCTTATTACATATTTCTTTCATCTTACAAGCAACAACATATTTATAACAAGAAAAGTTGTTAATTGACAAATAGCAACTCCCAATAGAACACAAAGCCAAAACTCTATATATTCCTTTCAATTTACGACTAGATCAAGATCTTCATACTAACTAACACCTCCACATCAAATATACAAATTATCTAAAACCACCTATACAAAATCAAAAATATCACTAATAGCAATAAAGACCCAAATCCAAACCCCTCCCCGTCGTAGCCAGAGCTAGTAGAATTAATCACTTGCACACTACCTCGACGCAATCTTGGAGGGAAGAGAACACTCAAAAAATGAATCAAAAGCAACAAAACTAGAGGCAAGATGAACATAAGAGGGATGCCAGTACTCTCGTCTTCCTCCTCCTCCTCTTCTCCAATTAACAACATGACCTTGTCGAAGATCGTAGGGCCCATGATCACCGATCCTAGAGTTAGTACCATCAAGGTTGGGATCAACGGTGATGGACCGCTACTTGATCTCATTTTGTTGGAGGAAGTAGTTGGTGTTAGAGATAGAAGAGAAGAGAGTGTGTCAATCTCTTTGAAGAAGGGCCAATTAAGGGGTTATCAATGTTATAGTTGGTAATATTGACAAAGAGTGGTTTATCGGTTAGCTTAGCTTGAGTTATTATATTCTCATGCTTGCATATGCATTTCGATTGGACGGCATTATAAAATCTTAACGGCTAGGTCCATTATTGAGATAATGATGAAACGCTTGGTACGGGGTTGACTATAATCTTATATTTTCATGGACGCATGCCTAATTCACGAGGTTCATGAGTTGTAAGATGTTGTGCCTGAAGCTGTGTCAAGGAACCAAACCAAACGCCAATCCAAGAGAGCCAAACGAACCAAATATCAATGCACAAACAAAACACCAATTTTAACGTGGTTCGGCAAGTTGCCTACGTCCACGGGGCAAGGGGGGATGGGGTTTTAACTAATAGAGAAAGAGTACAAACTGAGATTACAATACGCTCAAAGGAACAAACTAATCTCACCACAAAGCTCTTAATCTCTCCAAATAAAACCCTAAACAAATAGCTCAAAAATACCTCTTTTTGTGCTCCAAATAGCCCCCAATCAATGCTTAATCAAAGCCTAAACCAAGCCTAGGAAACCCTAAAAAACGTGTCTCTATTTATAGCAAAACACAATCCCAAACTGATTGGGATTCTAAAAACGAGTCTGCCACACCCTGCACCATGGGTGTGGCAGAGGGTGTGGTGCAGGACAGATTCTGCCACACCCTGCACCGTGGGTGTGGCAGAGGGTGTGGTGCAGGACAGATTCTACCACACCCATGGCAGACACCACACCAGGGTGTGGTGGAGTCTGTTTTGAGTTATTCTTCACGTTTTTCACAATTCCTTCGCCGTTTTCACATAAGAAAACATTAGAGGAATGAAAAGAGTGTTTCACATGTCAGCAGGTAGAGTTAATGGAGGTATTATTGATAAGGAGGCAATAATTAGTGGTTTTTTTTAAAAGAAATCCGATCATGCGAAAGCGGGATGATTGAAGCAAACATATTTCAAGATGTAACTTTGGAGGATCATATACTCGCTTCATAAAAACTTTATTATTATATGTTTTTGGAAAGAACAGAAAGTGCTCTATATTACTATATATAAAACTAATTCTCGGCTCCAAATAATATTCATGTTCAAAGATATTCATATTTAGACTCAACTGCGCATGGAATTCTGAGTTACTTTTAGTTTTCTAGTTTTTATAGAAAGCTTTTTTATTTATTTTAGGAAGTCTAATTGTTTTAGGAAAGATTATTTTAGTATTTTTGCTTTGTTTTACACAATATATAAGGGGAACGAATTTATGAACTCCTTAGATTGGTTATTATTATTTCAAAAAAAATTTCTAGTCCTAGGGTTTTATAAGACTTGTGCGAATATTTATCTCTTTTGATTACCCTTATATTACATCAATTAGGCTCACATTTGAAGAGAGGGGGGAAAAGCCTTTACTTTTACAAAATATAATATATTGTACCATAACTCAGAATTGGATCTCTTTTTTGTTTCAAAATTACTTAGAGCATCTCCAACCAAAAAATCCAAAATGGTGTACTTTTTACACCAAGATGATGTAGTTTTTACACCAAATTACTATTCCATCTCCAACCCATTACACCAAATTTTACAAAAAAAGAATATTCCTTTTATTATTCTTATCTTTTAACATTTTTATCTATTTAAAATATTTAACAAATTATATAATTATATAATATATTACATATAATTAATTATAATAATATATTTTATGAATAAAATAAAATATAAAAATTAAATGCTAAATCAAATTAAAATATTACTTTCATAAATTCAACTAAAGATTACATTTACATTCAACTAAAGATTACATTTACATTTAACATCACAAATTAAAGTATAAATATTACTTTCATAATTATATAATACCAATGAAGGTTTGGAGGACTAATATTAAATTACCAATGAAGGTTTGGGGACTCTAATGTCAAATTATGAAGATATGGGGGGTTAATACCATAACACAAATGATGTAAAGGGACTGATATGCAAAGGAACAGCCTCTGATCATCTCATCTTCCTCCCTCTCACTTAATTTCTGCTCTTCGAATTCCCCCCTTTCGCTCCCTCGCCAAAAACCCTAACCCTAGAACTCAACAAAACATCAGCCTTGATGCTCGTCCAATTGGGCAGGAGCATCTCCTGCGCGCTGCAGCAAATGAGCAACGCCATCCTCGTCGACGAGAAGGTCCTCGGTTTCACATGAGAACCTCCCCAAAAAATTCTGCGTCAAAGCTATAGTGTTGCGTCAAATCTGGTGCAACACTGTAGCACCTCCCCAAAATAGCGCTGAAAATAACGCAAGGTTGGAGAGTGAAATGACGTTGAGTTTGCATCACCTTGGCGATTTAGCGTTGGGTTGGAGAAGCTCTTAACGCCATAAAAAATTTCTATAAGAAAGCGTAATTCAAGATTGACCCACAATTAAGAGCCTGACCAGTTGCCTACAGCCTCAGAACATAAAAGAGAATATAAAGACTTTACAAATGTAGACTTCGAGTGTAATAGCCAATGAGAATTTTGATGAGAAACTAACTTTGCATGACTTTGTCTAGTTAGGAATGGATAGCAACGTACACAGCGCTCCCTTTGACAATACAATGCACCAATAAGCAAGGGTCTAGTTTACCAATCTATTGTTTATCTATGGTGTATGATTTGCGCGTCTTTTCCGTGAAAGCGGCTGAACTCATTTCCTATGTTATCGCTTTCTATATTTTTTTTCTTCGTCAGGGGAACTATATTATCAATTTGAAATCATTATGTAAAATTAGACATGTATGACAGCACTGATGACCAATAAGATACAAGATTAATAGAGAATTGGCCCAAACTTTTTTTTCCGCCTTCATTTCATTTTGGTACCCAAAAGATTACCCACATTATACTTAGATACCCCCAAAATATTTTTTAACATAGATTTTGATACCCCCACCTTTAAATCTTGTTTCCAATTGAATCCCCAAAATATTTTGTAACACTTTGATAATTCAAAAGTATCGATCTTTGATGCCCTTGTCTGTATCTCATTATATTTTTTTATTTATTTATATAACATGCCTAGTGACTGGGTAAGACAGATCTAAGTATATCCAATGCTTAATTAAGGCATTGTATAAATTTAATAGCAAATATAATGGAATCTGAACAGGGTATCAAAGTAAAATATGATTGAAACTTTGTGTATCAAAATGTTAGATAAATACTTTGGTATATGAAAAAAAAACCAATGGAAAGTTTGGAGGTATCAGAATATTAAAATAGTACTTTAGAGTATCAAAGTGAGAAGATGGTAAATTTTAGGATACTTAAGCCTTTTTTTATTTTAGGGAAAATTGCTTCTAGCCCCCAAAATTAGGTAATTTTATTTTTGTTTGTAGGTACAACTCCTAGATTTACGCGTACTTATTCATAAAAGCAATACTAGAGGGACTGACATTTTGTAGCTTATACCAGATTTTGGTTGTTAAGGTTATGCATTTATTTTTAAGTTTTTTCATTAGTTGTTAAGGTTATGCATTGGTTGTTAAGCTTTTCGCTAGTTGTTAAGCTTATGTATTATATGTTAATCTTTTAGTTAGTTGTTAAGTTTATACATTGGTTGTTAAGCTTATGCGTTTGTTGTTAAGCTTTTTCATCAGTTGTTAAGTTTATGCATTGATTGTTAAGTTTATGCGTTAGTTGTTAAGCTTATACATTAGATGTTAAGCTTTTTCGTCAGTTGTTAAACTTATGCATTGATAATCACATTTTATTATAATTTTATACCCTCATTATCTATTTTATATGAATAAATATACTATTAATAATTGTTGTTAGATTAGTTTGCACATAATTGAATGAAAATATAAATAAATATTATTAAATGTAAAAACCCCTAAAAAATTCTTTCTTCTCTATTTTGTAGCATTTTTTTTGAAGCCCAAAGCCTATCAAGAAAATGATTGAAGCGCAAAGAACAAAGCCCATAAAAAATTACACCAAGGAAGCTATGCTTGGACTTGGATGCAAGAGTTGGAATGAAGTGGACTTTTATGCAAAAATCACAAGAATATGACTTTGGCTGCTGCAGATCACAAAGTGGGCCGGCTCTTCTTTGTTTTTATCTTGAAAATCAAATGGAATTCAAAAGTGAGCTGGACTTCATTTTGAAAATCAAAAGATGCATGAACATGGCCGAATTTGGTGTTTGAATGAAAATGAAAACAAAAGCCCATCAACAAATGCTTCTCATGGATGTGGGCTGCAGCTCTCATGGGCCGGTTGTGTTTTAAAAATCAAATGAAAATCACAAGTTGCTTGGGCCGGATTTTTATTTTTGAAAATCAAATGCTCATCACTTGAATGGGCCGAAACTCTAAGTGGACTTGATTGCTTCAATTTTTGAAAATGAAATAGCTAAACACTCCATGACCAGACTTGAGGTGGAGTTGAAATCACAGCAAAGAGTTGGGCCGAAATTGTGATCGGACTTGGGCTTGGAATTTGCAAGAAAATTCTTTTGAAAATCAAATGAACATGGGCTCAAGAATTGGATTTTGATTTTCTTTTGAAAATCAAATAAATCAAAGGTGGAGATTGTTGCTTGGGGCTCAAGACAAATCCAATGGCTCATATTCATTGAAGATTACTATAAATAGGGGTAGAGAGTGAGGGGTTAGAGGTGTGAAAATTTTGTAAACTCCTTTTGGAGAGGAGGGCTACTCTTAATTGAGAAGGCCTTCCAAAAATTGTAACTTTAGTTGCAATTAATAAAAATAATTTTTTCCTCTTTAAATTTGTTCTTTCTCCTCTTTGTTGAATGATGAGGATGGAGATGAAGAGCAATTTGAAGGTTTGCATTTCTTTTCTCTTTTATTTCTTTTTAGTAATTTCTTTATTATTGCTTATTAGTTAGATTTAAATTCATGCTTGTAGTGTAGATTTATTTTCTTGTCTTTTTTATTTCTTTTTGCACTTTAATTTGTAGAGTAGATTTATTTTTCTTGCATTTAATTTCTGCAATTTATTTTGTAGTTTAGATTTTTATTTTCTTTGTAATTAGATTTATTTCTTGTTCATAGTTTAGATTTTTCTTTTCTTTTTATTTTTGTAATTAGTTCTTTTTCTTGTTTTTATTTCTTAAAGATGTGAATTTAATTCTTGTAGGAAGTTTAGAATTATATGAAACTAGTCTAATTTCCTTTATATTGTATGAATTATTCTCTTGTACTTAAAATGTTCATGTTTAGGATAATCAACTAGAGAACTAATCGGTAGAAGAAGAATTTGATAATCTATGCTTATCTTAAATGGTTTGATAGGTTATGCTTATGAATTCTAGGATTATTATCATGTTGTTGTTCTTATCATGAATAGTGATTTTAACTTAGATGATAATTTGATAGGTTACACTTTCCTTAAATGGTTTGATAATCTATGCTTAATAAATCTAAGTTGAAATATGATAAAAAGAGAATAGTTTATATTTTGTAATTGAAATTGGTTAGTGGATTATATTCTAGATTTCTTACCTCTTTTGAATCCTTCATCTTAACTTTCTTAAATTTTCTTTTCATTTTTGGTTTTATTTCTTGATTTTATTAATTCATATTTCTTGCCTTGTGATTTCATTTATTCTTTAATTCTTCCTTCTCTCCTCTAAAATTCAATTTATTATCTTTTGCAAATATTCACAACAATCACTCATCACATTCACACTTATTCTTTATTCCTAATTGTCACGCACAAAATATAAGAACCAAGTTTAATAATCTCTTAAAATCACCTTCTTCGTGGGATCGATATCTTTTTATACTATAACTTGATAAATTGTGCACTTGCAATTTTGGTACATAATTATGCCGCATCAAGTTTTTGGCGCCGTTGCCGGGGAAGGTGCTAAAATAGGATTTTATTAACTTGATTCTTTAACTTGTGTATTTTTCTTGTGAAGGAACCGCTTGGAGCTTGAAAATCTTGGATTGAAGATCAAGAATTTGGAGCATTGCTTTCGGGTAAGTCTTCTTTCTAGTTTTCAATTCCACCCTCTTTAGCTAGCTTCACAATTACAGACAATTAGGATTTAAAAAAAAGGAGATTTTATTTTTGTTGACCATAATAAAATTCATCTTTCACTTGGACATTAACTAACAAGATAATAAATTCAAACATGAGCCATCTTCTCACATTTGATTGTTGTTGACCAGATTTTCTTTTTATCATCCTTTTTAGTCGCTTTTAATTTCTAGGGTTGCATTTCATATAGTGTAGGAATTCACCAAAGTGATTGTAGCACTTGATTTGGCACACACTTAAAACATTCTTAAGGGCAAAACCCAAAATCAAGATAAGGTAAGGGATTTCATCACCCTTTCCTTAGCCCACAAATCACTAATTCCTCACTTCACAAACCCAAGCCTTCTAAAACTCATTAGACGTTGGCCCCTAAGGATTCGAGCTCAATAAGGAACAAGAAATCCTTAAGTGAACGGTTTAAGTTTTCTCAGAATAGTTGGTGTCTAAGGCAAGGTTTAGGGGTTGCGTAAAGCGCTCCGCAAGGAAAGAGGTACTTAATTGATCTTTGATCACCCTCTAGTACTATCCTTACCTGGCTAACTACCTGGGTAAAACTTTGATCTTTTCACTGTAGGAATTTTTGGTTAGGAGCTGGTCTAGTTGAGTTAGGCTAAACCCTAGAGTTAGAGTTGATTGAAAAGTGATTGCCTTGATTTGTTTTAGTTAGGATTTTTCTTTAGCTTCTCATAAAAAAAACTAATTTTCTTTCTTTCTTTCCTTAAAAAAAAACTAATTTTCTTTCTTTCTTTCCTTTTAAAAAAAACTAATTTTCTTTCTATCTTTTTAAAAAAAAAATACTTGTTTTGGTGTATGCAATTTTGGGTTCGGGATAATTTTCATCGCTTAATCCGTGTTGAACCAATCCAAGAAATGGCAAATCAACTAGTTCTTCAGGATATGTGTTACCCCACCAGAAATGCAATTCCATCTTGCATAAGACTCCCCGAAGTAAATGGAGCAAATTTCGAGCTTAGACCGCATTTCATTAACATGCTTCCCAAATTCCTAGGTAATGAAACAGAAGATGCATATATATTTATCTCGGAATTTGAGGAAGTATGTATTATGATTAAAATGAGAGAATTAACCGAAGATGCGATTAAGCTTAGATTTATTCCATTTGCTCTTAAGGACAAAGCTAAAAAATAGCTGTACAGCTTACCGACAAATTCCATCTCAACTTGGGAGGAATTTGTCACCGTTTTTCTCAAGAAATTTTTCCCTATTCACAAAACGGTAAAGCTTAGGAACAACATTCAGAATTTCAAAATTGTCCCGGGAGAGCCATTCTGGAAATACTTTGACCGATTTAAAGATCTTTTAATCCAATGTCCTCATCACGGTCTAGAAAAATGGCGATTGTTCCAAGTCATATATGAAGGATTGGACTATTCTTCAAAAACATCTTTAGAATCGATGTGTCAGGGAGATTTTATGAGAAAAAACGCCGATGAAGCTTGGGAATTCCTAGAGAGTCTATCCGAGAAAACAATACAGTGGGAAAACTGTGATGACAGGGTTTCATCTGTTTCCCAATCTAAGTCTAGTGGTCTTTCCCTGGAGTCAAACATTGCATCTGAAGCGAAGATGGCAACGATTCTGCGGAGGTTAGAAGCCTTAGAAGTTAAGGAACGAGCTCCGGCTCAAATCAATCATATTTCTGCCCCGGGATGTCATAACTGTCAGTCTCCTACCCACGTTTCAGAGGAATGTCCTCTTCTAGGAAACAACCATGCTTTAGAACAGATGAACGCTGCATTCCAGCGCCCTAGAAATGATCCATTTTCTCCAACCTACAATCCAGGTTGGAGAAATCATCCCAATTTTGCTTGGAACCAAGGAAATTCTCATGGAAACCAAAACTTCATCCCCGCGTCGAACCAACAATTCCCTAGGGAAACACTGTCTCATTCAACGCACCAAACAATTTTTCTAACCCACCTTTTCCAAACCAACATCCTCATCCTCACCAGCCTACAAATCAATCAAATTCCGATCATGACAAACGTTTGAGTGTCTTAGAAAAGGGTTTAGAAGCTATGATCAAAGCTTCTACACAAACTACCAACATGTTGACCCAATCATCCACCACTCTAAATTCATTCATGCAAACCACCGGCCAAGTGCTCAACTCGAACACACAAGCCATAGCCCGGTTAGAAACCCAACTTCTCCCATTCAAAACACTCCTTCCGATGAAGCAATTCCTTCCGATGACCAAAATGCTGAACTTGAGATTGAGCCTGATCTAGATAGGTATAGGCCCGTTGCCCCCTTTCCAGATAGACTCAAACCTAGGAAAAACTCCCCGCAGGTTGAGAAAATCCTAGAAACATTCAAACAGGTCAAGATCAACATCCCTCTCCTAGATGCAATCGAACAAATCCCTTCTTATGCAAAGTTCTTGAAGGACTTATGCACTAAGAAAAGAACCACCAATGTCCCCAAGAAAGTCTTCTTAGCTGCCAACCTCAATGAAATTTTTTCAAAACCTATGCCGTTAAAATACAAGGACCCTGGTTGTCCCATAATTCCATGCGTCATAGGTAACACTCACATTGATAAGGCACTTCTAGACTTGGGAGCCAGCGTCAACCTCCTTCCTTATTCAGTCTATCAACAGCTAGGTGTAGGAGAACTTAAACCTACAAGATGCACTCTACAGTTAGCTGATAGATCTGTAAAAATTCCCAAAGGAGAGGTAGAGGATGTTCTGATCAAAGTTGGAGAGTTCATTTTCCCTGTTGATTTTATTGTCTTGGAAACGCAGCCCGTTTCCAATCTCAAAAGTCAAATCCCCGTCATTCTAGGAAGACCGTTCTTAGCCACCTCAAATGCTTTGATAAACTGTAGAACCGGTCAGATGAAACTATCTTTTGGGAATATGACTGTTGACCTCAATATCTTCAACTTAGGGAGACAGCCTAGTGATCCATCTGATGAACCCATGGAAGTGAATTTCATTCAAGGAATATCCAGTGAACAACAAGAGGGAGAGTGTGAGTCTGATTCAAATGCATCTGATTTAATGATTGAGGAGCTTTCTGATGACGAACTTGAGATAGAACCGCTGGTCAATCATGTTTTTGCTGTTGGCTGGCAACGAGAACCTTTAGAGATAGAACCCCGAGTCCAGCTTCGCCCATCTGTGGAGGAACCCCCTAAGTTAGAGCTCAAACCTCTACCCGAAAATCTAGAGTATGCCTACTTAGGGGAGAACGAGTCTTTACCAGTTATCATTTCTTCTGAGTTGACTACCGGTCAAAAGGAAGCTCTCTTAGCTGTTTTAAGAGAGAATAGGGAAGCCATTGGATGGACCATGGCTGATATCAAAGGGATTAGTCCAACCATTGTTCAACACCGAATCCATTTGATAGATGATGCCAAACCTACTAGAGATGCTCAACGTAGGTTAAACCCAGTGATGAAAGAAGCAGTTAGGAAAGATATTCTGAAATGTCTCGATCATGGGATCATTTATCCCATTTCTGATAGTTCATGGGTGAGTCCAGTCCAAGTTGTTCCAAAGAAATCTGGGATCACCGTGATCCAAAATGAGGCTAATGAGCTGATTCCCACTCGAATCCAAACTGGATGGCGAGTCTGTATTGACTACCGAAAGCTCAACTTAGCCACTAGGAAAGATCACTTCCCTCTTCCTTTCATTGACCAAATGTTAGAGCGTTTAGCAGGACACGAGTTCTACTGTTTCCTGGATGGATATTCAGGTTACAATCAAATCCCTATCGCTCCAGAAGATCAGGAGAAAACCACCTTCACTTGCCCGTATGGAACATTCGCATACCGACGCATGCCTTTTGGCCTGTGCAATGCACCGGCCACATTCCAACGTTGCATGATCAGTATTTTTTCCGACATGGTAGAGCGATTTCTCGAAATTTTCATGGATGACTTTTCCATTTTTGGTGACACATTTTCCCAATGTTTGCATCATCTTAAACTGGTCCTAGAACGGTGTAGGGAGAAAAATCTGACTCTCAATTGGGAGAAATGTCATTTCATGGTCAAACAAGGCATTGTCTTAGGACATGTAGTTTCCAATAGGGGAATCGAAGTGGACAAAGCTAAGGTAGATCTCATTTCCAATCTCCCTCCTCCCAAAACTGTCAAAGATGTCAGATCGTTTCTTGGTCATGCTGGTTTTTACCGACGTTTCATCAAGGATTTCAGCAAAATTGCTAGACCCTTGACCAATCTCTTAGCCAAGGATACATCATTTGTCTTCTCTCCCGACTGCCTCAAAGCTTTTGAATATCTGAAAAAGGAGCTAACCACAGCTCCTATCATTCATGCACCGGACTGGACCTTACCATTCGAACTGATGTGTGATGCATCTGATTCTGCGATTGGAGCTGTTTTAGGACAACGGTTTGATGGAAAACCGCATGTGATCTACTACGCCAGTAGGACTCTGAATGATGCCCAGCAAAACTACTCTGTCACAGAGAAAGAGTTTTTAGCTGTAGTCTTTGCCTTAGAAAAATTCAGGTCCTACCTCATCGGTTCCTTAACCAAAGTTTTCACTGATCATGCCGCACTAAAGTATCTTTTGACCAAAAAGGATGCTAAAGCACGGCTCATTAGATGGATTCTCCTTCTTCAAGAGTTTGACATTCAAATTCTTGACAGAAGGGGAACAGAGAACCCCGTAGCAGATCACCTCTCTCGACTCCCAAATGCACCAACATCAACCGTTCCAATCAATGAACATTTTCCAGATGAACAACTCCTAGAAATCCAATCTGTTCCCTGGTTCGCCGACATTGTGAACTACATAGTCATGAACCAGATCCCTTCTCATTGGTCCAAACAGGATAGATCCCGTTTTCTCTCCCAAGTAAAATACTTTTACTGGGATGATCCATATCTGTTCAAATACTGTCCTGATCAGATCTTTAGGAGGTGTGTTCCCACTGAAGAAACTAGGAGTGTTATATCCTTTTGTCATAAGGAAGCCTGTGGGGGCCACTTTGGCCCGAGAAAAACAGCTGAAAAAGTTCTCCAATCTGGGCTGTATTGGCCCACTCTCTTTAAGGATTCATTCGAGTTTTGCAAAACCTGTAACCGCTGTCAGCTTTTAGGGAAGGTCACTAGGAGAAATATGATGCCTTTACAACCCATCTTATCTGTTGAACTTTTTGATCTGTGGGGTATCGATTTCATGGGACCATTTCCAAATTCCTTTGGAAATGTCTACATTCTAGTAGCCGTTGAATACATGTCAAAATGGGTTGAGGCGGTAGCTTGCAAAACTAATGACAACAAGGTCGTTGTCAAGTTTTTGAAAGAGAACATTTTTGCCCGGTTTGGAGTACCTCGAGCGATCATCAGTGATAACGGTACACATTTCTGTAACCGTTCTTTCGAGGCTTTGATGAGGAAATATTCAATCACACACAAATTGTCAACTCCTTATCACCCCCAAACCAGTGGACAAGTAGAGGTCACAAACAGGCAGATCAAACAAATCTTAGAAAAAACAGTTAATCATAACAGAAAAGATTGGTCTGTAAAATTGTGTGATGCTCTGTGGGCATATAGAACAGCTTTTAAGGCCAATTTAGGGATGTCACCATACAGACTGGTATTCGGGAAAGCTTGTCACCTACCAGTAGAATTGGAACATTGAGCAATGTGGGCAATAAAACAGTTAAATTTTGACTCAGACTCGGCAGGTAAAAACAGATTGCTCCAAATAAATGAGTTGGAAGAAATTCGGAATGATGCATACATAAACTCAAAAATTTACAAAGAGAAAACAAAAATTTTTCATGACAAATCAATTTTGCGAAAAAATTTCTCTCCAGGACAGAAAGTTTTATTGTACAATTCAAAATTGCATCTTTTTCCGGGAAAATTAAGATCAAGATGGACTGGTCCATTTTTTGTTAAACAAGTTTTTCCACATGGAGCTGTCGAGATAGAAAATCCTAAAAATGGTAATATTTTTAAAATAAATGGTCAACGTCTGAAACCATTTTTAGAATTTTCTACGCTCGGAGAGGAAGAGGTGTTGGTTCTTCATGAACCTCATTATCTATAAAAAAAAAAATTGAATAAGTAACAAAAAATAAAAAAATAAAAATAAAAAAATAAAAAATTACTTACAATTTTTTTCTTATTTGATTTCTTCATCCTCATACTAACAGTAATTGCAGATCCTTATCATCATTGTCAACCGAACAACTGTAAGTTCTTCAATTTTAACTGCTTTACTTTGTGCTTCAGCGAATTTGCATTGAGGACAATGCAAAATTTAGGTGTGGGGGTGAGAAATACATATTTTCCTCTTTATTTTACCTTTTTAGTTATATTTTTCTTTCTTTTTGTTAAATCAAGTTTTTAGGGCGCCGTTGCCGCGGGAGGTGGCATAAAATAGGATTTTATTAATTTGATTTTTTAACTTGTGTATTTTTCCTTTGAAGGTAACCGTTTGAGCCTTGAAAATCTTGGATTGAAGATCAAGAATTTGGAGAATGTGCTTTTCAGGGTAAGAATCTTCTTATAAGTTATTTAATTCGCACCTCTTAGCTAGCTCACAAATTAGAGACAATTAGAGATTTAAAAAAAAGGAATTTTATTTTGTTGACCATAATAAAATCATTCTTTCACATTGCGACATACATCTAAGCAAGATAATAAATTCAAACATAGAGCCATCTCTCACATTTGAGTGTTGTATTGAACCATAAATTAAAAAATATTAAAGATTATTGCTTATTATCATTCCATTTATTAGTCAGGCTTTTAAATTTCTAGTATTGCATGTTAAAATATAGTGTAGGAATTCACCAAGTGATTGTTGCACTTGATTTGGCCACACTATAAAAACATTCTTAAGGGCAAAACACCCAATAAGATAAGGTAAAGCGATTTCATCACCCTTTCTTAGCCACAAATACTAATTCCCACTTCACGAAACCACAAGCCATCTAAAACTCATTAGACGTATGGCCCGTAAGGATTCGAGCTCAATAAGAACAAGAAAATCCTTAACGTGAACGGTTAAGTTTTCTCAGAATAGTTGGTGTCACTAAAGACAAGGTTTAGGCGTTGCGTAAAGCGTCCGCGAAAGACGAAGAAAGAGGTCGTTAATTGATCTATGATCACCCTGATACGTATCCTTTACCTGACTAACTATCTGCGCGTAAAACTTTAATCTTTACACTGTAGGAATTTTTGTGTTAGGAGCTGGTCTTAGTTGACGTCTAGGCGTAAACACGCCTTAGAGTTACGAGTTGATTGAAAGTGATTGCTCTTGTATGTTTTTCTAGTAGGAATTTTTCTTTACGCTTACTCATAAAAAAAACTAATTTTTTTCTTTCTTTCCCTTAAAAAAAAAACTAATTTTACTTTCTTTCTTTCTTTTAAAAAAAACTAATTTTCTTTCTATCTTTTAAAAAAAAATACTTGTTTATGGTCGTATGCATTTATGGGTTCGCGCCGATAATTTCATCGCTAATAAATCTGCCGTGTGTGAAGCCAAAATGCCAAGAAATGGCACAAATCAACTAGTTCTTCAGAAGATACTGTGTTACCAACCGAAATGCAATTCCATCTTGCCATACAACTCCCCGAAGTAAATGGAGCAAATTTTGACCTTAGACCGCATATTCATTAACAGTGGCTTCCCAATCTGCTAGGTAATGAAACAGAAGATGCATATATATTTATCTGCGGAATTTGAGAAGTATGTATTATGTATTAAAATGAGAGAGATTAACCGAAGATGCGGATATACAGCTTAGATTACTTCCATTGCTCTTAAGGAAAAGCTAAAAATATAGCTGTAGGCAGCTTCAACGACCAATTCATGCTCAACATTGAGGAGGAATTTGTCACGTTTTCGTCAAGAAATTTTTCCCTATTCACGAAATACGGGTAATAGCTTCACGGAACACATCAGATTTCCAAAATTGTCGGGGAGAGCCATTCTGGAAAGTACTTTGCCGATTTAAACGATACTT
Source organism: Asparagus officinalis (assembly GCF_001876935.1). NCBI lineage: Eukaryota > Viridiplantae > Streptophyta > Magnoliopsida > Asparagales > Asparagaceae > Asparagus > Asparagus officinalis. The sequence continues at coordinate 25,879,329 of NC_033797.1, read as the reverse complement.
TTAATCCAATGTCCTCATCATGGTCTAGAAAAATGGCGATTGTCCGAAGGTCATATATGAGGATTGGACTATTCTTCAAAAACCATCTTTAGAATCGATGTGTCAGGGAGATTATGAGAAAAAACAGCCAGATGAAGCTTGAGAATTCCTAGAGAGTTCTATCCGAAGAATAAACAATACAGTGGGAAACTGTGATGACATGGGTTTCATCTGGTTTCCACAATCTAAAGTCTAGTGGTTTTCTTGAGTCAAAACAATTGGCGTCTGAAGCGAAGATGGCGACGATTATGCGGAGGTTTTAGGAAGCCCTATAGAGTTAAGGAAACGAGCTCCGGCTCAAATCGCAATCACATTCTTGCCCGCGGGATGTCGATAACTGTCAGCTCTCCTAACCACGTTTCAGAGGAATGTCCCCTCTTCTAAGAAACAACCATGCATTAGAACAGATGAACGCTGCATTTCAGCGGCCTAGAATGATCCATTTCTACCACCTACCAGATCTCAAGTTGGAGAAATCATCCTAACTTTGCTGGACATAGGAAACTCTCCCGGAAATCAAAACTTCATTCGCCGCATCAAACCGACAATTCCCTAGGGAAACACAGTCCCGGTTCATGGCACCAAAGCAATTTCCACAAGCATTAACCCACCCTTATAACCACATCGCATCGCTCACCAGAGCCTACAAATCCGTTCAAATTCTCGATCATAGAACAAACGTCTTGCAGTGCTATGAAAAGGGTTAGTAAGCTATGATCAAAGCTTCTACAGCAAAACTACACAACCAATGTTGACCCAATCATCCACGGCACTGTAAATTCATTCATGCAAACTCACCGGCACTGTGCTCAACTCGAACACACAAGCCATAGCACAGCGGTTAGAAACCTACTTGGGCAACTAGCCGCGCTTGCGTGAGTGAGAGTAGAGAAAAAGCGAATTTCCGAAGTCAACTGTTGCAAAACCCTAAGATGCATGGAATCCAGCTCCAACAACCAGTCAACTGAATGGCAGATTCACACTGTGAGACAGAAACCAAATAGACATATCAGGTTAGAAATGGCCACGGGATCAAACCACCTTTCTCATCATCAAAACCACTAACCTTCCGATGAAAGAATCCTCTCCAATGACCAACATGTCTGAAGCTTGAAGCTTGAGCCTGATCTAGATAGGTATAGGCCGTTGCCCCTTCCAGATAGAACCAAACTAGAAAAAACTAGCCCGCAGCGTTACGAAATCGCTAGTAAAACGTTTAAACGAGTCAAGATCAACTCCCTCTTCTGAGATGCAATCGATAATAAATTCCACTCTTATTGCAAAGTTCTTGAAGGATTATGCACTAAGAAGAAGAAGCCACAATTGTCCTCAAGAAAGTCTTCTTAGCTGCCAACCTCAGTGAAATTTTTTCGAACTACTGACCATGCCCTTGAAAATACAAGGACCCTGGTTGTCCGCACAATTCCATGCGTCATACGGGTAACCACTCACATTGATAAGAGCAGCTTAGACTATGGGAGTCAAGTGTGAACCTCCTTTCCTTATTCAGTAACTATCAACAGCTAGCTGTAGGAGAGCTTAAACGCGAAGAATGCACTCTACAGTTAAGACGAATAGAATCTGTTAAAGAATCCCAAAGGTGAGGTGAGGAAAGTGTTCTTGGATCAAAGTTGGAGAGTTTATTTTCCCTGTTGATTTATTTATTGATCTTGGAAAACAGCCCAGGACCCGTTTTGAATCTCAAAGATCAAATTCCGTCATTCTAGAAGACCGTTCTTTAGCCCACATCAAATGCTTTTGATAAACTGTAGAGAACCGGTCGAGATGAAATTATCTTTTGGGAATATGACTGTCAGATCTTAATATTGTTCAACTAGTGGAGACAGCCTAGTGATCATCTAATGAACCCATAGAAGGTGAATTCATTCAAGGAATATCCAGTGAACACCCAAGAGGGAGAGTGTGAGTCCCTGATATAAATGGGCATGCTGATTTAATGATTATGACGAGCTTCTATGACGAACTAGCAGATAGAACCGGTTGATTAATATGTCTTTGCTGGTATGCTTGCAACGAGAAGCCTTTAGGAGAATAGAACCATTAGTCCTAGACTTCAGTCATACTATGCGAGGACACCGCCTAAGTTAGAGCTCAAGAACCTCTACCGAACAATTTAGAGTATGCCTAACTTAGGGGAGAACGAGTCTTTTACCAGTTGATCATTTCTTCTTGTGAGTTGACTAACGGTCAAAAGAGCTATCTAGCGTTTTAAGAGAAATTAGTGAAGCCATTGGATGGACCATGGCTGATATCAAAAGGGATTAAGTCGCAACCATTGCTTCACACCGAATCGCATTTGATAGATGATGCCAAAACCTACTAGAGATGCTCAACGTAGGTTAAACCCGAGTGATGAAGAACCGTTAGGAAAGAATTCTGAAATGCTCCGACATTGGAATCATTTATCCATTTTGTGATAGTTCGATGGGGTGAGTTCCAGTCCAAGTTGTTCCAAAGAAATCTGGGATCACTGTAGATCCAAAATCGAGGCTAATGAGCCGATTCCCCACTAAACGGAATCTTGAACTGGATGGCGAGTCCTGTATTGACTACAGAAAAACTCAACTTAGCCATCGAAAGATCATTTTCCTCTTGCCTTTCATTGACAACAATGTTAGAGCGTTTAGCAGGAACACGAGTTATCTACTGTAATTCCTTGGATGGATATTCAGGTTACAATCAAATCCTATCAGCCTCGCAAGAAGATCAGGAGAACCACCTTGCACTTGCCTGTATGGAAACATTCGCATAACCGACCATGCCTTTTGGCCTTGCAATGCACCGGCCCAGGCATATTCCAAACGTTGCGGCATGATCAGTATTTTTTGCCGTACAAAATTGGATTTTGATTTTCTTTTGAAAATCAAATAAATCAAAGGTGGAGATTGTTGCTTGGGGCTCAAGACAAATCCAATGGCTCATATTCATTGAAGATTACTATAAATAGGGGTAGAGAGTGAGGGGTTAGAGGTGTGAAAATTTTGTAAACTCCTTTTGGAGAGGAGGGCTACTCTTAATTGAGAAGGCCTTCCAAAAATTGTAACTTTAGTTGCAATTAATAAAAATAATTTTTTCCTCTTTAAATTTGTTCTTTCTCCTCTTTGTTGAATGATGAGGATGGAGATGAAGAGCAATTTGAAGGTTTGCATTTCTTTTCTCTTTTATTTCTTTTTAGTAATTTCTTTATTATTGCTTATTAGTTAGATTTAAATTCATGCTTGTAGTGTAGATTTATTTTCTTGTCTTTTTATTTCTTTTTGCACTTTAATTTGTAGAGTAGATTTATTTTTCTTGCATTTAATTTCTGCAATTTATTTTGTAGTTTAGATTTTTATTTTCTTTGTAATTAGATTTATTTCTTGTTCATAGTTTAGATTTTTCTTTTCTTTTTATTTTTGTAATTAGTTCTTTTTCTTGTTTTTATTTCTTAAAGATGTGAATTTAATTCTTGTAGGAAGTTTAGAATTATATGAAACTAGTCTAATTTCCTTTATATTGTATGAATTATTCTCTTGCACTTAAAATGTTCATGTTTAGGATAATCAACTAGAGAACTAATCGGTAGAAGAAGAATTTGATAATCTATGCTTTCCTTAAATGGTTTGATAGGTTATGCTTATGAATTCTAGGATTATTATCATGTTGTTGTTCTTATCATGAATAGTAATTTTAACTTAGATGATAATTTGATAGGTTACACTTTCCTTAAATGGTTTGATAATCTATGCTTAATAAATCTAATTTAAAATATGATAAAAAGAGAATAGTTTGTATTTTGTAATTGAAATTGGTTAGTGGATTATATTCTAGATTTCTTACCTCTTTTGAATCCTCCATCTTAACTTTCTTAAATTTTCTTTTCATTCTTAGTTATTTCTTGATTTTATTCATTCTTCTTTCTTGCCTTGTGATTTCATTTATTCTTTGATTCTTCCTTCTCTCCTCTAAAATTCAATTTATTACCTCTTACATATAAATCAAAACAACCACTCATCACATTCACACTTATTCTTTATTCCTAATTGTCACGCACAAAATATAAGAACCAAGTTTAATAATCTCTTAAAATCACCTTCCTCGTGGGATCGATATTTTTATACTATAACTTGATAAATTGTGCACTTGCAATTTTGATATATAATTATGCCGCATCATGCATTGGTTAAGCTTTTTCATTAGTTATCAAGCTCATTTGTTGTTTGTTACTGTTTTTTGTTAGTTGTTAAACCTATGCATTGATTGTTAAGCTTATGCACTTGTTGTTAAACTTTTTCATTAGTCGTTAAGCTTATGCATTGGTTGCTAAGCTTATGTGTTGGTTAACTTTTTCATAGGTAGTTAAGGTTATGCGCTGGTTGTTAAGGTTTTTCTCCAATTGCTAAGCTTTTGCGTTGGCTGTTAAGCTTTTTCCTAAGTTGTTAAATTTATGCATTGGTTGTTTAGCTTATGTGTTTATTGTTAAGTTTTTTCATGATTAACAGCTGATGAATTATTTAGCTATTTCCTCTATTTCTCCTCTTTTTATTACTAGACAAAAAACTTAACAACAAACATATAAGCTTCACAACTAATGCATAAGCTTAACAACTAATGCATAAGCTTAATAACTAATGAAAAAGCTTAACAACTGACAAAAAAACTTGCTAACTAATGCATAAGTTTAACAACTAATGAAAAACTTAACAAAAACACATAAGATTAACAACTAATGCATAAGCTTAACAATTGAAGAAAAAGCTTAACAACTAACACATAAGCTTAACAACTGACGAAAAGCTTAACAACTAATACATAAGTTTAACAACTAACACATAAGTTTAACAATTGATAAATAAGTTTAACAACTAACTCATAACATTAACAATCAACTCATAAGGTTAACAACTAACTGCTAAACTTAACAATTGCTTACAAGTTTATAACTGTTTTCAAATTAAGGTATGTATCTAACATAATAACCACCACTACAATTTAATATATGAAGAAAAAAGTTTATAATTATTTAAAAAAAACTACATTATAATTTGCAAAATATCTCACAATATGACATTTAAACATCTCCTTCGAACTCTATTGGTTCATTCTCCGCTCATGGAAAAAATTGTCATCATTCACAATGACCCTTACGGCTAAATCCCAAACCCAACAATGGCGGATCCAACATTAGAACTAGAGAATGGCAACCGACCTCTTGATACAGAATATTTTTTAGCTACCATAGAGAAAATTGAACCTCACGTTAGTTTGAGAGGAGAAGAGATAAAGATAGAGAATTTTCAAGAGGGAGAGAAGAATTAATGGCAGAAATGGTTGGATTTAACAGAAGTGGGGAACAGGAGAGGACAGAGAAGGGGTGAGAGAGAGTGATGCACAAAAATAAAAAAAGAGTGGTCACATATATAGCCAGTGATGGTTTTAAAATTTTATATATTTTTAAGTGGGTGTGAGTTGACTTTGTACGTAGGAGGTTCTACAAACAAAAAAATAAATTTTAAGAGTGAAAAATTATGAACTAAGTCTTAAAAAGTAAGCAAATAAATTATTTAATTTTGGAGGCTAGAAACAAAACCACCCTCGCCGTGCTCTTTTTTTCAAAGCGAGGACCTATCATGTTGGTATGACTTCTCCATCACCGAACCCTGCGATGACAGTGAAGAGATTATTAAAAAGGAAAAATTGCTTCAAGGCCCCAAATTCTAAAAACCAATGTGCCCCAGCTCCTCCTATTTTTATCAATGTGCTGTAGCCCCTGCTTTTTGAAAAAATTATGCTCAGCCCCCCTCCAGCTCATGTCAGCTCATGATTAGACAAAAATCCACCTAAAATCCTAATTTTACCATCTTCTCTTTCTCATGCCAGCTCGTGTTAACTGTTATAGTTAACATGTTAACTATTACTGTTAACATGTTAAGTGTTATAGTTAAGATGTTAACTATTTAAGATGTTAACTATTATAGTTAACATCTTAACTAATGTTAACTATAATGGTTAACATGTTAACTATAATGGTTAATATGTTAACCATTATAGTTAACATGTTAACCATTATAGTTAACATATTAACTATTATATATAAACTGATAACTATTATAGTTAACATGTTAACTATTATATATAAACTGATAACTATTATAGTTAACATGTTAACTCTTATATATAAATAACAGTTAACATGTTACGTATAACAATTAACATGTTACATAACGCAATCAATATAAATGGTAAGTTTATAACAATAAAAACATAATACAATCAACCAATCTCTTTCTCTTCATCTCTTCCCAATAACACCAACATCTAAAAGCAAATTAAAGTAAAAACCACAAAGCAACATCAAACTTCACAAAAAACCCAAAAATTAAAAAAAAACCCAACCCCCCAAAAAATCCCCAAGACCTCAAGCGCTCGGGGCGTTCAGGTTGCTCCCCATCGCTTGGAGCTGCTTCGAGGCGGACCACGACCGGGAGACGCTCCACGAGAGCGACCTGAAGTGCCCCCTCCTCGGCCCCTTTGGGGCGACGCTCGCGGACCTAGTCGATGCCGTCGCGGACGGCGTTGCAGACATCGAGGGCCTTGACGGCGCGGTCAATAAGGTCCTTGGAGAGGAGGGGCCTGGGTTGAAGAGGACGACGTGGAACTCCTCCTGGCAGAGGAGGAAGGTGGCGGACCCAGGAGAGGGAGATGAGTTCTTGGGAAGAAGGAGACGGAGGAGGAAGTTGAGGAAGAAGAAGTGTGATTTTGGGGGAGATGACAGTGATTTTAGGGAGGGGTAAAATTGGGTTTTTGGGAAAACATGAGCTGGAGTCATGATGGAGGGGCTTGGGCAAACTTTTTCAAAATTTTGGGGCTGCAGCACATTACAAATAATGTGAGGGGCTGGGGCACATGACTTTTTGGGTTTTGAGGCATTGAAGCAAATTTTCCTATTAAAAATATTAAAAGTAATGTTTACCTCTCATTACTTTTAGGGCCTGTTTGGTTGGTTTCCTAAAATCAAAGAAAAGGAAATCGGTACAAGGAAATCAATAAAATAATATTTTTATCAATTTTCATCCCTAAAACTCACCCATAACATCCAATAAAATATTATTTTTATCCTCCAACTCATCACATTTCATCTCCTTTCTTACCTTTAAGGGCCTGTTTGGTTATTTCCTAAAAAACCAAAAAATAGAAATGAAAACTAAGAAATCTCAAAAAGTACAATTTTACACATTTTCATCACTAAAACTCACCCACAACACCTAATAAAATATTATTTTTATCCAACAATTCATCCACCACATCTAATAAAATATTATTTTCATCCAACAACTCATTCATCACATCCACCACATCTAATAAAATATTATTTTCATCCACAACATCACTCAACTCATCTCATCTCATATTTAAAAATCACTCACATCATCCAATAAGATTGTGACAACTCATCTCATCTCATTAACATTTTATTTCTTTGTTTTCCTCCCAAAAAGCTAGAAAAATAATTTCCTTAAGTGTGAGTCACATCATCCAATAATATAATGACAACTCATCTCATCTCATCTATTTTCTTATTTTTAAGAAATAACCAAACAAAAGAAAACAACATATTACAAGAAATAGGTTTTTTATAATTCATTTTCTTATTTTTTCCGCCAACCAAACAAAATCAAAACAAGTTTTCTTAAAAAATCACTCATATCATCCTATAATAAGGTGACAACTCATCTCATCTCATCTTCATTTCTTTGATTTTCTTCTTTTTTTAGCCAACCAAACAATCCCAAAACCTATTTTTCTTAGAAATATGTTTCCTTTTCTTTGATTTCCCTCTTTTTTTAGGCAAACAAACAGCCCCTAAAAATAAACCAAACACAAGAAATGTGTCACATCATCCAACTCATAACATCTCATCTTATCTCATTTTTAAAAATCACACACATCATCCAATAATATTGTGACAACTCATCTCATCTTATTAAACCTTTCTTTCCATCCATTTCCTCAACAAAAAAAAAAAACAAGAAATTGATTTCCTTAAGTATGTGTCACATCATCCAATAATATACCTCTAACTCATCTCATCTCATCTATTTTCTTATTTTTTAAAATGAACCAAACACAAGCAACCTCAAAATATCATCCAATAATATACCTCTAATTCATTTCCTTATTTTTTTTAACCAACCAAACAGCCTCAAAACAATTTTTTTAAAAAAATCACTCACATCATCCAATAATAAGGTGACAACTCATCTCATCTCATATCCTATTCTATAATTTCCTTCTTTTTTAAACCAACCAAACAACCTCAAAACAATTATTATAAAAAATAGGTTTCTTATTCTTTGATTTCCCAAATTTTTTTGCGAAACAAACAGCCCCTTAGTCCTTCTAAACTAACTATTTACTACTTGTACTCGTCGGTACGATGGAAAGGGACTGCTAGCATGAATCACAAGTCATATCTTTCTCCGAACTTTTTATATGAACCCCAGTCACCATATCATATGAACCACTAATAAGATATATAAAAGTATGCCGTGGATCCAATCTATATGATATTTAATATGCGTCAAATAAATATTAAATTTTAAATAATTGAATTTTATAATTTGTGCACTAATGTAAGAGTTGAATTTTAAATCATGGACTATATCAACTAGATACTATATCAGTGAGATATGAGTGTTGCAAAGTCTAAAGCTGGGATTAACCATGATCACCATATTTTATTGAAAGGCTAAGGTACCTCAGTGAGATATGAGTGTTGCAAAGTCTAAAGCTGGGATTAACCATGATCACCATATTTTATTGAAAGGCTAAAAGGTACCAAATTGGTCAATGTAATAGAGCTTCTTTTTCAAATCGTTCCCTCCATTTTTCTTTTTCTCAACTTAATCTCTATACCTCATGTTAGATGAAAAATTTCGATTAAAGAATCTATTAAATAAGAAATCTAAAGAACAATTCTACCATAAATCTATTTTTGCTTAAAAGATCTATTATGATTTCAGGGGTTAATTTCATGAGTGGTCACTATATTTATCTCATAATTTGATGTTCACACCTATTTTATAATTGTCTGGATGATTGATCATGTAATTAAGTACTAATCAGATCGTTGATCATTTCTAATGTTTTTTGCTAAGTAACATAAGAGATCTTCGATTGCATGTCAAAATAGTCTTGTTCATTTGACACAATAGATTTATTCCTATGTGTAATATCTTGAACACTTGTGGAAATGAAAATTGTGTTGTGTCGGTCAACTTGTATTGGATAATTATATGCATTTGATATTTTTTCTTGAAAATATTAACTTGTGATATACTGAGGAAACTATATTGTTTAAAAATAAGTGAATGTATACAACTGAAATTGTCAAAAAGCACTAGAAGTGACCAATGACCCTACTAGTATATAATTACATGTCAGCTATCCAAACAATTAAAATAGAGGTATGAACATCCAATTATGAGATGAATATAGTAAGCGGTGACCTAATCGAGATATGATTTATGTTAATTAATTTTGTTTCAATTCCTACCAAGATCAATTGGATCTTGGTCAGTGAAGGGCCAAATAAAAGCCCGACTTTTAGGGGCTATTTGGTTGGAGCAAACAAATAAAGAAAAGCGGTTTCCCTCTTTTATATGCCATTTTTCAACAACGATTTGGCTGAAATGTGCTGAAATCTATCACGTAACGTGAGCTTGGGGCTATTTTAGTGGAATTCGATATTTTCCATTGCTTTGAGAAATCAACTAGATAGACCCTAAGTTCTGCAGCTGTGTTTGAGCATGTTTGGGTACTACTTGTTTTATGGTTCTTTATAAGGTACTAATTAATCATTTTCACTTATTTCGTTAGAGGGTAAGATCATCTTTTAACATCTATAACTTAAGCTACCTATAAGATGCAAAAAAAAGTTGGAATCCCAATTTATTTTTTTCTCTACTTATAAGTTATAAATAAATAATAAATAAACCCATTACCAAACACAACATTTTATAATAAAAAAAGAGAAATTTATAAGTGACAATAAATAGGTTGCTAGATAATCCAGCGCGGGTTATTCGGACGGTTAAGTGGTCCTAGGGTCTTAGGTATTCTCGTCTACAGATTAAGGGGGTGTCTGGTTCAATTTCTACAAATTATATGAAATGTTTTTCACCTAAAATATGATTTCCGTGTATTTCTTAAAAAATTATAGAAAATATTTTGAGAAGTAAAAATATATCAATTTTATTGTTTTTTTTACTTTGCTTGTTTGGTTCAAAACAAGAAAATGACCCATAACTTTATAGAAAATAGCAAGATTTTCTATAATTTGTAAAAATTGAACCAAACACCCCCTAAATTTATAGAAAATTGTCAATATGGTGTCAGATTTCTAGGTGATTTCCGCCCATTTTGGGAGGAAATTTTTTCTGTAAAATTTGGTACTTTTCTGTACTTTACATAAAACATTTCTGTAAAATTTTTTTAAACCAAACACAGTTTACGAAAATCTATAGAAAATTTTTAGTAAAAAAATACCATTATCGATACTTTTGAAAAAACTTTTTTATAAAATTGTGCAACCATACACCCCTGAAAATCTATGAGCCCTGGGTTTTACGTTTAAACGGGGGCTCGATGTTTGGCTGCTACGACGAGATGGAGTTGATGTCTCCAAACCCTAGCTCCAGAACCTTAATCTCCATCAACCCAAATCTCCCCACTTTGCCTTCTCAAATTCAATGTCCACGATCTCTCCCCTTATCCCCGCCCCATTCAAGATCCGCCGTCAATCCAACACTCCTCCTCCGCCGCCGTAGCTTAGCTCTCCGGTGCTCCCCCAGCGAAGCCGCCGGCGACCCCCAAAATTCCAGCCCCCAGGTCTCCTCCTCCCATTATCAAAAATCAAATTTCATTTCTTTTTCCAACAGCTAGCAGCTTTACTGAATTCTTTGCTAATTTAGGACCAATCGAGCTCCAGAGTCAATTTCTGGACAAAATGGAAGGTAGTAATCGCTACCTTTTATGATTTATTTATTTATTTATTTCTGGTTAATTCTTTTAATGTAAAAATGAGATGAAAGTGATTGCGATCAGGTGGACAGTGCAGAGATGAGGTCGAGGATGGCGAAGCTAGGGCTTGCCGCTGTACTTGCTTATGGGCTGTTTGATGGAGTGACTTACACCACCTTCTTTGTTCTTGCATTTCTTGGATACGAGAAGAGCACGGGCAAGAATCCGGCAGCAAATCTCCAAGCTCTCTTAGGGGTAACCTCAGTCTCAGTTCAATTATTTATTCTTTTTAGTTGTTTAGTGTTTCATAGCTTGCAACTGTTATGAGCACAGCAGCTCAAAAAGTTAATAGGATAGTGCAGTGTCGGTTTGATCGGTAAAGACATGTTGGGATTTAGTTCCACATTGGAATGGCGGTTATGTGAGAGATTATTAAAATATGTTTGGCGTTATGACTTAATCAAAATTAAATTGTTAATCCTTTTACTCAATATCGGTAATAGATTATCGTTATCATCTCGTTTTGTGGGTATTTGCAACCTTAATACTAATCGATCTTTTCTCTAACCTCTGGTTGTATCTGGAAGACGAAGGGGGAGAAAAAAAAAAGTTAACCTCACATCTCCGAATAAGGTTTAGATCATATTCGATGAGGTCTAGTTCTTGTGGTCATTTCTCCATGGTGTCTTTTATTCTGCATAGTAGTTGCTAATTGTAATATCAGGATACTTGGATCAACAGCATTGATCTACCAGATGCAATATAAAGGGTTGTAAGTTTAAGTAAAACTAGGCAATTTCGATAGTTATGATTTCTTTGAGTTTGTGTGTCCTTATCACTGGGATCAAAACTCTTTTCCCTAATTATTTAGCTTGGGCTATAAGCCGATTGGCAATATCAGGACGTTAGGATCAATAGAGTCTAATGTAATCAATGCAAGATGAGTGGTTGTATGTTAGTAATGTTAGTCAATTTTGAATGCTTTCTTTAGAACTATGTATCCTTTGCCAAAATGGTTAGAATTTTTTCTCGCCATAAGGACTAGTTTGGCCTATATTAGCCTTCCTTTAAAAAAATTCTATAAAGGTTTCTTCAGATAGGAAGAGAAAACCTTTGAGAGATGATCCGGCTAAGTTTGAGAGAATTGGAGGGGACATTATAAATCCAAGGATTGTTGCTTCTGCTGTAAGGACTGCATCGTAAATTTAGATTACAAGAAGCAGGAGTCTGCTTGATATTTGACTCCATTATAAAACTATGATCTATCCAATGATTCAGTTTGATATTTGATATTTGGCTTTGTCAGTGCAGGGACAGCCTGGCTAAGTGTGTGATCTGTGCAGGTTTTGGTGGCATTCCTATGTTCTTTAAAATGCTTGGAATTTACTAGGAATTTCTTGACTAAGGGTTTCCTTATTGAGGCAAAAAGTGTAGTCCTCTTTGTCACAACTCGAAAAAGTTTAGTCCTCTCTGTCGCAACTCGAAAAAGCTTAGTCCTCTCTGTTGCAACTCAAAAAATGTTTAGTCTTCTCTGTCTTAACTCAAAAAAGCGTGGACAGATGTCAGCGTATCTATGCAAGCTGATTGGAATTTATTTACTGTGGAGCCTTGGCGAATGCTTATATGAGACGAAATTGACATGTTACATTTGGTACGATAATAAAGCTTGTTGTTTGGCATAGAGAGAGGTCACACGTAACTTAAGATGGGACATGTAAGGAAGATATGTATAAAGGTAGCTACAGGGAAAATATATGGCAAAAGGGAGCCTTCTATATATGTAGGAACATTCTGTTATCTTTTTCATAACTTTCTGTCTATTGCCTAGTTTCTTCATTCCTTCTTTTCGCAACCAATAGGTCTTAGCGTGTGGGTTAGTTTGGGTGATTTCCATATGCCAGTGGAACCATTGTAATTAGTTCACTGTGGTGGAGGGAACCCATGTGGTCTTTAGTCTTTACTGAATCCAAGCTGAATTCACACGTAAAGTTTTACTGTTGCCGGCATTTATACCATGAATTTCAGACGTTACAAACCCTCGTAGTTGATTCAAACTCATGGAACCTGTATCGCTGAAGTTTGCCTTATCAGCAAATTATTTTACTTGTTTGTATGAGAAGCTGAAATACTGCGACAATTTTTTTTGGATGTGACCACCTCCATAATTTCACCGTGGCAGGGAAGTATAGCCAGTGATGAAGCCAGGTTGAAGCCCAGCAAGGGCCACATTCATCCGGACCTATTTTTAAGAGAACTTATTAAGTTCTTCGTATCTAAATACTAATGACTTGGTCAAAAGAACATTTAGTCATGACAAGAAAGATTAATATGCTAAAGTGCTTGATTTTTGTTTTAATCCATGAGAATGTAAGGTCTGAATGACTTGCCCTGACCCCGAGCTACTGGCTAACAATCAACGATACATCTTCTTAAGTTGATTTACATAACTTCATTCATCAGATGTTTTTGTTTACCGTTGCGGCGTGGAAATTGCTAAAAATTTTCGATTACATTATGGCTAATTACTGCTTTGCTTAGATATTATGCTTAGCAATTTGTCACTTTAGAAAAAAATTACATTATTTCCCAGTTAAATTGTTTCATCATGAAATAAAAGCTTTCATGAAGATTTTGTAATCAAACAGATAGTTCTCTTGATGTGGACTGGAAACAATGTTACAAGACCATTCAGAGTTGCAGGAGCAGCTGCATTAGCACCTGTCATTGACAAAGAACTAAAGAGGATTCAGAAGAATTTGAATCTGCCGAGCCAAATCTTTGCCTTTGCACTTGTAGTAGTTATAATAGCTTCATCATGCTTCGCTGTCGTTGGTTTGCTCATCCTCTCAAGATGGGGAAAGTGAATGATGTCCACATTATGCTCAGAGATTACATGCTATCTAGCCTTGTAAGTTAGAAATTCAAACCATGTTTTGAATATAGAAAA
>NC_033797.1:25851602-25865299 GCF_001876935.1 Asparagus officinalis | reverse complement strand
TGTATGATTTTATTTAAGCAATCAATTTTTCAGAATTTTTTTTGCAATGTAGCATAACCGACATTATTAACAAGTACAGTTAAAAAGTTTTTAGACATCATGATTGACATGCACTCTTTTAAGAATTATTCCATTTCTGACATGTTCTTATACCTCATATGCTTTATGATTTCATTTGGGGTGAGCAAATGTATTGTTCACTATTATGTGTGATAGTGATACTATAAGGACATGCCATGTCTCCTGTATTTTAGTGATATTGATTATGTTACGAAGGATAAGCTAGTTTCCCTACTTAATTCCTGTGTGAAGACTATTCAACATTCTACAGTAGCCAATATGCTTATTGCTGACACATATACAATTGGGTATATGCATGTAATCCCCCCCACCCTCCGCCCGTCCCACTAAAAAAAACACACACATGCACGCGTGACTTGATTTGCGCTAAACCCCCCTCAATGCATTTACTAGCTATTAGCCCCTTCAGTCAAGGTTTTAAATATCGGTTATCGGGGATTTATCAGACGGACAAAATCCTTATCGGATAGCGAAAATCGGGGATATATCGGGGATAAGTAGTATTTATCGGAGTAATATACCGGATAATGTGTATATATAATATAACAATTAAAAAATATAATCTAATCATGCTTAATGAAATATAAACATATCAAAATGTAAATCATCATGTTTAGAATCATTAACCAATTGTAGAAAGCGAAACTTGCATCATAGCCTTGAAAAAAATATAATGTTAGTCAAAATGGGCCGATAATCCCGATAATCCCGATAAAAAAGTCTTACTTATCGGCCGATAAGTGCCGATAACGCCGATAAATCGCCGATAAACCTAGAAAAACGATAACCGATTAAAAATCCAATTTATCCTAGCGGAGAGCTCCCAAATCCGATAACTCGGCCGATAATATCGATTATCAGCCGATATTTAAAACAGTGCCTTCAGTTCATGAGAAAGAAGGGTGTTACTTGGGATTTATCTTTCTAGAAATGGCATTCCAAGAGTAGCTAAGTGCTACTGAATGAGTTGAGGGGGTTTATTGCAACTGAAGGTATATGTGAGAGGGTTTATGTGAAATTTACCCTATAAAATTTGGTGAACTGGAAGCTAATTTGATTAAAGCTATGCTAAATTGGATCTCGAATGCTCAAAGACATTATTTTTTTTCTTTCAAAGACTAAAAAGCACTATGCTCGAGTTGATATGGAAGAATTGTATTGAAGTAGCTTGTTGGTTGCGGGTCATCTTTGACAATCTTATTTTGTCTTAATTTGACCGGGCAAAAAAGCTGCTTAAACATAGTTCATAACCCCTTGTGATTAGAAACTATTCCCTTCTGCTGTCAATTGCATTTTCTTTTTTCCGGCTTGGAAGTATTTTGCTTGTATGCAGTGGTGGAGCCAAGAGTTTTGGTAAGGGAGTCCAAAAAAATTATTAATATATAATTCCTTTCAATATTGTTTAGTATATAAATCTCATTACATTACATAACAAGAGTACATAGTGTCCATTTTCCATTCAATCAACTTCTAAGTAAGTTTACCAATCCCTCAAATTTTTAGAAAAATCATGATGAGAGACCAATTTTCCATTGTAGTGATGTCATTATATAAATTTTAAAAAATTGACACCACGTGTTAGAATACCGTATTACATAATTGAGCTTTTATTAGACGCCTTCTTGCTGTCCAAAAAAATATCTAAGATGATCATTGGCGGAGACTGTATTCATGTTCAAAAGTGTAATAATATTTAGTACGTGTTCTAGCTTTACGCACTGTTATCCTCCATTATTGACCCAATAACATATGCTTTAATGTATGTACGCTAATAGTATTTTAACCAAAATGAGTTTGTAGTTATATAAATTGACTAATTAAACTAATTGTTGATGCGCGATATCAAACAGCCAATTAATCCAGAAGAGGATTGTTGCGGGATGATGAAGGATGATGGAGGGCCCGCTCCTTTCTTTGACTTTATGTCTGGTTCTTGGACAATGGTCTGAAGTCCGCGCTGCACAGACAGAGAGAACTCGTGAGAGGGCGGGGACTGGTTCCCCCGTGATTCCTCCGACGATCAAGTCAGTTGATAAACGTGAGCTTGAGTGGAGTCTAGAACTATGTATTCTTATGCTATGTGCATTAGTGATCATCCTCCATCAGATTGGGTTAGAAGGAAGATTTAAATGGCACTTTTTCTATTGCTTGCTTCTTGCTTACCACTTGCCCCTGGTGAATAGCATCCACCAATAGGGTGGAGGTTCCTGGTCAGTTGGTTATTTCGGCCATGCAGAATGGCGGTAGTCCAGTCTGAGCTGGAATGTGAGTCATTCCTCGTTTTACAGGTGTCAGCTGGCGACTGGAGGGGGAGTCATCTCAGCATGGGAAATGGCGTCCCCGCGATATCCGGGAAGTGACTTGTGAGCGTGTCAGAAGGCACGTGGGCATTTTGAGTCGTCCCCCGTTTTACAGGTGTCGGCTGGCGACTTGAGAGGAAGTCACTTCAGTTCTGGAGAGAACGTCTCCGCTCTTTCTATGAAAGTGATTGAGAGCTGACAAGTCGTGGAGACTTATCAGGCCAGAAATCTGGATAAGGCTTGTTCGAGGTGGACTGAGATGTCGACATTGGCTCGGGGGAGAGGCTTGAGACTGGAGTCAAGTCCTCAACTTAGTCGACAGAAGGAACATCCCTTAAGTCGTTTCTGAGAAATATCCAGCGAGTGGTTGAGTGCTCTAAATAGGGTCGTCCTTGATTATAGGATCGATCGACACCGTCTTTCGTGCCGACTCAGGAGTCGCATGCTTGTTTTGGCTGGTTAGAATGTTGTCTTGTCTGAGAGTTCAGGCTCTCTTGTACCAGCTAGTATCGCCTCCTATGTCGACACCAGGGTGCCGGCTTAATGAGTTGGTGGGGCCGAGGTCTCTGCAATTGTGCATTGGGCTTACCTTGATAAAGAGCCAATGACTTGATATTCGACTGAGAAGTCGTTGTGCCTAGAACTCTTGAGAGTTGACTAGGGCCCTCTTTCCCCTAAGGCCGATATATGACTGTGGGAGTCAGCCAAAGGGTTGAGCTTGCTTTGACTTAGGACTTTTATCGTATCATTTCGCAAATACTGCATCTTGGGTAAGTGAACACCATAACAGTTGGCCCATTTCACTTGGAGTTGGCTTTTAGTCGACTCTGAGATAAATAAAATATGCTCTTGATCAATACCAGTCTACTGAGGGCGAGAAGTTGAGAAGTCTCTGTCTTAGAGACGTGGCTTTTCATTATTAAGCATCCATTGTTAACTCCGCTATCTGTGGCTGACGTTATCAAAAGATCTGAACCGTCTTTTTAGGAGATGAAGCGTTATGGATAGAAGAGAGGATCTTCCACTTTCCGAGTATTGGGACGTGGAGCATTAAATGAGGGTGGCGTGGTGTTTTGTGTTTCGAGTGAACTGTTTCATATTCCGATGCGGATCTGGCCTAGTTGCTCCGAAAATCGCCCCTTCTTTTGAAATCCCTCTACACTTTTCCTTGAAAGCTTATAAGTAGCCTCTTGATGCTAAGATAGTCCTTTTACGAACCTTTGCTCTGGAAAAATTCCCGATATTCCTCCAAGCTTCTTAAGAAAAAAAATCTTCCATGGCTTCCCAAGTTTCTAATTCTGGCTGTAGTGAGGAGAGGCTTGCTGCTCTTTTCCTTATCTGCTCGAAGGTCCATATGGACGATTTGGTGGGGTTGTATGACCGACACAATATTCCTCAAACTCTCACATTGGCGGCGCCAGAGATGAACGAGCCAGTCAGTGTACTGTCATGGCGAGGGTTGAGTGTCGCTGTACTTAGCCCATTTGGAGCCTGACTTGCGGCTGCCCTTACACCCTTTTATTAAGGAGGTGTATGTCGCTCTAGGGGCTTCCCCTTCCCAGTTCTATCCGAACGCAGTGGGGGTTTTGGTGACTTTCATCGTCATTTGCTACAGTGTTGGAGTCCAACCAAGCTTGAGATTGCTTGGGCATTTGATCACCGTGGGATCTGCTGAGAAGGACCCGCATTATTCTTTCCACTATCGTGGATAGTTCCACTTTGTCTCCGATTCTTTGGAGTTGGATGAGGACTGGAGGAAGCGATTCGTGTGGGTTTATGGTGGCGACAACGTCTTCGCCTGCTCGGACTGCCGGAGGTGAATGAGGACGTTTTGAGGCCAGATACCCTTAACGATTCCGAGGTGACGGATCTAGGAAAGATCCGTTCTTATGCCGGGCCACGTGAGAGCGATGCTCTATTTGACGATGCGAAATGGCGGGCATGTCCATGATCTTGTCTTCCACTGGCTTCGCGGCAAGGGCGAGCCCCGTTCCTCTGTTAGCGGAAAATTGCAACAGGAATTCAGGGACCGAGGGGGCGAGCTCCACTGCTAGACCCCATAAGAAACCGATGGGGCTTTCAGTGCAGAGGAGGTGGCTGTCTTGATGCCTCAAGCAGCTAACATTGTCTCTGAATTGAGGGGAATGACAAGGGTTGAGAGGCGGCGCCCAGTTAGACCAGTTGGAATGGGTCCGCTGATAACTCAGCTTAACCGCTTGGAAAATATGGGGTT
Organism: Asparagus officinalis; assembly: GCF_001876935.1. NCBI lineage: Eukaryota > Viridiplantae > Streptophyta > Magnoliopsida > Asparagales > Asparagaceae > Asparagus > Asparagus officinalis. The sequence continues at coordinate 25,860,685 of NC_033797.1, read as the reverse complement.
GATAGAAGAGTCTTCTCTTGGCAGGGAGACTACGACCCCAGTGGTCGATGAGGATGCTGTCGGCCCCAGCGCTAATCCTGAGGTGTCCCGTCGTCCTGGCAAGGAGCCAATTGGAATGGATGACGACGTCGAGGGAAGAGCTGGTACGCCGTCGGACCAGATTGAGAATGGTGCCGACGAGAGGATTTTGGGGGATATGCCAAATGTCGACATACACCAAGCTCTTCAAACTTGTTTAGCTCGGGGGACTTCGTTGGGACACGTCCTGTTCAATCGACTTGAGCGTTCCCTGGAATACTAAGGAGGGCTGGCGAAGGAGAAGTCGGCCAAGGAAGAGGCAGAGAAGAGAGTCGCTGTTTTAGAGGCCGAGTTGACTCATAAAGAAGGCGTTTGGTGCCGGAGTCTGGATGAGAAGGAAGAGCTCCTTAAGAGCTTTCGAATCCAGTTCTCCAAGCAGATGGGGACCATCGAGGACCTTCAAAAGGAGATGGTTCATTTACAGGCGGAGGCCGAGTCCGAGAAGCGTCGTAGGACGACGGCTGAGGCAGAGGCTCGATCGAGTCGTCAGTCTCTTGAAAAGACGAGGAAGAACTTTGAAGAGCTGCAACCAAAGCTTCAGGCGTCCATAACCGTTGTTGAGAAATTGAAGGACCAACTCGTTTATCTGGGTTCGGAGCAGCTTAAGAAGAAGGTGGTCGACGACTGGCATCATGGTCCTATAGGGAAAGCCGAAGTAGCCTTAGTCTATAAAGTTGGGGTTGATTACTTCGCTTCCTTGGTGCCTCGCGACTCTCATCCGACTCCAGATCTCTTCTATCCTTTCTACGTCTCTTGTTGTCTCGACTTATTGAAAGATGTCGAGAAAATTAGAGGTGGGTTGGATTTATCAGCGAATGAGGATGAAGCCGAGCCTGTTGTTGGGATCCCTGGGGAATCTTCTACAATTGTTGCCACCAGGAGTCCGTCAAGTCTAACTCCCGAGTCTGATCGAGGGCTTTGAAGACTCGCATCTTTTAAATTTTTTCTTCTCTTTTTTGTTGTAAAAGAGTTTGTAACGAAATTTACTTTTATTGAAAAAAATTAACTTTTGTCTCTACTTTTGAGCTTACCTTCACTGTTTGCATTCTTTTAGCTTTGTAGCTTTGCTTCTGCTTGAGATGTCGGCTGAAATGAGTTTAGTTGTAATGTGTCGACCCGTTCAGGGGACTTATGACAACTAGTTCACTTGATGCCTTATTTTGGCTGAGCGTTTAATTGACCCGAACTTAACAGACAACTGCTTAAGTTTTTAGATCGATTAAACATTGGTCATACACTTAATATTCATACCTTAGACTTAGGGATACCTTTTTGGCAGAATGGCAACCCTGAGGTTGGGTGCCTAGGTCTTATGGAGGTGCCTGGGTCTTCATAATCTCTGTATGGTTGAGTAGCGACTTTGGGAGTCGACCATAAGGTTGTGCCTTGGGTTTACCTTGACAAAGAGCCAAGGACTTGATATTCGACTGAGGAGTCGTTGTGCCTAGAACTCTTGAGAGTTAACTAGGATTTTTCTTCCCCTAAGACCGAAAGATGACTGTGAGAGTCGGCCGAAGGGTTATGCATTGGATTTATTCCTGATAAGGTACCAAGAGTTTGTCTATGATGATCGATGAAAGCCGGAGGAATCGACCATATGTTGTGCCTTGCGCTTACATTGATAAAGAGCCAATAGCTTGATATTCGATTGAGGAGTCGTTGTGCATTGGGTTTATCCTGAAGAGGTACCAAGGTCTTAATATTCGACTGAGGAGTCGTTTTGCCTTGGGCTTACCTTGATAAAGAGCAAATGTCTTGATTATCTGACTGAGAAGTCGTTGTGCCTTGGGTTTACCCTGAAGAGGTACCAAGGTCTTAGTATTCGACTGAGGAGTCGTCGTGCCTTTGGTTTACCCTAAAGAGGTACCAAGGTCTTAATATTCGACTGAGGAATCGTCGTGCCTTGGGTTACCCTGAAGAGGTACCAAGGTCTTAATATTCGACTGAGGAGTCGTTATGTCTTGGGCTTATCTTGATAAAGAGCCAATGTCTTGATATCTGACTGAGGAGTTGTTGTGCATTGGGCTTATCTTGATAAAAAGCCAAGGTCTTGATATCCGATTGAGGAGTCGTTGTCCATTGGGCTTATCTTGATAAAGAGCTAAGGTCTTGATATTCGACTGAGTAGTCGTTGTGCCTAGAACTCTTGAGAGTTGACTAAGGCTTTTCTTCCCCTAAGGCCGAAAGATGACTGTAGGAGTCGGCCGAAGGTTTATGCCTTGGATTTATTCCTATTAATGTATCAAGGGCTTGTCCATGATGATCGATGAGAGCCGGAGGAATCGACCATATGTTGTGCCTTGGGCTTACCTTGATAAAGAGCCAATGGCTTGATATTCGACTGAGGAGTCATTGTGTCTTGGGTTTATCCTGAAGAGATACCAAAGTCTTAATATTCGACTGATGAGTCGTTTTGCCTTGGGCTTACCTTGATAAAGAGCCAATGTCTTGATTATCCGACTGAGAAGTCGTTTTGCCTTGGGCTTACATTGATAAAGAGCCAAGGACTTGATTATCCGATTGAGGAGTCGTCGTGCCTTGGGTTTACCCTGAAGAGGTACCAAGGTCTTAATATTCGTGGCATGATGATCGAGTAGCACTGGAGGATTCGACTATCTGTTGTGCATTGGGCTTACATTGATAAAGAGCCAATGACTTGATTGGGATGCCTAGGTCTCATATGACGTTTAGGTCTTTGGCAGTGAAGCTTTGATTCTTGTGGGATCAGAGTTAATTCATAACATTTTATTAGTCTTGTATTTTACATTGTCATGAAAAATATCATTTGTAGATGTTTGATGCTTGAAGGGGGTTGAACCACTTGTGATCTTTCTTTGGCTCTGTTTCAAAGGCAATTTTGTAGTGGATGAGGCCGCCAGTACAAAACCTCTTTTAGTTGAATTTTGCTTGCTTCATAATGGACTACTTGTTGGTATAGCAAAGATGAGTCGAAACTCTATTTGCCATCTCATCAGTCGAGGTTTCTTTTGAGTCCGAACCTTCAGTAAGGCATTGAAGGCTGATGGTTGGCATACCAGCTTTTGGTAAAAGGAACTGCCCTGACGCCATGAATCGTGTCGAATGGCGTTTTCCATGTGAGGGTTGAGGGCACGTCCAGAAGATACGCGGTACCTTTTGCGGTGGAAACTCTCTTGGAGAAAGAATCCATCAGTCGGTATTGTACTCCCTGAAAATGACAAACCGCAGCGGTTTTCTTGAAGGAGCTTTGGGAGTATTGGAAACTTGACCATGCTGTGAATGGAGAACTCTCCTTTATGGGGATTATGCGGGTCGCATGCTTCGACCACCATAGCTGAGGTTGCTCTGGTGGTGCTTGTTCGTGGAGCGCAAGGCTGTTACTCTTCTTGAGAAGATCAACTGACAGGCCCTCGCGTTTTTCCCGCAATCTCATCCCAGTCCGATAGGAATTTTCTACAAAGAATCTCCATGGTCCCAGGCGCCTACCACAGACTTAATCACTTCTCCTTATGCTCATATGAGCTATTGTCAGTGGGAGCTTCAGTTATATTGGATCTACTCATAACCCTTAGAGGAGGTAGGGTTTGGCTTTGTGATCCAACTCCAGGTCTCTTGGTTGTTCAGAAGATGGAGTTCGTCTGCGACGGCGATAAGAAGCCTGTGCTGCATGTTCAAACCAGACAATCACCATAGTGGTGTGTTTTCTCCAGGAGGGCTTTCAAGGTTCTGGAAGCGGCCCATCGTCTGGTGGATGGTCTGCTTGGCAAATGCTTCCCAGAAAACTGTAAGGGCCCTTGAGGGCTACGTCTATGCTAGTTCCTCATAACCATAGGCTAATCCTCCTTAGCTTAAATGATGCAACTTCTGACTTCATTTAGCTTGGATGATGCAATTCCGGTGTTGTTCTTCAGGGTGATTAAAATCAGACCATTGATTAGAACTCAGCATGCCTTCTCAAAAAAGAAGTCAGGCCCTACGGTGGGCGCCAAACTGTTGATGTGCGATATCAAACAGCCAATTAATTCAGAAGTGGATTGTTGCAGGGTGATGAAGGATGATGGAGTGCCTGCTCCCTTCTTCGACTTTATGTCTGGTTCTTGGACAGGGGTCTGAAGTCTGCGCTGCACAGGCAGAGAGAACTCGTGAGAGGACGGGGACTGGTTCCCCCGTGATTCCTCCGACGATCAAGTCAGTTGATAAACGTGAGCTTGAGTGGAGTCTAGAACTATGTATTCTTATACTATGTGCATTAGTGATCATCCTCCCTCAGATTGGGTTAGAAGGAAGATTTAAATGACACTTTTTCTATTGCTTGCTTCTTGCTTACCCCTCGCCCCTGGTGAATAGCATCCACCTATAGGGTAGAGGTTCTTGGTCAATTGGTTATTTCGGCCATGCAGAATGGCGGTGGCCCAATCTGAGCTGGAAGGTGAGTCATCCCTCGTTTTACAAGTGTCGGCTGGCTACTGGAGGGGGAGTCATCTCAGCATGGGAAATGGCGTCTTCACGATATCCGAGAAGTGACTTGTGAGCGTGGCAGAAGGCACGTGGGCATTCTGAGGCCCCCTGTCGGCTGGCGATGGAGGGGAAAGTCACTTCAGGGCTACTGGAGAGAGCGTCTCCGGCTCTTCCTGGGACAAGTGATTGAGCTGACAAGTCGTAGAGACTTATCAGGCTAGAAATCTGGATAAGGTTTGTTCGAGGTGGACTGAGATGTCGACATTGGCTCGGGGGAGAGGCTTGAGACCGGAGTTGAGTCCTCAACTTAGTCGACAGAAGGGAACGTCCCTTAAGTCGTTTCTGAGAAATATCCAGCGAGTGGTCGAGTGCTCTAAATAAGGTCATCCTTGATAATAGGATCAACTGGCACCGTCTTTCGTGCCGACTCAGGAGTCGTATGCTTGTTTTGGTTGGTTGGAATGTCGTCTTGTCTGAGAGTTCAGGCTCTCTTGTACCGGCTAGTATCGCCTCTTGTGTCGACACCAGGGTGTCGGCTTAATGAGTTGGTAGGGCCGAGGCCTCTGCAATTGTGCATTAGGCTTACCTTGATAAAGAGCCAAGTGCTTGATATTCCACTGAGAAGTCGTCGTGCCTAGAACTCTTGAGAATTGACTAGGGCTCTCTTTCCCCTAAGGCTGATAGATGACTGTGAGAGTCGGCCAAAGGGTTGAGCTTGCTTTGACTTAGAACTTTATCGTATCATTTCGCAAATACTATATCTTGGGTAAGTGAACACCATAACACTAATAGATAACTATGATTCTTGGTTCCGATTCAATTTCTTTCCACACACTACTCATTCATGAATGTTTGTGTGTGTGTATAAAGAAAAATAGGTATGCTTGGTACCAAGCGCACGTTTTTGTGCTTGGTAGTGAGGTGACATATTCCTCTCCACTCATGAAAATCGGGGCTCACATTCACATATGTTGGAGAGTGGCTGGGAATTGGAATGAGTGGATAGGAATAGGACACCTCACTACTAAGCACAAAATTTGTGCTTGGTACCAAGCATACCAATTTTTCTTATATATATATATATATATATATAGAGAGAGAGAGAGAGAGAAACTTATGTCAACTTAAGTGGACATCTACTAAGTTTCTTAGTCATTGATGATCACTTGATTTAGCTACATTATGGATGATCCGTTCTGTTAAACTTGATCTACATATTTTAAAACCCCAACACACCAAGTTGACCAACTCACTCATATGGATTCAGAGCAGCATAAGAAGAAGGTAGTCGACAACTGGCGTCATGGTCCTATAGGGAAGGACAAAGTAGCCTTAGCATGTAAAGCTGGGGTTGATTACTTCACCTCCTTGGTGCCTCGTGACTCTTATCCGACTCCAGATCACTTCTATCCATCCCGCGTCTCTTGTTGTCTCGACTTGTTGAAAGGCATTGAGAAAATTGGAGGTGGGTTGGATTTATCAGCGAATGAGGATAAGGCTGAGCCTGTTGTTGGGATCCCTGGGGGATCTTCTACAATTGCTGCGACCAGGAGTCTGCTAAGTCTAACTCTCGAGTACGGTTGAGGGCTTTGTAGACCTGTATCTTTCAATTTTTTCTTTTCTCTTTTTTTTTTGTAAAAGAGTTTGTAACGAAGTTTACTTTTATTGAATAAAAATTAACTATTGTCTCTACTTTTGAGCTTGATGTCATTGTTTACATTCTTTTAGCTTTGTAGCTTTGCTTCTATTTTGAGATGTCGACTGAAGTGAGTTTAGTTGTAATGTGTCGACCCGTTCAGGGAACTTATGACAACTAGTTCACTTGATGCCTTATTTTAGCGGAGCGTTTAATTGACCCGAACGTAACAGACAACTACTTAAGTTTTTAGATCGATTAAACATTGGTCATACACTTAATATTCATACCTTAGGCTTAGGGATACCTTTTTGGCAAAATGGCAACCCTGAGGTTGGGTGCCTAGGTCATCATAATCCCTGTATGGTCGAGTAGCGACTTGGGGAGTCGACCATAAGGTTGTGCCTTAGGCTTATCTTGACAAAGAGCCAAGGTCTTGATATTCAACTAAGGAGTCGTTGTGTCTTGGGTTTACCCTGAAGAGTTACCAAGAGCTTTATATTCGACCGAGGAGTCATTGTGCCTAGAACTCTTGAGAGTTGACTAGGGCTTTTCTTCCCCTAAGGCCGAAAGATGACTGTAGGAGTCGGCCGAAGGTTTATGCCTTGGATTTATTCCTATTAATGTATCAAGGGCTTGTCCATGATGATCGATGAGAGCCGGAGGAATCGACCATATGTTGTGCCTTGGGCTTACCTTGATAAAGAGCCAATGGCTTGATATTCGACTGAGGAGTCATTGTGTCTTGGGTTTATCCTGAAGAGATACCAAAGTCTTAATATTCGACTGATGAGTCGTTTTGCCTTGGGCTTACCTTGATAAAGAGCCAATGTCTTGATTATCCGACTGAGAAGTCGTTTTGCCTTGGGCTTACATTGATAAAGAGCCAAGGACTTGATTATCCGATTGAGGAGTCGTCGTGCCTTGGGTTTACCCTGAAGAGGTACCAAGGTCTTAATATTCGTGGCATGATGATCGAGTAGCACTGGAGGATTCGACTATCTGTTGTGCATTGGGCTTACATTGATAAAGAGCCAATGACTTGATTGGGATGCCTAGGTCTCATATGACGTTTAGGTCTTTGGCAGTGAAGCTTTGATTCTTGTGGGATCAGAGTTAATTCATAACATTTTATTAGTCTTGTATTTTACATTGTCATGAAAAATATCATTTGTAGATGTTTGATGCTTGAAGGGGGTTGAACCACTTGTGATCTTTCTTTGGCTCTGTTTCAAAGGCAATTTTGTAGTGGATGAGGCCGCCAGTACAAAACCTCTTTTAGTTGAATTTTGCTTGCTTCATAATGGACTACTTGTTGGTATAGCAAAGATGAGTCGAAACTCTATTTGCCATCTCATCAGTCGAGGTTTCTTTTGAGTCCGAACCTTCAGTAAGGCATTGAAGGCTGATGGTTGGCATACCAGCTTTTGGTAAAAGGAACTGCCCTGACGCCATGAATCGTGTCGAATGGCGTTTTCCATGTGAGGGTTGAGGGCACGTCCAGAAGATACGCGGTACCTTTTGCGGTGGAAACTCTCTTGGAGAAAGAATCCATCAGTCGGTATTGTACTCCCTGAAAATGACAAACCGCAGCGGTTTTCTTGAAGGAGCTTTGGGAGTATTGGAAACTTGACCATGCTGTGAATGGAGAACTCTCCTTTATGGGGATTATGCGGGTCGCATGCTTCGACCACCATAGCTGAGGTTGCTCTGGTGGTGCTTGTTCGTGGAGCGCAAGGCTGTTACTCTTCTTGAGAAGATCAACTGACAGGCCCTCGCGTTTTTCCCGCAATCTCATCCCAGTCCGATAGGAATTTTCTACAAAGAATCTCCATGGTCCCAGGCGCCTACCACAGACTTAATCACTTCTCCTTATGCTCATATGAGCTATTGTCAGTGGGAGCTTCAGTTATATTGGATCTACTCATAACCCTTAGAGGAGGTAGGGTTTGGCTTTGTGATCCAACTCCAGGTCTCTTGGTTGTTCAGAAGATGGAGTTCGTCTGCGACGGCGATAAGAAGCCTGTGCTGCATGTTCAAACCAGACAATCACCATAGTGGTGTGTTTTCTCCAGGAGGGCTTTCAAGGTTCTGGAAGCGGCCCATCGTCTGGTGGATGGTCTGCTTGGCAAATGCTTCCCAGAAAACTGTAAGGGCCCTTGAGGGCTACGTCTATGCTAGTTCCTCATAACCATAGGCTAATCCTCCTTAGCTTAAATGATGCAACTTCTGACTTCATTTAGCTTGGATGATGCAATTCCGGTGTTGTTCTTCAGGGTGATTAAAATCAGACCATTGATTAGAACTCAGCATGCCTTCTCAAAAAAGAAGTCAGGCCCTACGGTGGGCGCCAAACTGTTGATGTGCGATATCAAACAGCCAATTAATTCAGAAGTGGATTGTTGCAGGGTGATGAAGGATGATGGAGTGCCTGCTCCCTTCTTCGACTTTATGTCTGGTTCTTGGACAGGGGTCTGAAGTCTGCGCTGCACAGGCAGAGAGAACTCGTGAGAGGACGGGGACTGGTTCCCCCGTGATTCCTCCGACGATCAAGTCAGTTGATAAACGTGAGCTTGAGTGGAGTCTAGAACTATGTATTCTTATACTATGTGCATTAGTGATCATCCTCCCTCAGATTGGGTTAGAAGGAAGATTTAAATGACACTTTTTCTATTGCTTGCTTCTTGCTTACCCCTCGCCCCTGGTGAATAGCATCCACCTATAGGGTAGAGGTTCTTGGTCAATTGGTTATTTCGGCCATGCAGAATGGCGGTGGCCCAATCTGAGCTGGAAGGTGAGTCATCCCTCGTTTTACAAGTGTCGGCTGGCTACTGGAGGGGGAGTCATCTCAGCATGGGAAATGGCGTCTTCACGATATCCGAGAAGTGACTTGTGAGCGTGGCAGAAGGCACGTGGGCATTCTGAGGCCCCC
>NC_033797.1:25849998-25851392 GCF_001876935.1 Asparagus officinalis | reverse complement strand
AAGTCGTAGAGACTTATCAGGCTAGAAATCTGGATAAGGTTTGTTCGAGGTGGACTGAGATGTCGACATTGGCTCGGGGGAGAGGCTTGAGACCGGAGTTGAGTCCTCAACTTAGTCGACAGAAGGGAACGTCCCTTAAGTCGTTTCTGAGAAATATCCAGCGAGTGGTCGAGTGCTCTAAATAAGGTCATCCTTGATAATAGGATCAACTGGCACCGTCTTTCGTGCCGACTCAGGAGTCGTATGCTTGTTTTGGTTGGTTGGAATGTCGTCTTGTCTGAGAGTTCAGGCTCTCTTGTACCGGCTAGTATCGCCTCTTGTGTCGACACCAGGGTGTCGGCTTAATGAGTTGGTAGGGCCGAGGCCTCTTCGCCTCTTGTGTCGACACCAGGGTGTCGGCTTAATGAGTTGGTAGGGCCGAGGCCTCTGCAATTGTGCATTAGGCTTACCTTGATAAAGAGCCAAGTGCTTGATATTCCACTGAGAAGTCGTCGTGCCTAGAACTCTTGAGAATTGACTAGGGCTCTCTTTCCCCTAAGGCTGATAGATGACTGTGAGAGTCGGCCAAAGGGTTGAGCTTGCTTTGACTTAGAACTTTATCGTATCATTTCGCAAATACTATATCTTGGGTAAGTGAACACCATAACACTAATAGATAACTATGATTCTTGGTTCCGATTCAATTTCTTTCCACACACTACTCATTCATGAATGTTTGTGTGTGTGTATAAAGAAAAATAGGTATGCTTGGTACCAAGCGCACGTTTTTGTGCTTGGTAGTGAGGTGACATATTCCTCTCCACTCATGAAAATCGGGGCTCACATTCACATATGTTGGAGAGTGGCTGGGAATTGGAATGAGTGGATAGGAATAGGACACCTCACTACTAAGCACAAAATTTGTGCTTGGTACCAAGCATACCAATTTTTCTTATATATATATATATATATATATAGAGAGAAAATTTGTGCTTGGTACCAAGCATACCAATTTTTCTTATATATATATATATATATATATAGAGAGAGAGAGAGAGAGAAACTTATGTCAACTTAAGTGGACATCTACTAAGTTTCTTAGTCATTGATGATCACTTGATTTAGCTACATTATGGATGATCCGCTCCGTTGAACTTGATCTACATATTCTAAAACCCTAATACACCAAATTTAGGGTGAAACCGTCGTGGTTTGACCCTCCGTCGAGCCATGTAAAAAGTTCTATTCATTCGAAACCGTTAAAATTGATACGAGTGGATGAATGACCCTCCGTCGAGCCATGTAAAAAGTTCTATTCATTCGAAACCGTTAAAATTGATACGAGTGGATGAATGGTCAAACCACGACGGTTTCACCCCAAATTTGGTGCGTTGCAGTTTTAGAATATGTAGATC
>NC_033797.1:25826360-25849714 GCF_001876935.1 Asparagus officinalis | reverse complement strand
GTTTAGACCACCCCACAGTATTGGGTGGTTTTAAAAAAGTTAACCCTTAAGGCCCCGTTTGGCAAAGGGTTAAGGAGAAGGGATTAAAGAGAAGGGTTAATTTAGTTAATCCATCGTGAAGGATTAAAAAAATTCTAAACCCGTTTGGATACGATAATTAAGACAATGAGTTAAGTCTTTGTGTTTGGCAAATGAAGAGGGGTTAAGAAGATTAATCTCATGATTTTTTAAAAAAATACCACTTTCGCCCTTATTGAAGATTTATAAATTTCCACTAAACACATCAAGCTCCATGCCCTTATTGAAGATTAATCTCATGGTTCTTAGACTTGCTAATGATATTTTTTTGAGAAAATATTTGCTAGTCATATTATGAGAGATTATCAACTTAGACTTGCTAATGATATTTTTTTGAGAAAATATTTGCTAGTCATATTATGAGAGATTATCAAGAGAGAAAAAGGAGCAAAAGTTACTTAACATAGCAAAATATTTGCTAGTCATATTATGAGAGATTATCAAGAGAGAAAAAGGAGCAAAAGTTACTTAACATAGATAGTTTGGAAATAAGATATCATTAAATGAAAAAAGTTGCATGTTTTCGCCTCTCATCTTGAGAGTGAGCAGATTCAGAAGTGAGACATCCCTCACTTTTACAAAACCATTACACCATACATGTATGTGTAAATACAAAAGGTCTTTTACAAAACCATTACACCATACATGTATGTGTAAATACAAAAGGTCATGTGAGCTATATACTTTGGAGCTCTTACTAATACAAAATACACTGATGTATGTGTAAATACAAAAGGTCATGTGAGCTATATACTTTGGAGCTCTTACTAATACAAAATACACTTAAACCAAAAAGAAAACCAGTTCTCATTGCTACCTCCTCGTCTGAGATCCACATTGCAATTGAAAAAATACAAGAAGGTCTGACACACCCTCTTGGTGGCCTGGGCGCCCACGAAACCAGCCTTGCAACTTGGGAGAACACTATATCTAGGTTCAAGTTATGCCCCAGTTGCACATGATTCTCTGCTAAAGTGTTTTGTTGAAATACAGGATCATCCTTTTCCGTTGTAAGATGGTCTGGTTCGCTACAGGGTACATTCCCATAAATGCTGCCGAAATGAACACGATATCCTCTGCCACAATTGATCCAAACCATCAGGTAGAGCATAAATGTACTTCACTACTACAGGCATGAATCGAGGCCTTTGTTCCTGCATGGAACAATGCATGAGCGCCTTCTATCCTGGAAAAGCCCATTTTATCTTGCCAGATAATTCATTTGTATCAGCCTCAAACATTCTAAAAAAAGAGCAAGAGAAGTCAGCCTAAATGCTCAAAAGAAGCCTATGGTAGTAATTTCATTAGAAATCTCATGTCTGTAATTTGTAATTGTTTATTTACCTATCAATAATTTACTTTGGCTTAATGCACAGAGCTCATTTTTTGGCATATTTTCTGTCTACCTCTTTGTAGACTTCCTGATTCTGTATAATGCATACATACTAACTCATAAAGGTAAAATGATTTGCTTGCCTGCTAACTTATTGCAACTTCACTCTTTTGGGTTGTCTTTTTTAGTATATTTGAGTTGTGCATGCTTTTTGCCTGGTACACAAGAATAAGATTTAAATTTCTCAATCTGCTGCAACCTGGTAATGGATAACTGATACACAATTTGTTGTGAAATGATTCCGACGCAATACAATCTGCTGCTGCAACCTGGTAATGGATAACTGATACACAATTTGTTGTGAAATGATTCCGACGCAATACAATCTGACCATGTAGAAAGGCTTGTGATGCTCCGTGAAATGATTCCGACGCAATACAATCTGACCATGTAGAAAGGCTTGTGATGCTCCTTAAAATTAGAGACACAGATGACACTAGTTTAAGTATATGCATAGTCCAATAGGCAGAATGCATCAAACCAGTAAGCTTTTATAAAGTAATTGAATAGCAATTTTATATACAAGTTGTAACATGAATCACTCTAGAGAATTTTTTTCACCCCAGAAATAAATAAAATGGAAATGTTTCCTGTCATAATTGAACAGCAATTTTGGTTGATATTAAGAAATGAACAAGTGAGGGTAAGAAGTTAGTCTAGTCCAATATATTTTTATTGTAATATCTAGAAGGTAAATTAAGCAAAGCTAATACTTAATAATTATTTTTCCAGTCAGGTGTTCTGTCAGACTCTACCTTATGGAGTTGTGCATGTTACGGATTGATACATAAGAGATAATAATCAATTATTGCTAAGATAAAATGTGGTAAATGAGGATGGGTAATTCAAAGGGCAATCTAATCTACAAAGAAATCAACATTTGGTCTTAAAACAATAAGTCTTCACAATAATTCAATTCACATCATCTTGGACTCAATCCAAATTCAAAGCTACTTTACTAACAATTTTAACTTTTTTCTTAAAAACATATCCAAATTCTCTTTATTAAGCCTCTATTGACAGCAATAATAATGTTTACACTATTAATAGTCATAACTAACAAAGACCAAAAACATATCAAAAACATGACAGTTCTTAAATTATCTGACACAATAATTCCACAGATTAATAAAGAATATGTAGGTAGATTTCATAAGATTTAACCTCAGCTCGCTACTACAGTAAAAACACAAAATTACTCAAATTATTCGAAGAAAAAAATTCATGAAATTGGTTAGCTCATGGAGATCACCACCTGGCCGCCATGGCTCTAGGACTTGAGGCGAGCAATAAAGGTTCCAGCATGAGAGAATCCATCACCATCGCCAGCAAGCGCGTGCTCGAGGCTGAACTGGATCAACTTCGACTCAGAGGAGAAGCATGAGGAAGATGATTCGAGATCGGGCTTGCGACGGATTGGGGGAGAGAGAGGCTAGGCTTAGGGTTAGGATTTAGGGAGTCGAGATCGGGATGAGATCGATGTACGCCTTTGAACTCGTCGTCGTTTTAGGATGAAAAAATCGCCCAAAATTTTCCACCGCCTACCCTCACGTGAGAAGGCGGAACAAGGTTTGTTCCGCCTAATTACGAGAAATAGTTATCCTTTCTTACAACGGGTTAAGCATGCTAACTGGCTCACGTGCGGGTTTGTTAACCCTTCTTATTTTTTTCTGTTTGGCAGGTTAATGCAGGGTTAAACCCACTTAACTCCCCATTTATCCTCTTGCCAAACGCAGCCTAAAGGTATTTGTCAAGATGGATTAAATATTGGAGTTAGCATCTTACTTTTCATATTTCTTTTCCGGAGAATATCTGACTTCATCCTGGGAAAGAAGCGCCAGTTATCTACTTCTATGGGAAATATCTCTTTACAGAGGTTCAGCTCCAAAAAACATGTGAGCATGAGACCAAAGATCAATATGATAAGCTGCTTTAGTCTTATTTCAACCTTGAACGTGTTTGAAACGAACCTGCTCAGACCCTACTAGATGGTTGTGCTTGTAGACATTGCAGGGCGGAACTTGCTCTAATCTTTTGATTATTGCGCATCTTTTCTATTTGCTAAAAGATATAATGGTTATTGTTATTTTTAGAAGAGCATTACAGCGTTCTATCAAGGAATTAGAACTCTCATGACGCATTTGTAATGAAACAGATAATTGTCTTGATGTGGACCGGAAACGACGTTGCAAGACCATTTAGATTTGCTGGGAGCAGCTGCACTACCGCCAGTCATCGATAAAGGACTGAGGAGGATTGAGAAGTATTTGAATCTTCCGAGCAAAATCTTCACCTTCGCACTTGTATTAGGCGCAGTAGCTTCATCATGCTACGCGGTCATTCGTCTGCTTGTCCTCTCAAGATGGGGAAGTGAATGATTTGCACATTATGATATCACTAATACAAAACTGAGTATTGGTGACGGGGTATTAGCGACGGATTTGAAATCCGTTGCCAATACAAACATTAGCGACGGAATATTGGCGACGGGATTGTTCCCGTCGCCAATGTTTGTATTGGCGACGGATTTTAATCCGTCGCTAATGTTTTCCGTCGCCCATAACCTTGGGTGACGGAAAAACATTGGCGACGGATCGAATCCGTCGCCAATACTTATTGGCGACGGATTCGATCCGTCGTCAATAAGTATTGGCGACGGACAGATTCGATCCGTCGCCAATACTTATTGGTGACAGATTTGATCCGTCGCCAATAAGTATTGGCGACGGATTTGATCCGTCACCAATGTTCCGTCGCCAATACTTATTGGCGACAGATTCGATTCGTCGCTAATACTTATTGGCGACAGATTTGATCCGTCGCTAATGTTCCGTCGCCAATACTTATTGGCGACAGATTTGATTCATCGCTATTACTTATTGGCGACAGATTTGATCTGTCGCCAATAAGTATTGGCGACGGATTTGATCCGTCACCAATGTTCCGTCGCCAATACTTATCGGCGACAGATTCGATCCGTCGCCAATACTTATTAGCGACGGATTCGTTTCGTCGCCAATAAGTATTGGCGACGAATTCGATCCGTCACCAATGTTCCGTCACCAAAACTTATTGACGACGAATTCGAATACGTCGCCAATACTTATTGGCGACAAAAAGAATCCGTCGCAAATAAGTATTGCCGACGGATCGAATCTGTCGCCGATAAGTATTGGCGACGGAACATTGGTGGCAGATTCGAATAGCTAGATGAATAATAACTAAACAGTTTATTGATTATTTGGTTCACTTCCACCCCTACCTCTAGGCCCATGAAACACATCTACTATTATTGTTTAAGATGCATATATTGCTATTGTCTGAGAAAAGTTATTCCTAGGTATTCTACCCCGATACTAATGACCATTTAAAATAAATCATTGAGCAAAAAATGTTGAGTAAGGTATGTGACGATATGTTGTTTCAAACTAATTATAAACTTCTTATTGATAAATATGTATTGTGTCATGCACACATGCAAAAAATCGATGTCCTTGTCCAAATAAATAACGCAAAAGATTGGTCCCCCTATCAATATGCATGAGTGAGTATAAAACATACAAACACATCTACTATTATTGATTATTTGGCCCCTGCTTTTCATTTATTGTTAAATGAGACAGTGAATCAAAAATGATCGAATAACTAGATGAATAATAACTAAACTGTTCATTGATTATTTGGTTCACTTCCACCCCTACCTCTAGGCTCATGAAACACATCTACTATTATTGTTTAAGACGCATATATTGCTATTGTCTGAGAAAATGTACTCATCATTTCGATTTTTACAACGTAATAGAGAGATGTGTGGAAAAAGTAACAAACAACCTAATTTACTCGTTCTTTATACGTTTTTAAAATCTTTATGACTCAAACTACAAGTAACAAATGCTATAATAATTAACAATATTGTTTGTTATACATAAATTTATATGATGGATTGTTATACGTAAGTGATAAATATCAATATGGTTTAGATTAAAAATAAGTGCGCATTTGATGGCAAATGTAATCATTAGATTGTTTTACATAAGATTGTAGTTGATGGCAGATATAAAACATTTTAATTCGAATTGGCAATAACATTAAAGCCACAAGTAACTTATTTTATCATGACTAATGGAAAAAACATTGAGTCAGGTATGTGACCATATATTATTTCAAACTAATTATAAACTTCTTATTAATAAATATGTAAAAATATGTTTTTAGGCCTAAAAATTTGGCGGGAGAATTCCCCCTAAAATTTTCACTCAAAACAAATTCCCTGACCTCCCTCCCCTTCTCCTCTGTCGCCTTTCCATTCCTCACCAAAACCTCCACCATCTCCGTCAGCGTCACCAGGCTGTGCAGCCTTATTCCATCCCCTCCCCCGCCAGATTCTCCCTCCCTCCCTGCTCCCTGTCGATCACCACCACCGCGTCGCTCACCTCTAGCCCCAGCCTCCTCAGCAGCGTCGCCGTCTCAAGCACCGACGCCCCGCTCGTCACCAGATCCTCGACGACCAAGCAGACCTGCCCCCTCTCAGAAGAGGAGGGACGCCTCCGACATCCTCGGCATCCTCAAAGCCAAGCAGGCCCTTCTCGATCTCCGACTCAGCATCGCGGTCAGTCACTAAACCCTAAATTGAACTCGATTATGATTTCAAGATTACATTCTGCAAAGCGATAGCAACTCCAAGGAAAAAAAATCATTGATTCTATAGGCAACAATTACTCTTTTATCTCTGAAATCATTTACTGGTGATTAATTAACAACTTTTCTTCCTTATCACAACAGCTCTTTACATCTAGTGATCATCTGAGTCCTATTTGAGAATGTGATGTCGTTCCATCGGCTTAAAGCTGCCATTACAGGCCTCTTAGAGGCCAGGAGAGTCAACGAGTGGATTGTCACTAAAAAATTAGGAGATGCTCACAGAACAAAGCCCGCCGCTAAACATGTTGTGGACATCGAAAGGTTGGAAGATGCCCAATTACTTCCTCACAGAACAAAGCCCGCCGCTAAACATGTTGTGGACATCGAAAGGTTGGAAGATGCCCAATTACTTCTAAAAACTTTTAGAATGTAATAATCTATAAACTGTTGTTTCATTGTTGTTTGTGCAGAGAGAATACTTCAAGCAAGGAAAAATCGAACAGTTTCGGATTTTTTGGAGGAAGGTTCGGTCCAGGTATTCGATTTTAAGTGTTTTTGTTAATTTATTTGGCATTTCATAATAGAAATGAATTATCTTATGAAGAATTTGTTTGCTTACTATCCTTGATTCCACGGATTCTTTATTTTGCGTGAGGAATTGGGGTTTCTTTTTACTAATTCGATCTGTTGGAATTATGAATTGCAATATCTTTGAAGAGTTATATGAATGAATTGAGCTTCTTCCTTTCTTCAGTAATCATTTGATGGATTTGTGGTATGGAATTATGAATTGCAATGATTTTGCGGTCATTAGATGTTTGTGAACTGTGAAGTTGTTTTGGTCGAGAGCTGATGCATAATTTTAGAATTAACTATTAGATCATGATTTAGTTGCTTATTCTAACTTTTCTTTGGACCATATGCTTTACCACTGTTAGCTCAAATACTCAGGGTAGTACCTATTTGTCCTTCAACTACGCCATTGGATGTTCTAGTTTTGCCCTTGTGTAGATTCAATTTGAACACTGTAATCTGAAAGCTTGTGTTCAAGTACTCTCTCATGGTCATAAGATAATTTATACTGTAGGATTTGCTTCGAAACAACAAGGCATGTCATTAGATGTTTAGCGTCGGTGAGAAATACTGAACACATTGGAGTTGTTTCATTGCAGGTCCACCCAGTACTCATGGTGATCGACTTCATACTTTTAAATGGTGAAGGTAAACATGTTCTCCTTTTCTTTTTCTCATACCATAACACATAATGAAGAATATATAACAACTGGAAGTGCCACTATGTTAGAGCAGTAAAAGCCTATTGTGATTGAGAAATAGTTGTGGGATTCAAATTCTCCTTATGCCCAAAGGATTCAGAGAAAGGGGGGAAAAAGAAAACATACATCTCTCTCTTATCTCTTACTATAGCTTTATAAATTCCTCAGGAGTCTCGAGTAAATTTATATTCTATTCTTTTGGTTGTCTGCAATTGGGTGATGCAGACTTGAATAGTGACTTGCAAGGGCATTACGGCCACCTTTTATAATGTTATCAAATTCATTGCTTGGAACAATTCTTTAATAAAGAGAGTGCATGAATTTGGCATGCATATGGTGGCCTTGTTTTAGTCATGTAGATCCTGTTGTCAATCTTCACTGATATGTATTAAATTGACAAGGATGCACCAAAAATGTTCATGGTGTTTGACGAGCATGAAGTTCATGGTGGTGGAGAGGTATATATGACGTGACATATATGTATTTATTATGACATTTTTGGTATATATATATCTTATGTGGAGTGATAATCTTTCAGGTTAGATGAGTTACTCTCGTAGAGAGCAGCAGTACGATACGATGTTCTAATGCAGACGACGCTGATAACAGAGATGCTGACAACGACGATGACGAGGAATGAGTGATACTTGATTATATGTAGTTTTCAATTGTGTGAAGACATATTATGACTTGAATTTTACCTATATGTAATATATTTGTGATTTTATTGCGTAGTGAATGAATATTATTTGAGCATGCGAGATGTATTATGATTGTGATTATATGATGAGTATTGTTCGATATTGTGGATTGACGGATGAAATTGGATGAGTATTCATTTGGAATGTGAATGTATATCATGGTTGATTTTATGATATATTGTTAAATATTATCATTGAATTGATGTCGATACAGGCTATATGTGTATTCTCGTATGGGAGGTTACCGGAAAATTAAATTTTTTTGCGTAAATATATACATTGGCGACGGATTTTCCCGTTGCTAATGCACATTGGCGACGGGATATCCGTCGCCAATGTTTAAAACATTGGCGACGGATATACCGTCGCCAATGTGCATTGGTGACGGGGAAATCCGTCACCAATGTATATATTTACGAAAAAAAAATAATTTTCCGATAACCTCCCATACGAGAATACACATATAGCCTTTATTGGCGACGGATTTATTGGCGACAGATCCATTTCCGTCACCAATATGTATTGGTGACGGATTTTGGGGCATTGGTGACGGATTTCCCCGTCGCCAATGCCCTGTTTTCTACTAGTGTATACAATTATATAATAATTTCGATTGCCGCTAAGTTGCTAACCACACCACGGAAGAACAGAATGAACACACTCCTAGGACGGAAGTGGCGTTAACCATGCGGGAGGTGGCCAAGTCAAGCGACTTATAGGCGATTCGCGAGGATATGGAGGATCAATAGTCCCGTCCTTCATATAATGCGTCGATGGCCAAGGTATTGTTCCGTCTCTCCCTCTGTGAAATAAATACAGTTCTCTTTCAATCCAGGCAAATCCCTAGTCTTGAGCAGCATCGAACGATTATCCCCTAAAAATAGTTTCCGGTCGAGCTTGAACATTGTGAAATTCTGGGTCTCGTACACAGGCCCATCGTAGGCCTCATCGGGTTTTACCCAACTGTCATGCCTCCATATCTGTAGCAGATCGCCATCCAATGACTCCACTGAATAAAATCTACTGGTGGTGCCGCTGTGGCCGAAAGGACGTACGAAGGTCATCCTTGGAGGAGAAGACGAGGCATCGAATATTGCTGGGCAGGACGCGATGCAGTTTCCTGCGCCCCTGACTGCACCGTAATGCTGCCTCTTGTGGAGCTAGACGTCGGTGAGTAAATGATAATGACAGCAGTCGTTGAGTTCTGTCCCGCGTTCACCCCTCATACATACTTTGAAGTTGAAGAATAATTGAGTAATTCTTTTTGGACCCGAATTATAGGGCCACGGGACATGGCACATGACGAGTTGTGAACTAAAAGGGTGGATTTGGTAATAGATGTTGAAAATTAAAGAAAGAATTATTTTTAGAGGAGCTTTGCTACAGGGACCCAAAATATGGGACCAATAGGAGGGATAAGTGAGGTGTCCCCCTCCTATTGGATAATGAGTTGGCCGATGACCAACTCATTATCCAATAGGAGGGGGACACCTCACTTGTCCCATATTTTGGGTCCTTGGGGAATTTTTCTTTTTAGAGAAAATAAATGACCTTCCATCTTCCAGTTAAACTTCAGCCTCTTAAAACCGTTTTAACGCAGGATGTCTTTAATCTCGCCCCCATACAACTACTCCATCTCTTGTCTCTAGCCATCGGCATCTGGTGTTTTTGCGACCACCGAATTTAATAACTTGAATATCTCACTTCAGTAATTGCGCTTTGATTTGTGTTCCGGTAACTTTTTTTTCTCCTTCAGTCCCATGCAAATTTACTTCGCAAAACTACCGTTTAGAGCCCTATCATTTACCCCTTTGGACTAGCTTCTCAACTATTATTATCTCGCAATTTGTATTGTATACTAGCTTCTCAATAATTATCTCACAGTTTGCGTCAGAGAATGATAATAAGTGAATCCTGTTCAATATTAACTTCTTTTATGACAAAAGACACAATTTTATTTCACAAGACCCGTCAAATTTAACAACGCGTTCGGTAAGAAAACCAAATATTGTGTCTAACAAGTCCTTCGAATTTAACAAAAGCAACCCCATGAAAATAGGAAAATAACAATTACAATTATGACCCATTTAAGTAAATCGGATTTTGGTGCCCAAGGCACCGATAGCAAGGAGAGAAAAGGGATAGAGATTTAATGGAGGGGGGGGGGGGGGGGGGCTACCAATGATTGCATGGGCCGCCCTGTATTGCCATTAATCTCTCTCCCTCTCTCTCCCCTCTGCTATCGGGTGCCCTTGGGCACCCGATAGAAAATCCCATCTGTATGGGTGCGCAATGCAACGGGTGGGTTGAGCGGGCAATTTGGGTGAGAGTTATCACCAGCATACTCAATTGGCGGATGTTATAGTTGGTATACATGGCAAAGCTGGATGTTTAATTTTAATTGAATTGATTTACAGCTATAAACTAAACAGTGCTTACTACAAATCAATAATATCTGAATCATGAGTAGAATAAATCAGTCACACATAAACCAGAATAATATAATTAGCAACAAAATAAAATAGTGCAATAAAAATTCTAAAATTGGACTGCTGCAACTAAAAAAAACGTAAATTAGTAGAGCATGTAGTGACCTTAATTATTGCTCATGGCACGAAGGAAGAAATCAAAAACTGCTGCTGCAAGTGGTAAATCTTAATTGCTTTTAGGTAGAAATCAAAAACCGCTGCTTGTAGAAGAACGTACCTCCTCCTCCGACGGCGAGGCGGAGATGAGGCGAGGCGAGGTGGACGATCTCGTCTGCAGACGAGATGGAGGCGAAGAGCTCGCCTGTACGCGGAGGCGAAGAGCTCGCCTGCTGGCGAGATCGAGGAAGCGAGGGAACTCGCCTGCGGGCAAGATTTGTGTAGCTACGGGCGACAGGCGAGATCTGTGAAGGCGAGATTGGAGTTCGCCTGTTGAGGAGTCGGGCTCGCCTGCGAGGGGAGAACAGCTGGCTCCAGCTGTTGAGCTCGATTGCCCTAGGGTTTCCCTATAAAAGGGAAACCCTATTCTCGTGCAGAAGCGGAGCGGCGGAGCGGCAGTGAAACCCCCTTTTGTGGCGGCGGCGATTTGGAGCAGAGAGAGAAAGAGAGCGTGAGTTGGGGAGGTGGAGAATTTATTCTCCCTCCGTTTGATTGTTGGGCTCTGTTCTCTCTCTGCATTTGTTTAGCCCATTTGTCATGTACTCATTAATTGAGAAGAGGAGTTTGGCGAATTGAATTGGGGGTTTTCTTTGGGGTAGTTAAGAGAGAGTATTTGAGCGGTGATTTTAGATTAAAATCACCTGCTATTTGTTTGAGAGATCTCAAGTTTGAGATCCTCTCTTATTTGTAATTTATTGTTATTAATAAGAAATTAATCGTGCCGCTCCCGTGGACGTATGCAAAGTTGCTGAACCACGTAAAATCTAGTGTATCTTGTGTTTGTGCTATCTTTGGTGTGTTGTTTATCTTCTCTCGGCGGTTGTTTGGATCTCGGCATAGTAAGGGGTTTTCCCAACAAGTGGTATCAGAGCTTCGGGCAACGCTTGGGCTTTTTGGAAGAGTAGATCAGTTGGGAAGTTCATCTAGAGCTTCGGTTGGTGATAAATGTGGAATCTTTGTGGTAAAAATTCTATCTTTGTTCAAGTTGGATCTATTTCTTGTTTGTTCCGCAATTGTTTATTGGGTGCTTTGAGATATATGACCGGGAAAGATAAAAGTGAGAAGGGTTCTTCTAGTGTGAAGACCGTCCAAAATTTAAGTATCCATTCTATGAAGATAGATGTGGAGAAGTTCGATGGCACAAATAATTTTAGACTTTGGCGATACGAAATCTTGGATACGCTAAATGCGTAAAATTTAGAAGATACGTTTGGAATTGGACGGGAAACCGGCCGACATTGATGAGAAGGTTTTGAAGAAAATGAATAGAACGGCGTGTGGTGTGATTAGGTCTTGTCTCACTCAAGATCTAAAATATGATGTGATGAATGAGACATCAGCTAAGAAGATTTGGGAGATCCTAGAGAGCAAGTATTTGACGAAGAGCGTTAAAAATCGCTTGCATTTGAAGAGGGGGTTTTATCGCTTCTAATTGAAGAAGGGGACCTCCATTAGTGATTACATGAACCACTACACGAAGCTTCTTGTGGATTTGACGAATGTAGATGTGATGATTGAAGATGATGACAATGTGTTATTGTTGTTGAGTTCCTTACCTGACGAGGAAAATATGAGACCTTCGTCCTTACTCTTATTCATGGGAATGCATCTCTTTCGTATAGTGAGGTCACCGCTGCACTTGTGAATTATCAGCTTTGAAAGAATGATAAAGAGGCTTCAGTCGAGCCGGTAGCGGGGGCATTGGTCGCAAGAACAAAGAGTCCAAACCGAGGTAGGATGTCACAGTCTAGAGGAGCACATTCTGGAGTTCGTAGGAACCAGTGTGCCTTTTGTAAAGAAGATTTGGAAAGCTGAATGCCCAAAGTTGAATGATCGAGCCGGGAAGAATAAGGGGAAAGCTATTCAAGCTTTAGAGGTGAATGTTACCAAGGCTAGGGGCGACAATTCAGATTCGGATTCTTCGGGCTACTCATTATCTGCACTCCCGTCAGTTTGTATTGCCGACTCCACTGGGTGGATGTTGGATTCGGGTGCCTCTGACCACATTTGCCCTAATAGGAATTGGTTCTCCAGCTTTCAGGAGTTGGAAAGAGGGAACGTCGTGCTCATGGATAATGATCACGAATGCCCTATTGGTGGTATTGGTATCGTTCGTATTCGAATGAGTGACGGGGTGATTCAGGAGTTGGATGAAGTGAGGTTCGTTCCTCAGTTGAAGAAGAACATCATTTCACTTGGAGCTTTAGAGGTAACCGGCTATAGAGTGACCTTGGCGGATGCACGTTTAAAGGTCACATTGGGGTCCATGATTGTGATGAAGGACGTCAGAAAGAGCAATTTGTATTATTTGCTTGGAAGCACGGTGGTTGATAGAGAGCTGACGACTTCTTTGGGCCTAGACTGTGTCATTGTTTGATGCTGTGGTATTTGATTAGTTATGTCGTGCATTGTTTCTTGAGAAGTGCTTTGACCTACAGTTTGAAGTCCTTTGAGCACATTGGGATGAGCGAGAAGACCGAGGTTGAGTCTAACACTTCTATCCATCGATTGAGTGGTCTTATTGGAGGTGTTCAGTCAGGCATTCGGGGGCCTTTCATGGATGCATCATTAGGAGGTAATCAGTACTTTGTTTCCTATGTTGGGGATTATACTAGGTATTTATGGGTTGCAACCAAGTCCCGTTGTATTAAAGCCCTAGTAGTCCACAACAGTTGGAGGAGGTGTATGGGCAGAAAGTTTACCCGTCGTACTAATTCTAGTAGTGGTTCTTTCTTGCATTTGTGCCACGCTCATGGCAGTTGGAGACACTTCATAGGAGAGGAGACAGTGGGGCAACGAGATGAGATGGCGAATTCTGTGTGCTGTTCCTTTCTGGAGGAGGATCGGCGTTGGTTGTCGAGCAGTGGATTTGGTATTCAGGCTTCTACACGTTTGGGCTATCTTATGAGGTTGCCGACTGCTGCGTTAGATATTGTTAGATCAAGTGGAGCTGCTTCAGATTTTGGTTGGCGTCGGATATTTGGCTACCTAGCACTTGGTCACATCGTAGATGTGAGATTGGATCTTATTGCACATTTGGGATTCAGAGGCTCTTTTGGCTATCAGTTGAGGGCTTCTGAGTTTGGTCAGAGTAGGTATATCACTTTGGACTCTCGGCAGGTAGAGAGTATTGATCAGATCAGTGGTATATCGCAGCGGGTGGAGGGTGATGCTACTCCATATTGGGTGGAGCTTACTCCACATACTCCAGATCATTCTGCATTAATTGGGGTTCCGGTTGAGGTGGCACAGCGTGAGAGTCATTTGGATTCAGATGCGGATGATGAGTTGGTAGCTCCGAGTGTAGCTGGTGGATATAGCTTGAATACGGCCATTGGTTCACCTCAGGTGGAGGTGTTTGGATCATGTCGGATTGGAGCCGTTGGTGATGCTATCAGTCGTACATTGGATGTTGGTATTGGTGAAGAGTTGAGAACTCTTCTTTTGGATTGAGGGCCTTTGGTGGCCATTGGGTGAACTATGTGAAGGCTTGATTTCTTGGGCAAAAGGATACGTAGGCAGTCAGTTTTGATGCAGCCAATTTGGTGAGTAGACACTGTTATTTTGCGTGAGTGTTTGCACTCTCGTTTGGGTCTCGACTTGGTGTGGATGTAGTCCGTTGTCATGAGTCCGTTGCCATGACGTATTGGACGCAACAAGTGAGGCATTTGGTGTGGTCGGTGTCGGCTCAGTTTTGGGAAAACTTCGTCGAGGTGGAGATTTGTAGAAAAACATACCTCCTCCAACGACGGCGAGGCGGAGATGAGGTGAGGCGAGGCGAGGTGGACGATCTCGTCTGCGGACGAGATGGAGGCGAAGAGCTCGCCTGTTGTTCGCGGGAAAAATCGTGTCTTTCTTTATTATTGATTCCATTGCTATCTTTAAATAATAACTTTTTGAGTTACAAAGATCCGGTCTTTTTATAAGATCCGGTTATAACGAAATCAAAAATAAAGAAAAAGATTACAACTTTCTCCTTTTATCGAACAAATCGCGAGCTCCTGTTTGCGGTCACTCGCTTTGTAGGTTCTTTGCCTGCGCCGGGGTTTATCCGTGGACCACCGCGAGATCTAGATCCGGTCGGATCTACGCAGTATGACGGATATTATTTCACCAAGGAAATAATATTTTTAGATCTGAGTCTTCAATCCAGCAGGGCTTCGCCTCCAAAAAATCCAACCTTTTCAAATGAACCACCCTTGGCCTATTTATAGGCACCCAGATCTGTGCCTAGGCACAGATCTGGGCTGAGGTGGCTCGGCCACAAGTGGCCGGCCACCCTGGGGTGGCTCGGCTTGGGCCGAGCCACCCTGAAGTGGTTCGGTTTCGGCCGAGCCCCTCAGGGTGTTTGGGTTCCGTCGTTTTGTCGTTGTATCCGTTTTTTTTGGTTGACTTAGACTCTGATTTGTTGATCTGATTTGGCAGTAGATCCGATTCCTGTTTTGGCAGTAAATCCACTTCTGAGTTCGAGTCCGAAACCGATCTTGATTCGGTCGTGATTCATCCGAATCCGCCCTTGGTTGGATGACTCGTTGACTCTTCAAACCGTTAGCTTGATTCCGCACGCGAGTGGATTTATTCCGTTGTTTGCGTGCGGTTCATTAGCTTCGTAGCCTCGTTAATGTGCTTCGTCGCGTATCACTTGGCTTCGGCGTTGTGGACTAATAATCGTGTCTGCATACGTCGCCCGATGGTCGGTTCGTCGAATCGGCGTTGTCGAGCTGTGTTAAGGGACATATAGGCAGTTTTATACGCCTACAGATACCCCCTCCAAAGTATTTCAGCCTCGTTCTTTTATAGAAGAGTCTGGAATACTTTGGATATGATTGTCCCATTCTTCGATTGGTTAAGACGGGATATTTGGAGTGGCTTCCGTTCTTGATTCCTTCAGTCTCCCAGGCTGTTCGGTGCTTTGTCGAATGTCTGTAAGGATTCCGGTGCTGCATTTATTGTCTGACCGTTGTCGGAATTTTGAACTTGAAGTCGATTCTTGATTTAGCTCGTGCTTGTTGGTTCAACATAAAACTGACCATCGATTGTTGAGTCCATATATGCGGCGCGTTGTCCGGCGTAGTGTTGTTGAGTTATCCTTAAGAATATTTAGAAAAATATTCTCCAGGAACTTCTCAGCCAAAAATAGGAAACAGTTTATACTCATATACCTTATTAGAGTATTAAGAAGCAGTTTATACTCGTATACTTTTCGGAGTAATGATTCTTTCATTGCAACGCATTGATCGGCGTTGACCCTAGGGTTACGCGTTGACTGTTGGGTCGCAACGCGTTGACTGGAGTTGACCTAGGGTTACGCGTTGTCCGGCGTTAACCTTAGGTTTCGAATGTCGTTGGATGCTCAAATCACGAGACCAACTAATGAAGCTGATGCGTCAGTGACTCTCGTATTTATAGGATTTTTGGCAAACCCTCAGCCATCAACAGGTTTGATGAGCCTTTACCGACTACCGTTTGAGTGTCAGTGACTTTCGTATTTATAGGATTTTTGGCAAATCCTCAGCCATCAACGGGTTTGATGCGCCTTTACCGACTACCGTTTGAGTCGGGCTAGCATGCGGATTATGTAAATCCGTTCCGCATGTGACGTTGTGCTAAGAGAGTTAACGCTCTTATTGCTACGATATTGAATACGTAGACTTCGTCTTTCTTACGGGAATAGACTACCCGGCGACACGTGTTAGGCGTTGACTTTGGGATTTTTGGCTAACCCCCAGCCTTCAACGGGTTTGATAAGCCTTTACCAATTACCGTTTGAATCGGGCTAGCATGCGAATTGTCTAAATCCGTTCCGCATGTAACGTTGTGCTAAAGGAATGAACTCCCTTAGACTTGATGCTACGACTTCGAATACGTAGACTTCGCCATTCTCACGGGAATAGACTACCCGGCGACGCGTGTTAGGCGTTGACTTTAGGATTTTTGGCTAACCCCAAGCCTTTAACGGATTTGATTAGCCTTTACCGACTACCGTTTGAGTCGGGCTAGCATGCGAATTGTCTAAATCCGTTCCGCATGTAACGTTGTGCTTAGAGACTGAATCCTCTAAGACTTGTTGCTATGACTTTGAATACATAGACTTCGCCGTTGTCATGGGAATAGGCTACCCAGCAACGTGTATTAGACGTTGACTTATCCCTACTTAGGCTTCGGGATAAAAATACCCCAGACTGGTATTCTGGTGTCTTTTTCAATCGGTAAAAGACTAAACCGGCGACGCGTGTTAGGCGTCGGCATATCCTTTCTTAGGATTCAGGATGAAATTCCCCATGCGTGTAAGGCATGGATTTTGGTGTTATTAATAACAACCTGCCACAATGTTGAATATGTGGACGGATGTTCTTTTCAACGGTTAAGAACTAACCGGCAGCGCGGGTTAGGCGCAGACTTATCCTTGCTTAGGTTTCAGGATAGAATACCCCAGAATCGAACTCTGGTGTCTTTTTCTACGGAAAAAGACTAAACCGGCAGCGCGTGTTAGGCGCAGACTTATCCCTGCTTAGGATTCGGGATAAACTTCCTAAGATGAATCCTAAATTAACAAATTTTTTGAAAAAGGTTGGCGTCTTCTCTTGGGGAAAAGACGAACCCGAAATGGGAGAGGAAGAATTTTATATTCTATCTCCCGACACTGAAGAAGAAGAATTTTATATTCTATCTTCAGCTGGAAAGGAGACTCGAGGTGGGATCTCCACCCCCAGAATCCGGAAAGGTGAAACTAAGAGTGGGATCTCCACTCAGAGAATCGAAAAGATTCGGATAACCCTAACTGTCGGAAGGTTTGATTACCGAACTAAAGATGAATTTCTCGTTTATCGAGAGTGAATTATGGTTTTGACCCTAACTGTAGGAAGGTTTGGCCAAACAGGAGTTTGAGGTGACCCTAACTGTAGGAAGGTTTGATCACTCGATTTGAAAGTGGACCTCTCGTTCATTGGAGGAATCGAGAGGGGATTTTGACTGTGGTCCTAACTGTAAGAAGGTTTGACCAAGCAGGAGTTTGAGATGACCCTAACTGTAGGAAGGTTTGATCACTCGATTTGAAAGTGGACCTCTCGTTCATTGGAGGAATCGAGAGGGGATTTTGACTGTGGTCCTAACTGTAAGAAGGTTTGACCAATTGGGAGGTTTGAGACGCTCCTAACTGTAGGAAGGTTTGATCGCTCGATTTGTGGACCTCTCGTTCATTGGGGGAATCGAGAGGGGGTTTTGGTTTTGGTCCTAACTGTAGAAAGGTTTGACCAATTCTGAATATTATGTCCAGACTCTAGCAATGAGAGTGGTGAGAATTTGAATGAGAGTTTCTTATTCATTACCTTGCTGTGGTGACCGGGTTATCCCTAAGAATACACTATATGGATTTCTTTTGGGAACTTCCCGTTACATGAATCATCCACCCACAACTTCCTTTGCAAAACAGGGTATGGACATTATTCTCAGTTACCTGACCGGGTTATCCTTAAGAATATTAGCGTAATATTCTCCAGGAACTTCCCGTCAAAAGTGGGAAACAGTTTAGACTCATATATCTATTGGAGTATGTAGGGAACAGTTTAACCTCATGCACCTGTTGGAGGATGGAGAAACAGTTTATACTCGTATACTCTTTGGAGTCTTGCCGTTCTCAATTGGCTTACCTTAGCGATATGACGCCGGCTTCAACCAAGGTTTGAATGCTATTCTTGAGAGTAAAGCAATCATTGGTGGGATGAACGACCCTCCTGTGGTATGCACAGTACTTTGGGTCCGTAGTGTTGTCAGCTTCCTCCTGATTTGTGATAGGTGATAACTTGATCCTGTTGCTTCCAAGGAGGGATTCGAAGATGGCTGGAACGTCTTCGTCCTTGAAGGAATACTCTCTTTGGAGTCTCGGACCCGAAGTCTTTTGCTGCCTTCGGGATTGCTGTTGTGACGCTTGATTAGCACCACCATGCAGGTGCCTTGCCCTTACCACGAGAGGCGAAGTTTGAGTTGAGCGGATTAACTGTCGGTCGGTTCCTCTCGGCCTTCTTCCTTCGGAGGAAGCGTTCGGCTTGTTCACCGCGCACCTTCAGATCCTTCCAAGTGTCAGACGGTGCTGTTCCCATTGCTTCCAACACATCCAAGGACAGATTATTATGGCAGGTCTGGAGAATGAATTCCTCGGTGATCGGGTCCCGACAATTCATCGCTTTGTTCCGGAACCTTTTGACGAAGGTGTCGACTAACTCCCCGTCCTTTTGTTTCTCGTCGAGCAACGATCCGATAGATATCTCGGTGTCGTCGTCGAAGAAGTTGGCCAGGAACTTGGTCTCCATGTCATCCCAGCTGTTCACGTTTCCTGGCTTGAGGCGGCGGTACCAATCGAAGGCGGCTCCGCGAAGAGTGCCGACGAATGACCGCACCATCAGAGGCTCATTGCCGGAAATAATACCCAGGTGCGATTTGAAATAAATCAAATGCTGAGTGGGGGAACCCTTCCCATCGAACGGCGTGAAGTTGATTAAACTGAACTTCGCCGGATAGGGGATCGATTCCCATTCTCGTGGGTATGGACAGGGAATGCCTGTTTTCTTCGTCTCTTGAGCGGAGATCAATGTGTTGATTTTGCTCTCGAGATCTTTGATCTTCAAGTCTTCACTTGTATCCTCGTTGGCATCCTCATTACCACCCCCTGCATTGACGGGAGGGTTATTGGCATTGTGAGCTCCATCCCTATCCGTGTGCTCTTCTTCCTGAACAACCTGATTACGGTGACTTGGTTCACCTTGTTGGTTCCTGAACGCCTGGATTTGTTGCTCATGCATCTCTCTCATAGTCTGCATGGCCATCTGCATCTCAAACTTGAAACTTTCTTTCTGTTTAGCCAAAGCGTCTTCAAGCATCTTGGCCATTTCTTCCGCGCTTATCATAAATGACTCGCGGGGTTGTCCTTCGCTGGACACTGTATTGTCCGATGCGACAGCAGAGCAGGAATCCGATTCTTCATCTTCCGAAGGCAATCTTGTCCGAACCCTACCATAAGTTCCTCGTGCGATGGCTCCGGACTGCAGACGGGTTACACGCCGGGACGCTTCCAGAAACGATTTGAGATCAATCTGTGTCGATGTCTCTTTGCTGGTCATGTTGGCGGTGACCCTCGGAAATTCTCCGTCTTTAACCACCGTTCTTCTTTGCCGGAAACGCCTATACCTTGGTTTTGGCGTTTCGGTGCCGAGCCTTTCGAACACTGAAATTCTCTCGGGGACTCCCTTGATGCAGTTGCATTGAGACAGTACTACCCGAATGAGCTTGGCACATGGGCACTGAGTTTCGAGCCCTTGAGGGCTTCTTTTTCTTGTTTTGTTCGTACCCCCAGCACGATAGTACAACTCGTCATTTTGACAGTCGGAGTAACCTATCGTGTGTGGGCACGACTTCTCAGGTATAACATTATCACTATCAGATGATAATGTTTCCATCTGAGGGCGAATTGCCTTCCTTGGACTTTCAAGAGTCACGCGCCTTGAGACATGCCTTTTTGGGCGTGAATTCTCAGCGGGCTCTTGGACCTCAATGCGCAAATTAGCGCGCGCAGTTGCCTTGAGCTCCTTGTCATGTTGGAGGTAGCGGTGACCCCCAGCGTGTTGATTCGTTCGGGGTTTTCTTAGTGGGCCCAAACGTTCTTGGATCGGAGCTTTGCTTCGCTCATCGGGAATTGGACCGAGGCGCTCCAAGACTGGCTTTCTTCTTCGGGAGGATTCTGCATGATCTCCCGGAGTAGCTATGGGAATTCTCGGCGACTTAGCTGGGTTCGCCGGAGGTTGAATTTTGGTTGGAGGCTGCAAAGGTTGCTCCTTAGCCTGAATTGCCGCTTCAGACTTTGGCCTCCAAACTTTGCGAGTTGGTGGCGGCTTCTTGGCCACTTCTTTCTGCAACTTTCTACGGGCTTCTTCGGCTTGAGCCCGTGCCTGCGCTGATAGTGCGCGGCGTTTGCGGATGCGTTCTTCCAGCGTCGAACGATTCCGTTTGACACGGACCCATTCCATTGTTGGCGGCTTGGAAGAGGCGCCGTTCATCTGTTGTTGAGGCTGTTTGCCTCTCTTGTTCTTCAGACCCGCGTTGTAGCGGACTCCGTCGGTGGACTCCATCGCTTTGGCGAATTGTTTGGCCAAGCGTTGGCGTTGCCTTTGGCGGGCTCTCTTTGAGAGAGTCACCGCTCCTTTGGTGACGGAGGAATTGGTTGGAACCAGCTTGATCTGGTTGGAGATTGGTGGAGCCTCATCTGACGCAACTTTGGCGTCAATCGAGATGAGGTCGTCGTTGGTAGCTTCAACTTCTTCGTACCAACGCACCTTTCTGTTGGAAGAGAACTTGGACTTCTTGGACTTGCGGGGGGAGGTTGATCTAGACGAGGATGAAAGGTATTCCTCGAACTTGGTCTGATCGAACTCGTATTCGACCTCCTCCACGACTGGGATCAAGATCCGCGGCTGCGACGCTCCGATCTCGGCAGCGAGATCGGTGGCTCCCACTGTGGTCGCCAGATTGTTCGCTGGAAAATTCGTGTCTTTCTTTGTTATTGATTCCATTGTCATCTTGAGTTACAACTTTTTGAGTTACAAAAGATCCGGTCTTTTTATAAGATCCGGTTACAACGAAAATCAAATAAAAATAAACAAAGATTACAACTTTTCTCCTTTTGTGTCGAACGAATCGCGAGCTCCTGTTTTGCGGTCGCTCGCTTTGTGGGTTCTTTGCCTGCGCCGGGGTTGTTTGCCGTGGACCACCGCGCGATCTAGATCCGAAGATGACGACCCGAGGGAGCAGCTCTTTGTTCTGAAATTGCAGGTCAAGACCAGCTTAGTGGATGCTATTGTAGATCCAGGGAGTCAGAAAAATCTGATATCTGAGGCATTAGTACAGAAGCTGGGATTGAAGACGGTGAAGCATCCAAAGCCCTATCCATTAGGGTGGATTCAGAAGGAGGCGGGATTGAGTGTAGTGAACCAGTGTTCATTCAGATTTGCACTCCACGAGTCGTATATTGACGAGGTCACATGCGACGTGGTTCCGTTAGATGTTTGCCAAGTTATTTTGGGCAATCCTTATTTGTGGGATAGATACGCAGTATATGATCGGCGAGCCCAAAAGTATACGTTCACTAAGAATGGCGAGCAATTCATTTTTCGTTCGGCATCTCTTCCACAGGAGACGAGCTTGGTGATAGTGACTCAGGCTAAGAGGTTGGTGAACGCGGGCAGGAAGTTCGTTTTATTGTTCATTCGGCCGTATGAAGAGCAACTGAGTAGGATGTGCTTGTCCGTCTTGAGCAAGCTTCAGGAGGGAGATCTTGAAAGGTTAAAGGCCAAGTATGCGGACTTATTTTCGGAGATCACGGGGCTACCACCGCGTAGAGGTGTAGAGCATGAGATTATGTTGACCGGGGAGAGTTCCTTACCTAACATAGGCCTATACCGCACATCAGTACTAGAGTCCGAGGAGATCAAGAAGCAAGTTCAGGAGCTCTTGGAGACAGGAGTGATTGTGCCAAGTTGTTCGCCTTGCGGGTCACCAGTGTTGTTGGTGCCCAAAAAGGATGGAGGTTGGCGCATGTGCGTAGATTATCGGGCACTCAACAAGATCACAATCAAGAATCGCTACCCATTACCGCGGATCGATGATCTTATGGACCAGTTGGAGGGAGCGAGGTTTTTCACGAAGCTGGATTTGAAGTCTGGTTACCATCAGGTGAGGATTCGGGAGGAAGACACTTGGAAGACTGCGTTCAAGACCAAGCAAGGCCTGTTCGAGTGGTTGGTGATGCCGTTTGGATTGTGCAATGCTCCGGCTACCTTTATGAGGCTTATGAATGATTTGTTGCGACCCTTTATAGAGGATTTTGTGATAGTTTACCTTGATGATATCTTGGTGTACAGCAGGACTTGGAAGGAGCATCTCGTTCATGTTGAGAAGGTATTTGAAGTGTTGCAGGACGGACAGCTGAAGCTCAACGGGAAAAAGTGCGAGTTCGGGAAGGACGAGTTGGTGTATCTCGGCTTCATCGTAGGGAAGGGCCAGCGGAGGATAGATCCAGGCAAGGTGGAGGTGATCACAAAGTGGCCGACGCCGAAGACAGTGACTGAGGTGAGGAGCTTCATGGGGGCTTGCCAGTATTTGTGCAAGTTCATTCGACATTTTTTGACTTATGCGGCACCGTTACATGGCCTCACAAAGGCTAAAGCTCAGTTTGAGTGGGGAAAGACGCATGAGGAGGCTTTTCAGTTGCTAAAAAGGAAGATCTCGGAGGCACCAGTGTTGGCGTTGCCGAATTTGCAGCGGACTTTCGAGGTAGAGACCGACGCGTCTAATTATGCGATGGGCGCGGTGTTGATTCAGGATGGGAAACCAGTGGAATACCATTCTGAGAAGTTTTACCCAACTTATGACAAGGAGTTCTATGCGCTATATCAAGCAATTAAGCATTGGAGGGTGTACTTGTTAGGGAAGGAGGTGGTCGTGCATTCGGATCATAAGCCGTTGGAGTTCTTACATGCCTAGACTAAGCTACAACAGGCACAGTACATGAAGTGGATGTCCTATTTGATGGCTTTCAACATCATTATTAGGTACAAGAAGGGGGCGACGAACA
>NC_033797.1:25813994-25825360 GCF_001876935.1 Asparagus officinalis | reverse complement strand
ATTGGGAGGGTAATCGTATCTTAGTTCGCAGTTGAAAGATTGTTCTAGGCATTATTGGGTCCGACCAGTTCCCGTGGTGTAAAGTCCTAGAAGCTTCAAAACATTGAAAGAAGTGTTTGGCAGCAAGCGTAAACTCGTTGTGTTCTAGATTGATAAGGCCGTCCTTACTTGCGTTTGCTGCCGCGCTCACAGGAATAGAGACCACTTCATTTGGCTGTGGAGAAATTTGGCATGTCTGGGGCGACGAGATGCACGATGACAGTTTCGATGGTCGTTCCTTTCTGCGAGGAGGCATCCGGCGTTGGCTTGTCGAGCATTGCGTTCTGGAGCTTCCGATATTTGGCGTCATCTTTAAGTCACAGGTCGCGGACTGCTGCATTAGCGAGTTTATTCTGGATCTCGGCTGGCAAGCTGCTTCAGATTTTGCGCTTTGCGCGGATATTTGGATACCCGCATTTTGGTCACATCGAGGATGTGAGATTTTGATCCGATTGCCAGCGTTGCGGCTTTCGGAGGCCCCTCAGTTAATTATCGTTTGGACTTCTGATGTTGTTACTGAGCAGCGAATGTCATTTTTGACTCCGCGCCACGGTGGAGAGTGGTTGAATCAAGTCTTTGGAATCGCAGCAGGCTGGAGGGTGCATGCTACTTCACGTTGGGTGCGAAACTTATTCCACATACTCCAGCATCATACTGCCCGTCATTTGGCGATTCCAGCTGAGGTGACACAAGGTTGGGCGATCATTTGAAATTTCGGCATTGCAGATGCATAGGATTGGTTTTGGATTCCGCGTTGCCAGTGTGCCGTTGGACATGATTTGCGATACGGCCATTGGTTCACCTCAGATGAGGTGTTTGATTGTATCCAGTTGGCAGCCGCCTATTAGTTACAGATCCGTGGTTAATATTGGGGAAGAGTTGCAGGACTTTTCTATTTGTATAATAGAATAACCTTTTTACGGAAAGATATATAATGGGGCTGCCAAGTATGCGTTTACAATATATCAAATTAATTTATATATTCAATCATCTTATCGGATTCATAAACAGAAAGCAATTAATCATTATCAGCCTGGGGTGAGCTGAGACCATTTGTCCATTCCGCCTCCTCTCTACGATATTTTCGTTTGCAATTCTTCTTATTTTACAACCATGACAGTGTTGCAGTTCTCTCTTTTTGGCATCTTCCTTCTTATGTAAATACTTTAAAATAAATATAATAAAATAAGCATTTTTAGGTATTCCGCGGGAAGCAATTCTCTTGCTTTAGTGGTAATTTCACGACATTTAGGGCTGTTATGCTTCGTTTTTTAACTCGGTGGCGAAAGTTTTACACGTCTCAAACATTAGATTTCGTGGCCACGTAGAATATAAGTTCCGTCGCCGTTTTTTTCCCATTTTTGCGTTCGCTAGGCGCTTGAAGAAGGGACTTGGTTGACAAACGCCGCCACATCACGATTTATTCTCTCCCCAATTCCTTCCTCGAACTCCGTGAAATCGACGAAAACCTGCCAGCCCGTACGGCTTTTTGCCATAGATAAACAAAAGTTTTCCTTTTTTTTATCCATCGCCGACCGAACACACCAAGAAAAAATAACATACCATATGATTTCCCCACCATTTTTTTTCGTCGCTGGCGAACAAAGCAGAAGCAATCTATTTTCTGAAAAGTTGGAAAACTCAAAAACATATGTTTTGCTACATAGAAGAAATCATTTTCCGCTATATCCTAAGAAACGAACGAAATTGTAATGATTGTCACGTGGGTGGGGGCACTGTGATTTGTTTCCGCGTGAAGAGAATGGCCCACAAACAGTACAGCAAAGGCCCACATCCGCTTTAAAAACTTCATACTTCCTTATATATATATATACTTATTCTAGGGTTGGAAATTGAGGCAGAGGATGGGATCTGAGGATTTGGGCTCACAGGGATTTTTGGGACGCTGATTTTTGAGCGCAATAAAAGACTTTAGCAAAGTAGCCACAAGAACAGAGAATTTTTGCGGCTATTCATAGAGAAGAGCAAAGTCTTTTTGTAGTTGTTCTTTGATTTGTGCAACCCTTTTGAGAGAATATTTGCTTGATGTGAGGCGATCTAAGAGTTTGTGAGAGGTTATTTGGCTGAGATTGTAACGACGCCAATTGTATCTCTCCCTCTAATAGTAGATCTCCCCTCCTTACCCCGTGGACGTAGGTAATATTGTCCGCAACCACCGGTAAAAATTTGTTATTATTCTTATCGTGATTTTAATGCTTGTAGGATCCCTCGACAGGTCAGTCCTTAGGCCTAGAACTGAGAGAGAAGGCCGATATCTCACTTTGTTGAGCTAATCCGCTTCAGATTCTTGTTTCCTTGGTGCGAACACATGAATTCTTACGATCTTAATTCTCTTGTTGTGCACCTTGCGTACCGGACGTGCTGCCGCGAAAATGTTTTCGCCTGCGCACAACAAGTGGTCTATCAGCAGCTCCGGGTTAGACTTGCGGAGGCTTGTTTTGAAGGATTCCTGAAAGTGATTCCCTATTTGAAGATCTAGATCGACAAACATGGAGAAACAGCACATCGCGGGATCGACTCTTTCCGAAGGCGGATTTACAGAGTCTGAGCCATCAATAATACAAAAATTGATTGTTCCACAAAGTTGACGCGCAAGAATTCAATTCGTTTGTAGACGGTGTCCAGGTATGGACGCATTGGATGCCACAAATTTGCGAGGAGAATCTTTAGTTATAGAAAAACCCGCTGATATGACGAGGACAAGGTTGGTCAAGAAAATGGAATAGTAGGGCTTGTGATTATTCGGTCAGCTTGACGTCGGATCTTATTATGACGTAATGCAGACGATGCCACCGTGTCGGCCCGAGCAGAATGTGGGAAACACGTCAATTTGAGAAGTATCTGACGCAGAGCATTGAGAATCGGCTTCACTTGCAAAAGAGGGTTTTACCAATTTCAAGATGAAGAGGGAGTTTCCATTCGGAGCATGTTAACAACTTCACGAAGCTAATTTCGGATATGCCGCCCAATGTAGATATCATGAGTTCGAGGATGAAGACAACGGCGATGCTACTATTGTGTTCGTTGCGG
Source organism: Asparagus officinalis (assembly GCF_001876935.1). NCBI lineage: Eukaryota > Viridiplantae > Streptophyta > Magnoliopsida > Asparagales > Asparagaceae > Asparagus > Asparagus officinalis. Next base: position 25,822,270 of record NC_033797.1, on the reverse strand, counting down.
AGGATGATTTTGAAATTTGCTTCTCACTATGATTAAATGGAAGTACTCTCGCTACATGAGTGACCTTCAGCTGGGACCACGGAAGGTGATTGGCGAACCCTCCGACCCGAGGGCATCCGGGAGATGCATTAGCAGCTTCGATGGCCGTGGTCCAAACCGATCGTCCAGCCGTGATCGCCTCCCCAAGAATCAAAGTCAAGATGGTGGCCATAGAAATATTGGTTTCAGAAATCAATGTCGCTTTTGCAAAGAGAAGGACATTGGAGCAACGACTCGCCCAAAGTTTAAAAAAAAAAAGATAAAGCCGGGCGTAAGAATTAAAGGAAAGCTGTACAAGCCTTCGGCAGTTGAATGTTATCAAGGCTAGAGCTGACGACAATTCAGATACAGATTCTTAGGCTATTTCCTGCTCTGCCACTACCGTTAGTTTGTTACGCTGCACTCTACGGAGTGGATGATGGATCTCTGGTGCTACCCCATAAAACCATATTTACTCCTAGGAGGGATTGCGTTCATCTACGCTTGAGGAGTTCAGAAAGCACGGGGATGTCTGTCAATGGCGTAATGATCACGTATGGCCCTATTGGTGTTATTGCGTCAGTTACGGATCCGGATGTGTGACGGTGGTGACTCTGCGGAGCCTGAGGAAGTGAGATTCGTTCCTCAATTTGGACGAAGAATATCATTTCGCTTGGAACTTTGGAGGGCACTGTTATAAGGTATCTTATGAGAATGCCGTCTCGTGCAAAGGTCACAAAGGGCGTCCATGGTCGGTTGATGCGATGGGGTGCTCAGGGAAATAACCTTTAACTACTTGAAGCGGCAGACAGTAACAGGGGGCTCTGGCAAGCTTCGTTACCACAGAGGAAGATCTACCGTTTATAGCCATACTGAGATTGGAGACACACTGCCGTGAATAAGTCCCTGCAGGTCCATTGGCGAAGCAGGGGCTATTGAACGGCGGTGGCGAAGACACTGCAAGATAGAGCTGCCTGAGAACTTGCCATACTTGGAAGAAGACAAGGTGAAATTTGGCACCGGCCTATTCACCAATACCCAAGGTAATTGCGACTACTATTCACACAGATGTTTGGGCCCTCAAGGCAACACATCCACTTGGTGGGGCCAAACTATTTTGTCACTTCCATTGATGACCTATTCCAGGAGAAATTTCGGCGTATACCCGATGAAAGCATAAACATCAGGTCCTGGATATTTTTTGTGAGAGCTGCGAAGAAGAAAGTGGAGCTGCAGACAGGTAGAAAGGTAAAAACTCTTCGTCGGGACATATGCGCAGGCAGAGTATAGAGTGATCCCGTTTTCTGCAGTTTTGTCGGCGAATCACGGCATTAAGATACAACGTCACAGACGTGAGACACCGCCCAACAGAACGGCGGTGGGCGCCGGCGGCCCTGACAAGTTTGAACGCTTACCTCTGCTGGGAGAAGGTGCCGCATGTATGATGACACAGGTGAGATTGTCAACGATCCTTTTGGCGCGAAGCGTTGCGCTTTATCGCAGCCATCTCGTGAATAGGTTTGCTGTGCACTACGACTACAGGGGAGACCTCCGTTAGGCTCAGGCTTTTTGGTTCTGGTTGCGGGTAGCTAGTGACTATGAGTCGCTTCGGATATTTGGTGTCCAGCTGTATTACCCATGTCTAATGCATGGTAAATCTGAATCATAGGGCGGAAGCAGTCTTCTGTGGGATGTATAGAGATGGAGTTAAAGGCTTCAAGTTTTTGGGTATCCATTAATACAAGAAGATAGTTATTAGCAGTGGATGTCACATTGATGAGGCGTAATGAGATGCCTCCTTGGAAGGCCCCCAAATGCCTGACTGAACACCTCCTAAAAGACCCCTCGCTCAATGGATAAGAATGACAAACTCCACCACGGTCTTGCTCATCCCAATATGCTCACAGGACTTCAATCTGCAGGTCATAGCACTCCTCAACAACCAATGCACGGCATTACCAATCATATACCCCAGCACCAAACAATGCCACAGTCTAACCGAATCTGATGAAGTCGTCATCTCCCTATCAATCACCGTGCTCCCAAGAAAATAGTACAAATTGCTCCTTCTGACGCCCTTCATCACAATCATGGACCCAAATGTAACCTTCAAGCATGGATCCGCCAAGGTCACCCTATAGCCTGCTGCCTCCAAAGCTCCAAGTGAAATGATGTTCTTCTTCAACTGAGGAACGAACCTCACTCCAACCAACTCCCGAATCACCCCGTCACTCATCCTGATCCGAACGGTACCGATACCACCAATAGAGCATTTGTGATCATTCCCCATGAGCACGAAATCCCCTCTTTCCAACTCCTGAAAGCTGGAGAACCAATCCCTCCTAGGGCAAATGTGGTATGTAGCCCCCAAATCCAACATCCACTCTGTAGAGTAGACAACACAAACTGACGGCAGTGCAGATAATGAGTAGCCCGAAGAATCCGAATCTGAATCGTTGTCACTAGCCTTAACAACATTCGCCTCTGAAGCTTGAATAGCTTTTCCCTTATTCTTCCCGGCTCGATCAACTAACTTTGGACATTCGGCTTTCCAATGTCCATCCTCTTTGCAAAAGGCACACTGATTCTTACGAACTCCAAGATGTGCCCCTCTAGACTGCGACCTCCCACTACGGTTTGGACACTTTGCTCTTACGACCAACGCCCCCGCTACCGGCTCAATCGAAGTCTCTTTATCCTTCTTTCGAAGCTGATAATTCACAAGTGCAGCGGTGACCTCACTATACGAAAGAGATGCCTTCCCATTAAATAAAGAGTAAGAAGCGAAAGGTTCTCATAATTCCCGCTCGTCAGGAAAAGGGAGCTGTCACAACGAACAAACGTCTTGTCCTCATCTTCATCACGCGTCACAGCGTGAATCGTTACAAATCCGCAAGAACGCTTTGAGTTGTTAGTGGTCATGTATCACCAATGGCAGGTTCGTTCTTCAAACTGGAAGCGTAATTAGCCGTCCTCTTACACAAAATGCAAGCGATTCTCTAAGCACTCTTGGTTTAAATACTTATCTCCTCAAGGATCTCCCCAAATCGGTATGACTTTGCAAAGTCGTCATTGATGCACATCATACCTTTAGATCTGAGTGAGACAAGACCTAATCACACCACACGGCCGTCTATTCATCTTGTTCCAAACCTGCGCCTCATCAATGTTGTCCGGGTTTCTCCATGCAATTCCAATGTATCTCTAAATTTGCGCGTCTAAGCGCATCAGACTTTCGCTCGCCAAAGCGTCCAAAACTGTTTGTGCCATTGAACTTTCCACGTTCAATCTTCATCGAGGGTGATATTCAAGCTTGGACGGTCGTTCACCCGAAGTACTAGCCCACAACTCCTTCTTTCTCGGGCATAATCCTCAAAACACACCAAACCAAATGCGGAAACAAACGAGAATAGAAGTCCGAAACTGAAAAGAACGAGATTTTTACTAAAAAGTCGCCACCTTATCCCAAACGAAGCCCGTAGATTGAACTTCCAAAGCGATCTACGACTCCTCCAATAGCCCAAGCGTTGCCCGAGCTCTGATACCACTTGTTGTGCCTGAAGCTGTGTCGAGGAACCAAACCAAACGACAATCCAAGAGAGCCAAACGAACCAAATATCAATGCACAAATAAAATACCAATTTTAACGTGGTTCGGCAAGTTGCCTACGTCCACGGGGCAAGGGGGGATGGGGTTTTCACTAATAGAGAAAGAGTACAAACTGAGATTACAAATCACTCGAAGGAACAAACTAATCTCACCAACAAAACTCTTAATCTCTCCAAATAAAACCCTAAACAAATAGCTCAAAAATACCTCTTTTTGTGCTCCAAATAGCCCCCAATCAATGCTTAATCAAAGCCTAAACCAAGCCTATGAAACCCTAAAAAACGTGTCTCTATTTATAGCAAAACACAATCCCAAACTGATTGGGATTCTAAAAACGAGTCTGCCACACCCTGCACCATGGGTGTGGCAGAGGGTGTGGTGCAGGACAGATTCTGCCACACCCTGCACCGTGGGTGTGACAGAGGGTGTGGTGCAGGACAGATTCTACCACACCCATGGCAGACACCACACCAGGGTGTGGTGGAGTCTGTTTTGGGTTATTCTTCACGTTTTTCACAATTCCTTCGCCGTTTTCACAGAGACCACTAATTTTAATCTCAATTACTTAATAGGCGGTTATGATACAATCTAAATTTAGCACTTATCATACCCCCGTGTATTGCACTCATTCCTAATTAATTTGCACTAAAAGAAAAAATCACAACCACCAACTAGATAATTAATGTTTGTGATTATGTAATGGTCCATCTACTACTTTTTAGATAGTGAAGAGGATCTGAATCCACTATTCTCGTACTATAACTCGCATGAAATCCCTCGTCCTTCAATTGCAATGTGGAGTTAACAAGTTTTTACAGGCTCCCGTATTTTTGTGTAATTGTCCGCATGTTCGCTATACAAAAAAATATCACCACGCTTGGAGTGCCGTTAACATTTTACTTTGTGGCGTGGACATGGAAATTGGCCGACTAATGAAGAGACAACTGAATTAGTCTTTATTAAATGTCGGTGAAATTACCTAAAAATGCTTATTTATTTATTTATTTTAAAGTATTTACATAAGAGGAGATGCCAAAAGAGAGAACTCAACACTGTCATGTTTTAAAATAAGAAGAATTGCAAACGAAAATATCGTAGAGAGGAGGCGGATCGGACAAATCGTCGTCACTCACCCCTGGCTATAATATGATTAATTGCTTTCTTGTTTATGAATCCGATAAGTGATGTGAATATATATAATTATTTGATATATTGTAAACGCATATCTCTGCAGCCCATTAATATCTTTCCGTAAAAAGTGTTATTCTATTATACTTATTTGAGATATAGCTGATTTGATAAAAAAGGTAAAAAGTTTGGAAGAAATCGCAAAATGTCATAAAATATCTTTCCGTAAAAAGACATCAATTTTAATCTAATTGAATTGTTGTAGTTCGTTCAATTCTTAAGACAACTCTGTATTTTAAGTTCATTAATTCCTATATTTTATCCAAGTCTAGTAACAACGGTATATTAAAATGCAAATACGGATTGAATCAGAACAATCTACGTAAGAGCAGATCTTGACTCGTCGAAATCCCCAAACTGAGAGGGAGGTGATGATAGAATTTGTACTCATTACGTACTCACCGTTCTAATTGAGTCGACCGACCCCGACATCAATTTTGTCGTCGACACCAACTTACAAGACTGACTCATTAACGTCAACCCACTACGTTTGTAACGATTAAAGGCTGTGAAAATATTAATAATAAGCTCACGGGGGTCCTCTCCGCATTTATTTGCTGACGTGCCCTGTCTCCTCTCTTCCACTAATGATTAATGTCAAATTGCAAATAAGTTAAAAACGTTGCCCAACACTTGTTATATCAGGATCGCATGCATATGCGATGGCCGGTTCTGAGCCTTATAATAGGAGACAATTTTGTCTCCGTTCGGACACGGAACAGCTCCCTTGCATGCAGGAGGTTTTAATAGAAGTAAACTCTCTGTTCGGCAAACTTCTAAAATAGGATAAGGGGTTGGCCCTGGTTCCATATTGGGTAGAATTCTGTTTGGGAAAACTTATCACTTCTCCAAAAAAAATTGCAGGATTGAAATATAACATTAAAGCTGATTCCTTTTTGATCTAGTTGCCCCTTGGATTGAAAAAGGAAAAAAAAGAAAAGAAAAAGAACTAGTTCGATCTTTGTCCTCAGAACTCGGTTCAGGATCAATCGTGACCCACTCGAGAATGCAAAACTGAGCCCTTAGGGCATCTCCAACCCAGCCCCATTTTGGTGCAAACAGTGCTTTTTGTTGCATTGTTCCTTCTCCAATCCAGCCCCATTTTCTGCTCCATTTTGGTGCAAATGAACAGTGCTGCACCAAATATGGTGTCGCACTGTTCATCCGCCCCATTACTGTTCATTTTTTTAAATATTTGTTTTTACCTCTCAATTAATATAAAAATAGATAAAAGAGAATAAAGTGAGAATATACTGAGAATATTCTTTTTTGGTGCAAAAAATGATGCAATGGGTTGGAGATGTATTACTGTTTGATGTGATCTTTGTACTATTTTGATGTAAAATTTGCACCATTTTGATGCAATGGGTTGGAGATGGTCTTATAAACTACTGCCAGGTTGATGAGTCGACCCTCAAGAAATTTGGATACGAGGAAAGGAAAAGCAAGAAACTTGGAGGTCCAAAAGCATCCGCTCGTGAACACACGAATCATGCCGTACGCATGACTATTCCTCCTTTTTATTTTATTTTTTTATTTTTTTGCTACAGAAGGGGTGGATTTAGAGCCCTGATTTGTGCTGGACCGTGCATCACATGCTCCATTAAATAATGTTCGACTAGTAAAACAAATACTAGCTGGCAAATTGACTAATTTTATATTTGGCTAAACAACACTTTACATCATATTATCATTTCATCGTCTTTACATTTAAATACCTTAAGTTATAAAAGTAGTACTTTAATATTCTAAGTTGAAAATAATGACACTAATACCCTAAGTTTTAAAGAAGTGACATTTTAATACCCTAAGTTATAAGAAATTAGTACTTCAATATATTCTGTTAGTTGTCATGACGTATTTCTAGGTATATTCCCATGACAACTAACATAAGGAACTATCATGTCAATTTTCTTACAACTTAAAATATTAAAATATTATTTTTATAACTTTGAATATTTAGGTATAAATGTGGTAAGACAATAGAGTTTTTAAGTGCCATTTAGCCTTTATATTTCCTAGTTTAAATGGTTGTGGTTACAAAGGGACATGAAGATAGATGAGCCCACTAATACATATGGAACAGATTATACTAAATATATGTCACATACTCATGTATAAATAGATTATTATCCTAACCCTTTCTTTTAAATTTTTCTTATTTAAATCCTTACCAACTTTTATGTCAATTTTTATGTTTCAATTCTAACAATCTTAGGATCCATTTGGATTTGGCCCCGGTGAAAGAAAAGTTAAGTAAACATATGATAAATTAAGAACAATTAGGGTAACATACAAACCTTTTATTTGAATATTTAGTAAGAGAAACCTGAGGGAAACTCATTTCACCATGTTTGCAAAGTTAATAAAGTGAATTGAAGGGAAGGGAACGGAATAATATAACTTGACATTTACATGTGTAATATTATTTTTTGATAGAATATATGATAAAATTGTCTTTGTGTAATAGTTTTCTTTTAACTTCTTGTTGGTGGGGAAACAAAATCTCAAATTTTCTCACCAAAGTTACTATACCTTGGCTCTCATTATCTTTCACAAATGAGTTTCCAAGCAAGATTAGTGAGTCCCCTCTACCTCTCATTAACCCCGATGTAAACAGACCCTTAAGCACGAAACACGCCACCAATAGCAGAGTACTCCACAAGTAATGAACAATCATGACCCCGCCCTCCAAAAAAAAAAAAAAATAAGCACACCCAGCGCACGCAAACTCACCTGTCCAAGAACCGCCTGCGGCACCCTCCCCTGGAGCGCCGCCTCCATGTCCTTCCCGAGCGGCGCGCCCCGCGAAAGACCACCACTCCACCGACCGAGAATCGTACCTCTCAGCCGGCCGGACTCTTTGCCAGCGCTATCACCAGCGGCGGCACCAACCGCCGCCACCGTCACCCTCACCTCTCTATCGCCTCCAGCATCCTCTCCATCTCGAACCTCGCATTATCACACCGCGCCCCCCCCTCATCCCGCACAGCAGCACCGAGTTCAGCGCGGAATATGTGGAACATCGGCAGCACGCACAGCATCACGTCCTCCCCCGCCCTCATCCATAGGTTCGGGTTCTCCCCGTCGACCTGCTGAGGCCAGGCTTGACACAAATGCTCCGGGTGGGTCAGTACGACCCCCTTCGGCAGCCCCGTGGTCCCCGACGAGAACGGCATCGCAACTGCATCGTCAGGGTCGATGCTGACATCAGGGACATCGTTCTCGTCGGCAGAGTTTATCTCCCCGAAGAACATGCAGCCTGGCATAGGATCGTCGATGGTGATGACGATTAGATCGTCGATCTTGGGGAGTCTGTCGATGTAGGCAGATTGGGTGACGACGAGCTTGGCGCCGAACATGCAGCCTGGCATAGGATCGTCGATGGTGATGACGATTAGATCGTCGATCTTGGGGAGTCTGTCGATGTAGGCAGATTGGGTGACGACGAGCTTGGCGCC
>NC_033797.1:25804155-25811440 GCF_001876935.1 Asparagus officinalis | reverse complement strand
TAATTATTTAATTAATATATATAATTATTTAATTAATTAAATATTTACACTCGGTGGACCCTATAAATAATATTAATTATCTAAATAATATAAAAATACTTGATAATTATTTAATTAATATATATAATTATTTAATTAATTAAATATTTACACTCGGTGGACCCTATAAATAATATTAATTATCTAAATAATATAAAAATACTTGTAATTATGAAATCTACTGAGATAAATCAATAGTAATATATAATTATTTAATTAATATATATAATTATTTAATTAATTAAATATTTACACTCGGTGGACCCTATAAATAATATTAATTATCTAAATAATATAAAAATACTTGTAATTATGAAATCTACTGAGATAAATCAATAGTAATATCCTACATAAGTATTTGTAGAAGTATCTATAGGCGTTCTCTAAAATCTTGATTGTAGAGAATCCGGATCCAATACTTAACCAAGTAAATCTATTTTATACGCATCATTTTTGAAGGTGAAGATAGAGTGCATTTAATACTGTAGATATAGAGATACCCTGTGGTTGAGGTGATATTTGTCGGTTTTTTAAAACTAACAAAATATATATTTTTTACACTTAACATTTGAACGTACGGTCTCGACTTTCTAATATTTTCATTCTAAAGGGGTATTTGTTTGTATGAATATGAAAAAATGATAGTGTGGAAATGACATAATTCAATTACCTTGGCTGTTTATTTTATTGAGAGTAAATGTGAATATGAAAGACAAGAAAAAGGTGTACAGAGATCTAATGTGTATTTCAATCTTCGCCTAAATATGTCAAATTCACACTAAAGAATGGAGAAGTGTGGAACACTCTTAATAAAAATATATATTTCAACATTAATCAACAAACCTATACAGAATTTAATTTAAACTAAGCAAATCACACGATACTGCGATATCATTTTTATTTTTATTTACAGTTTAGACAAATATTATGTATGCAACCAAATACTGTTTTTTACTTGCATGTTGAAAGGAACGCATCTTATCAATTGGAAAGGGAAAATAACTTTCATATTATCACACTTTTAGTTTGTCAAACACCTCTGAGTAGTATCGACGTAGGCATAAAAGAAGAAGGCTATTCCATAACTCCATAGTTAGCCTTTTTCATTGTTATTTCAATTAGAAAAGCAAAACAGAAATTATAGTTTCCAAGAGAAAAGACTTCAAGTGAAAGATTATCAAACATGAAATAAAAAGCAACATATTTTATTAACAATAATTCTATTAAAAAAACAGATGTCTTCTTTAATCTACATTGCTAGTAACTCTCATCACCTCGTATAGGATTAAGGTGTCAAGCACCACGCCTAGAATTCTACAAAATCAGTCAACTTCGAAGATCAGATGACTTTTCTATTTCGTTATGCTCTGCACTTCAATTCTGGCATTTATGATTTATCCTCTCCCTCTCTTGTCTCTACATTGAAAGTGGAGATGCAATTATCGAGCAACACTTGACATAGGAACAAACGTATAAATAGACCATTAAAGATGAACAATGCTAAAAGATGTATAAGTGTTTTTTCAATATTAAAATTAGACCCCTAAATCATTGAAATTATTGTGAAGTCCCCAAGTTCTTATAAATTGTTTCAAAATCAGTCTCTCAAATCATTGACATTGCTACTCTTATAAGGTGTATTTCTTAGCATTTAAGAAAAAAAATCTCTTCACGGTTATTGATAACGTATTTTTAGAACTAGGATTTGATTTTATTGGTCTTAGGTTCAAATCCCACCGTTGGCGAATATTTATTTTCTATCATACGGTTAAAATTCAGCTGTTGTTGATAAGTAAGATTTCTATAAGATGGGAAAAGGAAAAAATAAATTCATTATTTCTTTGAGTAGGAACCGAACTTATGCCCCTTCAAACCAATAGAAAGTCGTAAAATATACTGTATTAGGGATTGGTAATCCCTGTACTATGAAAGTTATGTTTTTCTCCAAAATTGACCAACTTTCTACGATGTGGTTGAAAGTTAGTTGACTTTGCTACATAAATACAAAATAGCTTGATTTTGCTAAATATATATTCAATTTGATCGATTTAAAAATTTCTAAGTCCAAAGTAGGATAAATTGCACTTAAATACCCTATTGTTTTCCGAAAAAGCACTTATATAACCCAAGTTTCAAAACAAAACAAAAAAATACGCTATGTTGATCACCATGTGAATTTACTTAACAACGTTAAATTTAACCCAAAAAGACAAAAATGCCCTTCTTCCTAAATAACTTCCAAACTTTACTATTAAGATCAAGTTTTTTTGAAGGATGTGTTTGTAAAAAGGAGCGGTCTGAATGGTGCAGGATAGCAGGCGATTTCTGTGCTGCTATCTTGCTCCCCCGCCGAGTTTTTTGAGTTCTTGATGGCTAAGAAGAAGAAAAATAGTGGAAAAAAAATATTGGAGATCGGATTGAGAGCATCTAAATTGAATTCGGCATCTTCAGAGGATCATACTGAAGCTTGTAGTGAAGAAGATGATGAAGTTTCCATTAACATGGGATCAACTGGTCCAAATGGAGGAAAGAGGTCTAGATCTATAGCGGAAATTCTGAGTTCTGCTATTCATGTGCAAGATCGTGTGTGTGGAGATCGAGTATCATGAGGTCAAATTGATCGAGTATTAGGAGGTCAGATTGATCGAGTATCTGATAGTCATCATTCTCCTGGTTCTAGTAGATCTACAAGGGTTTCTTGGGCAGATGAGATGGATTATGGTAAAGATTCTATCAATTCTTCTTTAAATCCCGATTTTTAGTTGAAATCGATAAAGGATTCAAGGAAAAGTTCAAATCTGGTTAATGAGAAAGTTACTGTTACATTGAATGATGAAAAGAGAAACAATGAAGTATTAAGTAGAGATAATTTGGAATCCAGTGTCTCCTCTGGATTAAAATCTAATGAGGCTAATGAAATGCCTCCATTAAATTCAATAAAAAATAATAAAGCAGGAAAAAATTAGGAAAAGTTGGGTTAGCATGTTCGCTGACAATAGAAAACTTGGAAGTGGAATGAATTTGAAGTATGTGCCTATTGAAAGCAATGACATAGTAACCTTTGATGATGAGGAATGGAATGAGGATATCTCAATTTGGCAATCTTCTTTAATTGGTCAAGTTTTGGGGCTGAATGTCAAATTCAAGGCCATGGAGATTTATGTACAAAAAGTCAAGAAACACTTGTTGTCGAAAGTTTGCCTGCTAAACCCTAGTGTTTTTCTGTTTAAATTCAAAGGAAAAGAATATATGAATGAGATTTTGTGTAAGTGATCATGGTTCTTTGGTTTAAGACCTGAAGCCTTGGTCTAATGAAGATGAAATTGACAAAATTAAAGACTGTGTATATCCTATGTGGATATAGCTTTCAGCTTTGAGGCTAAACCTGTGGAATGCTAAAAGCATTAGTAAAATTGTTAGTGTTATAGGGTGTCCCATAGCTACTGACAGGTTAACAGCAAATAGGCAGCGCTTGGCATATGCAAGAGTACTTGTAGAAGTTAAGATGCCTTTCCTTCTTCCAGATCAAATCATCATTCAAGGGTCAAAGGGGAAACAATTTATACAGAAAGTGATATATGAATTAAAGCCTAGATGGTGTAACTTGTGCAAGCTAGTAGGGCATGACACACATTCATGCAGGAGACAAGTGTAAACGTAAAGATGGATTCCTAAGCAAAATCCTATGCCTAGAAATGTAGAGAAAGAGAGGGTTAATGTTATACCTGATTCTCATATACAGAAGCTCAAAATGAAGGAATTATACTCTAATCTAAATGTTGATAGGCAGGAAAATCAGATTAATGGTCCAAAAGCGGTCAAGTGGGTGAAAAGGTGACTAAAGATTTGCAAGCAATAACATCTGGTCAGCGGGCTGTGCATAAGTTTGTGCATGTTGTTGTGCATGACAAACAAGCTAATAATGAAAATATTCACAGATGTGGAGGTGCTACTCAGGCAGCTGGATATGAAGGGTATACTCATCACTTGAATCAGATCAATGAAGTTCAAAAGCAGACAATAGTGGGTGATAATGTGACTGAAGATTTGCAAGCTCCTGCAATAGTTTCTAGTCAGCAGATACATAAGTCTGTGCATGTTGTTGTGCATGACAAACAAGCTAGTACTGGAAATGTTCATAGTTCTGGAGGTGCTACTCAGGTAAATAGCTCAAGGATACATGTTCAAAAAAGCAAACACATCAAGTCCACTATCCCTATCAATTCATTTTCATACTTAGATATATTGGATATTGATCCCCTCTACATTGGATAGAGGGGGTGGGCTTTGATGAATATATCATTCTGGAATGTTAGAGGATTAAATAAATCCTCTAAGAAGCATTTAGTAAAGCTAATCTTATCTCAGTATCAGCTCTCTTACATTGCCTTGCTTGAAACAAAGATTAAAGAAAGAAGATTGAAGGATGTAGCTAAGAAAATTACAAAAACTGGAACTGGCTATCTAATGTCAGTAATCATGGAAAAGCTAGGATTTTGATTATGTGGGATTCAAATATACTTGGCATTTCAAATTATCAGGAAATCTGATAAAAGCATCACATGCAAAGTACAATCCTTGGATGGGAGATTGAATTGTGTTTTTACTTCAATATATGGTCTAAACTAAATACAAGCAAGACAGGATTTATGGCTGGAACTGAAGATGCTACAACATTTCATAGGAAATGAACCTTGGCTTTTATGTGGTGATTTCAACACTATTATCAGTAAGAGAAAAAGCTAGGTGGATCAATTCTTTCTGAAGCTAACACAAAGGATTTTAGAGATTTTATTGAAGATTGCAACTTAAATCATTTAAAAACAACTGGTTGTTTTTATACTTAGAATAACAAACAAGATCAAGACTCAAGAGTGTGGAGTAGATTGGATAGGGCTCTGGTGAATGATGCTTGGATTCAATTGTACACATCTAGTCAGGTTGAATTCTTACTTCCTAACTTATCTGATCATTCTCTTGCATTGGTATCTTTATGTGATGAGTTTCCAAGAGGGAAGAACCTTTCAAATTCTTTAATATGTGGACAAAGCATGAAAGATTCCTTCCAGTTGTTACTACAATTTGGCAAACAAAGATAGAAGGGTATAAAATGTACTCAGTTTGTAAGAAGATTAAGCAACTAAGAGGAGCTCTTAAAGACATTGATAAGAAGCATTATTACAATATCAATGAGCAAGTTCAAAGAGCTAAGTTTACACTTGAAGAAGCTCAAAGAAACCTTCAGATAGTCCTCTTAATCCAGAATTCAACAAGCTTCAGGATTGTGAACTTTCTTTTTTCTAGTAAAAAGCTTGGATTAAATGGAGTGTTCAAGGGGATAGGTGCACTAATTTTTTCCATTCAAGGATAAAATCAAATAGACATTATAATAAAGTGTTGGTGCTCTATAATAACTTGGGACAAATATTATATGATCAAGAAGAGATTACCAATGAACTGGTGTCCATTTACAAAGGCTTGATGGGGGCAACCATAGTCACTCTTTCACCTGACATCCAAGTTATTCAAGCTGGGTCATGCTTAACTGAATCACAAGCAAATTTTCTGTCCAGACCAATTTCGAAAGAATAAATTAAAAGTGCTATCTTCTCTATGGATGATAACAAGGCTTCAGGCCCGGATGGATATAGGGTAGCATTCTACAAATCAGCTTGGCCTGTGGTTGGGGAGGAGGTATCATCAACTATTCTGGACTTCTTCAAGAATGGGAAAATGTTGGGAATGGTCAACTCTACTTCTATCACCCTTATACTGAAGGTACAATGTCCTAAATTACCCTCAGATTTTAGACCTATTTCTTACTGCAACTACCTTTATAAATTCATTTCCAAGGTTTTAGCAAATAGAATTAAACCAATAATGGGGTACATTGTGAATGAGGCCCAAAGTGCATATGTCAAGGGGAGACAAATTATCAGTAACATTTCCTTATCTCATGAGGTAGCTAAAAATTATACCAGGAAGAACATCTCACCAAGAATCATGATGAATATTGATATTAGGAAAGCTTTTGATACAATCAACTGGAACTTTTTGAAAGAAATGCTTCAAGGGATGAGGTTTCCTAAAGTAATGATTAACTGGATAATGGCTTGTATATCTTCTCCTAAGTACTCAATTTCTCTCAATGGTTCACTTCATGGTTATTTTGAAGGAAAAAGAGGGTTAAGACAGGGAGATCCCCTATCTCTATACCTATTCATTTTGGGCATGGAATATTTATCAAGAAAATTGGATCAATTAAATAGTGACAGACTTTTTAGATATCATCCAAAGTGTAATAAGCTCAAAATTTCACATCTTATTTTTTGGATGATCTGCTTCTTTTTGCCAAAGGGAACTTGTATTCAGTTAAAAAGTTATCTCAATGCATAAAAGAGTTTAGTGAGACCACTGGTTTGGAAGCAAATCAGAATAAATGTTCTGTATACTATGGTGGGATGAATAATTCTGTCAAAGAGGCTATACACAGTTTCCTAGGCTTTACTAAAGGCACGATTCCTTTCAGATATCTGGGGGTACCACTGATATGTAAAAGACTTACAAGTGAGGATTGCAATCCACTTATTGACCAAATATCAAACCAGTTTCAAAAGTGGTTAAAACATAAAAACATATCCTATGCAGGGAGACTTCAAGTAATTAAGAGTGTGATTCTTGGTGTTCAAAACTTCTGGACATTAAATTTCATACTTCCTGTTAGGGTAACCCTGAGAATTGATGATTTATGCAGGAATTTCTTATGGGGTAAATCTAAAAATTCTTTTAGAGCTCCGTTGGTTTCATGGGATAAAGTTTGTAGTGGCAAAAAGCAGGACGGTTTGGGTGTATTCTCTGCTTCTTTGTGGAACTTGGCATCAGCTTTAAGAAGCTTATGGCATATTCATGTCAATAAGGAAGTGTTGTGGGTAAAATGGATTCATGGAAACTATTTAAAGCATTCAGATATCTAGCATGTTAATGCACAAACAGGGGACTCGTGGTGTTGGAAGCAGCTAATTAAAATCAGGAATAAAGCTTTGGATGTTTGGGGAGGAATAGGCAACTTGATACAAAGCCTAAGTTCCTGCTACAACAATTCTAAAATCCAATTGTCCGCAATTTATGCAAAATTCTCCCCGACCACACATAGGGTGCCCTGGTTCACTATAGTATGGGCAAAGATGAATTATCTGAAGCATACATTTGTGTTTTGACTTGTGGCACAGAACAGACTTCTTACTCA
>NC_033797.1:25795870-25803155 GCF_001876935.1 Asparagus officinalis | reverse complement strand
GACCAATGAGAAGGGATCT
This sequence comes from Asparagus officinalis, assembly GCF_001876935.1. Classification (NCBI taxonomy): domain Eukaryota; kingdom Viridiplantae; phylum Streptophyta; class Magnoliopsida; order Asparagales; family Asparagaceae; genus Asparagus; species Asparagus officinalis. The sequence goes on along the minus strand of NC_033797.1, from coordinate 25,803,136 downwards.
GGTTCATGACTATGTAGTTCACAATGTCGGCGAACCAGGGAACAGGTTGGATTTCTAGGAGTTGCTCATCTGGAAAATGTTCATTGATTGGAATGGTTGATGTTGGTGCATTTGGGAGTCGAGAGAGGTGATCTGCTACGGGGTTCTCTATTCCCCTTCTGTGAAGAATTTGAATGTCAAACTCTTGAAGAAGGAGAATCCATCTAATGAGCCGTGCTTTAGCATCCTTTTTGGTCAAAAGATACTTTAGTGCGGCATGATCAGTGAAAACTTTGGTTAAGGAACCGATGAGGTAGGACCTGAATTTTTCTAAGGCAAAGACTACAGCTAAAAACTCTTTCTCTGTGACAGAGTAGTTTTGCTGGGCATCATTCAGAGTCCTACTGGCGTAGTAGATCACATGCGGTTTTCCATCAAACCGTTGTCCTAAAACAGCACCGATTGCAGAATCAGATGCATCACACATCAGTTCGAATGGTAAGGTCCAGTCCGGTGCATGAATGATAGGAGCTGTGGTTAGCGCCTTTTTCAGATATTCGAAAGCTTTGAGGCAGTCGGGGGAGAAGACAAATGATGTATCCTTGGCCAAAAGATTGGTCAAGGGTCTAGCAATTTTACTGAAATCCTTGATGAAGTGTCGGTAAAAACCAGCATGACCAAGAAAAGATCTGACATCTTTGACAGTTTTGGGAGGAGGGAGATTGGAAATGAGATCTACCTTAGCTTTGTCCACTTCGATTTCCCTATTGGAAACTACATGTCCTAAGACAATGCCTTGTTTAACCATGAAATGATATTTCTCCCAATTGAGAGTCAGATTTTTCTCCCTACACCGTTCTAGGACCAGTTTAAGATGATGCAAACATTGGGAAAATGTGTCACCAAAAATGGAAAAGTCATCCATGAAAATTTCGAGAAATCGCTCTACCATGTCGGAAAAAATACTGATCATGCAACGTTGGAATGTGGCCGGTGCATTGCACAGGCCAAAAGGCATGCGTCGGTATGCGAATGTTCCATACGGGCAAGTGAAGGTGGTTTTCTCCTGATCTTCTGGAGCGATAGGGATTTGATTGTAACCTGAATATCCATCCAGGAAACAGTAGAACTCGTGTCCTGCTAAACGCTCTAACATTTGGTCAATGAAAGGAAGAGGGAAGTGATCTTTCCGAGTGGCTAAGTTGAGCTTTCGGTAGTCAATGCAAACTCGCCATCCGGTTTGGATTCGAGTGGGAATCAGCTCATTAGCCTCATTTTGGATCACGGTGATCCCAGATTTCTTTGGAACAACCTGGACTGGACTCACCCATGAACTATCAGAAATGGGATAAATGATTCCATGATCGAGATATTTCAGAATGTCTTTCCTAACGGCTTCTTTCATAACTGGGTTTAACCTACGTTGAGCATCTCTAGTAGGTTTGGCATCATCTATCAAATGGATTCGGTGTTGAACAATGGTTGGACTAATCCCTTTGATATCAGCCATGGTCCATCCAATGGCTTCCCTATTCTCTCTTAAAACAGCTAAGAGAGCTTCCTTTTGACCGGTAGTCAACTCAGACGAAATGATAACTGGTAAAGACTTGTTCTCCCCTAAGTAGGCATACTCTAGATTTTCGGGTAGAGGTTTGAGCTCTAACTTAGGGGTTCCTCCACAGATGGGCGGAGCTGGATTCGGGGTTCTATCTCTAAAGGTTCTCGTTGCCAGCCAACAGCAAAAGCATGATTGATCAGCGGTTCTATCTCTAGTTCGTCATCAGAAAGCTCCTCAATCATTAAATCAGATGCATTTGAATCAGACTCACACTCTCCCACTTGTTGTTCACTGGATATTCCTTGAATGGAATTTACTTCCATGGGTTCATCAGATGGATCACTAGGCTGTCTCCCTAAGTTAAAGATATTGAGGTCAACAGTCATATTCCTAAAAGATAGTTTCATCTGACCGGTTCTACAGTTTATCAAAGCATTTAAGGTGGCTAAGAATGGTCTTCCTAGAATGACGGGGATTTGACTTTTGAGATTGGAAACGGGCTGCGTTTCCAAGACAATAAAATCAACAGGGAAAATAAACTCTCCAACTTTGATCAGAACATCCTCTACCTCTCCTTTGGGAATTTTTACAGATCTATCAGCTAACTGTAGAGTGCATCTTGTCGGTTTAAGTTCTCCTACACCTAGCTGTTGATAGACTGAATAAGGAAGGAGGTTGACGCTGGCTCCCAAGTCTAGAAGTGCCTTATCAATGTGAGTGTTACCTATGACGCATGGAATTGTGGGACAACCAGGGTCCTTGTATTTCAATGGCATGGGTTTCAAAAAAATTTCACTGAGGTTGGCAGCTAAGAAGACTTTCTTGGGGACATTGGTGGTTCTTTTCTTAGTGCATAAGTCCTTCAAGAACTTTGCATAAGAAGGAATTTGTTCGATTGCATCTAGGAGAGGGATGTTGATCTTGACCTGTTTAAACGTTTCTAGGATTTTCTCAACCTGCGGGGAGTTTTTCCTAGGTTTGAGTCTATCTGGAAAGGGGGCAACGGGCCTATACCTATCTAGATCAGGCTCAATCTCAAGTTCAGCATTTTGGTCATCGGAAGGAATTGCTTCATCGGAAGGAGTGTTTTGAATGGGAGAAGGGGTTTGATCCGGTGGCATTCTAACCTGATTGTCTATTTGTTTTCCTGATCTCAGAGTGTGAATTACATTCAGTTGAGCTGGATTGTTGGAACTAGATCCAGTGTCTTTAGGGTTTGCAACAGGTTGACTTGGAAATTTTCCTTTTTCTCTCTCACTCACGGCAGCGGCTAGTTGCCCAAGTTGGGTTTCTAACCGGGCTATGGCTTGTGTGTTCGAGTTGAGCACTTGGCCGGTGGTTTGCATGAATGAATTTAGAGTGGTGGATGATTGGGTCAACATGTTGGTAGTTTGTGTAGAAGCTTTGATCATAGCTTCTAAACCCTTTTCTAAGACACTCAAACGTTTGTCATGATCGGAATTTGATTGATTTGTAGGCTGGTGAGGATGAGGATGTTGGTTTGGAAAAGGTGGGTTAGAAAAATTGTTCGGTGCGTTGAATGGGACAGTGTTTCCCCTAGGGAATTGTTGGTTTGACGCGGGAATAAAGTTTTGGTTTCCATGAGAATTTCCTTGGTTCCAAGCAAAATTGGGATGATTTCTCCAACCTGGATTGTAGGTTGGAGAAAATGGATCATTTCTAGGGCGCTGGAATGCAGCGTTCATCTGTTCTAAAGCATGGTTGTTTCCTAGAAGAGGACATTCCTCTGAAACGTGGGTAGGAGACTGACAGTTATGACATCCCGGGGCAGAAATATGATTGATTTGAGCCGGAGCTCGTTCCTTAACTTCTAAGGCTTCTAACCTCCGCAGAATCGTCGCCATCTTCGCTTCAGATGCAATGTTTGACTCCAGGGAAAGACCACTAGACTTAGATTGGGAAACAGATGAAACCCTGTCATCACAGTTTTCCCACTGCATTGTTTTCTCGGATAGACTCTCTAGGAATTCCCAAGCTTCATCGGCGTTTTTTCTCATAAAATCTCCCTGACACATCGATTCTAAAGATGTTTTTGAAGAATAGTCCAATCCTTCATATATGACTTGGCACAATCGCCATTTTTCTAGACCGTGATGAGGACATTGGATTAAAAGATCTTTAAATCGGTCAAAGTATTTCCAGAATGGCTCTCCCGGGACAATTTTGAAATTCTGAATGCTGTTCCTAAGCTTTACCGTTTTGTGAATAGGGAAAAATTTCTTGAGAAAAACGGTGACAAATTCCTCCCAAGTTGAGATGGAATTTATCGGTAAGCTGTACAGCCATTTTTTAGCTTTGTCCTTTAGAGCAAATGGAATAAATCTAAGCTTAATCGCATCTTCGGTTAATTCTCTCATTTTTATCATAATACATACTTCCTCAAATTCCGAGATAAATATATATGCATCTTCTGTTTCATTACCTAGGAATTTGGGAAGCATGTTAATGAAATGCGGTCTAAGCTCGAAATTTGCTCCATTTACTTCGGGGAGTCTTATGCAAGATGGAATTGCATTTCTGGTGGGGTAACACATATCCTGAAGAACTGGTTGATTTGCCATTTTTTGGATTGGTTCAACACGGATTAAGCGATGAAAATTATCCCGAACCCAAATTTGCATACACCAAAACAATTTTTTTTTTAAAGGAAAGAAAGAAAATTAGTTTTTTTTTAAGGAAGGAAGGAAAGAAAATTAGTTTTTTTTATATGAGAAGATAAAGAAAAAGAAAAATCCTAACTAAAACAAATCAAGGCAATCACTTTTCAATCAACTCTAACTCTAGGGTTTAGCCTAACTCCACTAGACCAGCTCCTAACCAAAAATTCCTACAGTGAAAAGATCAAAGTTTTACCCAGGTAGTTAGCCAGGTAAGGATAGTACTAGAGGGTGATCAAAGATCAATTAAGTACCTCTTTCCTTGCGGAGCGCTTTACGCAACCCCTAAACCTTGCCTTAGACACCAACTATTCTGAGAAAACTTAAACCGTTCACTTAAGGATTTCTTGTTCCTTATTGAGCTCGAATCCTTAGGGGCCAACGTCTAATGAGTTTTAGAAGGCTTGGGTTTGTGAAGTGAGGAATTAGTGATTTGTGGGCTAAGGAAAGGGTGATGAAATCCCTTACCTTATCTTGATTGGGGTTTTGCCCTTAAGAATGATTTAAGTGTGTGCCAAATCAAGTGCTACAATCACTTTGGTGAATTCCTACACTATATGAAATGCAACCCTAGAAATTAAAAGCGACTAAAAAGGATGGTAAAAAGAAAATCTTTATATTTTTTAATTATGGTCAACAATAATCAAAAGTGAGAAGGGGAAAATTGTTTGAGTTTATTATCTTGTTAGTTAATATCTAAGTGAAAGATGGATTTTATTATGGTCAACAAAAATGAAATCTTTTTTTTTAAATCCTAATTGTCTCTAATTGTGAAGCTAGCTAAAGAGGGTGGAATTGAAAACTAGAAAGAAGACTTACCCGAAAGCAATGCTCCAAATTCTTGATCTTCAATCCAAGATTTTCAAGCTCCAAGCGGTTCCTTCACAAGAAAAATACACAAGTTAAAGAATCAAGTTAATAAAATCCTATTTTAGCACCTTCCCCGGCAACGGCGCCAAAAACTTGATGCGGCATAATTATGTACCAAAATTGCAAGTGCACAATTTATCAAGTTATAGTATAAAAAATATCGATCCCACGAGGAAGGTGATTTTAAGAGATTATTAGAAATGGTTCTTATATTTTGTGCGTGACAATTAGGAATATAGAATAAGTGTGATTTTGTTGAGTGATTGTTATGAATATATGCTTTGATTTATATGCAAGAGGTAATAAATTGAATTTTAGAGGAGAGAAGGAAGAATTAAAGAATAAATGAAATCATAAGGCAAGAAATATGAATTAATAAAATCAAGAAATAAAACCAAAAATGAAAAGAAAATTTAAGAAAGTTAAGATGAAGGATTCAAAAGAGGTAAGAAATCTAGAATATAATCCACTAACCAATTTTAATTACAAAATATAAACTATTCTCTTTTTATCATATTTCAACTTAGATTTATTAAGCATAGATTATCAAACCATTTAAGGAAAGTGTAACCTATCAAATTATCATCTAAGTTAAAATTACTATTCATGATAAGAACAACAACATGATAATAATCCTAGAATTCATAAGCATAACCTATCAAACCATTTAAGATAAGCATAGATTATCAAATTCTTCTTCTACCGATTAGTTCTCTAGTTGATTATCCTAAACATGAACATTTTAAGTACAAGAGAATAATTCATACAATATAAAGGAAATTAGACTAGTTTCATATAATTCTAAGATTCCTACAAGAATTAAATTCACATCTTAAGAAATAAAAACAAGAAAAAGAAGACTAATTACAAAATTAAAAATAAAAGAAAAATCTAAACTATGAACAAGAAATAAATCTAATTATAAAGAAAATAAAAATCTAAACTATAAAATAAATTGTAGAAATTAAATGCAAGAAAATAAATCTATTCTACAAATTAAAGTGTAAAAAGAAATAAAAAGACAAGAAAGTAAATCTACACTACAAGCATGAATTTAAATCTAACTAATAAACAATAATAAAGAAATTACTAAAAAGAAATAAAAGAGAAAAGAAATGCAAACCTTCAAATTGCTCTTCATCTCCATCCTCATCATTCAACAAAGAGGAGAAAGAACAAATTTAAAGAGGAAAAAATTATTTTTATTAATTGCAACTAAAGTTACAATTTTTGGAAGGCCTTCTCAATTAAGAGTAGCCCTCCTCTCCAAAAGGAGTTTACAAAATTTTCACACCTCTAACCCCTCACTCTCTACCCCTATTTATAGTAATCTTCAATGAATATGAGCCATTGGATTTGTCTTGAGCCCCAAGCAACAATCTCCACCTTTGAATTTGGTTTTTGTTCTTCTCTAGCCCAATCTTCATTTGATTTTCCAAGAAGAAAATAAACATTGCAAGTCCGGCCCATAGCTTTAATTTCACAATTAAATCAAGTCCAATTCATGAGATCCAATTGATTTTCAAACAAACAAGTCCGGCCCATGAAACCGGCCCATATGTTTGCATTTCTTGTGATTCAAACTTGCAGCTACCAAATCCTTATGCAGCAGCTACATCCGGTCTTGATCAAAGTCCAATGTATGTGGAAAAAAAAAATCCAAAAGCCTAAGTCTTCAACACCTAGTTCGGCCCATAGCTTGATTTTCGGACCATTTATTTATTTGTGATTCAAAGTTGCATCAATGCCCGGCCTAATGCAGCAAAGAAAGAGTCTGGCCCATATTTTCATTTGGTTTTTTCAACTCTGCAGCAAGTAAAATGAGGTCCGGTCCATGTCTTCAAAAAAAATGCAGTTGGTCCCTATTTCCCTTGTGTAATCTTTTTGCTTTGGGCCTTCACAAATTCAAAAATTTCACTTTGGCTTCTTGAATCATTTCTTCATTTAATCAATGAGTTTTTGTTGAGAGATGAGAAGTTAAGATTTATTCTTCATTAACCTGTAATTAAAGATAAAAAACAATTATTAGTGGTATATTTATTCATATAAAATAGATAATGAGGGTATAAAATTATAATAAAATGTGATTACATTGAAGATTACTATAAATAGGAGATAGGAGAGTGAGGGGTTAAAGGGTGTGAAAATTTTGTAAAGGCTCGACTATTTTGAGAGGAGGGA
>NC_033797.1:25735015-25795026 GCF_001876935.1 Asparagus officinalis | reverse complement strand
AATATGAGCCATTGGATTTGTCTTGAGCCCCAAGCAACAATCTCCACCTTTGAATTTGGTTTTTGTTCTTCTCTAGCCCAATCTTCATTTGATTTTCCAAGAAGAAAATAAACATTGCAAGTCCGGCCCATAGCTTTAATTTCACAATTAAATCAAGTCCAATTCATGAGATCCAATTGATTTTCAAACAAACAAGTCCGGCCCATGAAACCGGCCCATATGTTTGCATTTCTTGTGATTCAAACTTGCAGCTACCAAATCCTTATGCAGCAGCTACATCCGGTCTTGATCAAAGTCCAATGTATGTGGAAAAAAAAAATCCAAAAGCCTAAGTCTTCAACACCTAGTTCGGCCCATAGCTTGATTTTCGGACCATTTATTTATTTGTGATTCAAAGTTGCATCAATGCCCGGCCTAATGCAGCAAAGAAAGAGTCTGGCCCATATTTTCATTTGGTTTTTTCAACTCTGCAGCAAGTAAAATGAGGTCCGGTCCATGTCTTCAAAAAAAATGCAGTTGGTCCCTATTTCCCTTGTGTAATCTTTTTGCTTTGGGCCTTCACAAATTCAAAAATTTCACTTTGGCTTCTTGAATCATTTCTTCATTTAATCAATGAGTTTTTGTTGAGAGATGAGAAGTTAAGATTTATTCTTCATTAACCTGTAATTAAAGATAAAAAACAATTATTAGTGGTATATTTATTCATATAAAATAGATAATGAGGGTATAAAATTATAATAAAATGTGATTATCATTTAGCCGACCTAATAGATGGCTCCCCATGGGGATCGACTGGTCTAGTTGCGAGCACCATAATCACCTCCCTTGATCCGGTGATGAGGACCGTGGCCCTATCTATATCTTGAGGAGCCGTTGGCACTACTGACACCCCGGTCATACGTAAGAATGCTCTATCGAGTAAATCTTCAAAACGGCGAGAGCCTGCGAATCCCTTGATTAAATCAAGTTGATTTTTCTCTTCCGAGGACAACGTGCTTCTGGCAAGAGTATCTCTGCTTATCTCGGGCCATTCGGAGCAACACATCTCTAAATCATCCTCGATCACCCACACAAACTTCTCCTTCCAATCCTTGTGCGAATCTAGAAGATCTATGATCAATTTGAACTTTCCTATCATTTGAAAGTGATAATAGGGCTCCTTTTGATTTACCTTCACGGCCACCAAATGAGCTAAGATCTTTAGAGAAGGTCTTATCGCCAACCATTGGCATATAACCACGAATGCCATAGCAACGACTATGGCGTTCGGTTTCATCTGCGCAGGTGAGACTCCTAGCGTCTCAAATAGACGCTTCAGAAAGGGAGGCAGAGGTAACCTTAAACCACAATCCAGATGTCTCAAATAAAGAGGATGTCGTTCAGGTCCATGGTTGAAAACAGCCTCCGAACTCGTCGGAAGGAGTAGTTCATATCCTGTAGAGATATCGAACTTCTTAGACATCATCCTCAATTGGGACAAGGTCACTGTGGAACGAATGTTTTCTAGAAAATCCCGACGATCAACCATGTCTAAAGCCATAGATGGACGGAAGGATAGTTGGCAAGAAGAATGAGCAAGAGGGCAAGAAAAATTGAAAAAATAAGAGGAACAATTAATCAAAAGAGAATTTGAAAGGATGATAGCGGTGTATGGTGATTTTATATATGAATAAAAAGAAATTCAATCTTTACAACTATCAAGATTCAAGCCGTTAGATTCAATTACCTCATATGGTTAGGATCTATCATTGGAATTCAAAATTCTCATGAAAGACGAAGCATGCTCACTCTCTTTTACCTCGAAGAGCTCGTAATCTGCCAGGAGAGCAGCACTGCTATAGTTATGGTGATGCCTGTTGACGCCATATAGTACGGTTCTTTAAATGAAACCGTCTCTTCTCCTATTTTGTCCTTTGATTATCTTTGTTTTACTCCGATTTGGCTCAAGCCGAATCCAAGCAAAAGGGGCTAACTGTTATGGGACATATATGTTCCACGAATATATAACTTGATGAGTCAGCATCTCGACCAGCTCAACAAGCCGACACCCCAGTGTCAGTGCGAGAAGCAATGACAGTCGACACGAGAGATCCTGACCTCCCAGATGAGTCGACTTCTTTATGTCGACTCGAAAGACGGTTATTAGCTGAGACGAGACAACATTCCTACCAGTCGAACATGCCGACACTCCTGAGTCGATGCGAAAGGCGGTGTTGGTCGACACGAAAGTTAGCAACTCGAAGATATGACCCTATGAGCCTTGTTTCTCGACGAAGCTAAAGGATTGCCCTTATCTCATATCTGTCAGCATAGATGTCACTTCTCAACATTGTTTAATCTTTGATGATCATCATTAAGTGTCATTCCCCAACTGTCTTGAAGACTTGTCAGCTGCTGACTCCTAATGCTGCCAAAGTGATTTCCCCCAACTGTCTTGAAGACTTGTCAGCTGCTGACTCCTAATGCTGCCAAAGTGATTTCCCGCCACTCACAAACCAACACGTGTGGAGTGAATGATAACTTATTTTCCAACTCACTCCTCATCACCGCCTCACTACCATCTTACTGTATACCCATGGAGTGACCAACTTGTCCTCGGCATCTCCCATAAATAGAGAGGCTATTCGCGATAGCAAAATGTTCGCAATCTAAAACTTTTAAGAGCACACACTACACAAAAAGAAGAACACCCAGTTCTGTTACTCCACTCAAGCTCAAGTTCATCAACTGACTTGATCGTCGGATGTACCACGAGGTTTATCCCCGCCCTCTTACGACTCTTTGTGTGCAAATTGCTCAATCATCTTAACTATAGAACCAAACATAAAGTCAAAGAAGAAAGCGGCCCCTTACAAACTCCGTGATTTTATTTAGCTGTGTGATATTTAACATCAACAAATATATAGCTATATAATAATATGTAAGTATATACTAATGCATACTTATATAAATATAATAAGATTAATCTAAATTTTTAACAATTTTTAGCCAAAAAAATAAAAAAAGTAAAAATAAAAAATCCGGACCAGCCCGGAACCTGGCCTGCTTTTGGTTCGGACCCGGGCTCGGGCCCGACCTGGGCACCCCGGGGCTGGGTCTGGGTCACTTGTTTTGCCCAGCCCAGATCTAGATTTCCGTGTCGGGGGGCCTGCCGGCCCTAATGGACAGGCCTAGGCCCGGGCCCTTGAGGTGTTTGAGCTTTATTTTTTTTCCTCAGAACTTCTGTCTCTAAAAATAATTGTCACCGCGCTTGCGTCAACATGGTATGGATTAAGACAATCAAAGGTGAGACGAATGTTTGAACAAGCATCTTGGGAATATTGTTTGTATACCTAGCATTTTTTAATATAAGAGTAATAAAATGTCTATACCTACTAATTGTTTATGATTTTTTCTTGAAGCAAGTTGCTAAAGAGAGCTTGTCTCATAGAATAGAAGCTCTCGTGACAAGTCGGCTAGATACCCGATCTATTTAACAACCTTATACTTACGGAAATAATTAATCCACAGAACAGTTTGCAAAACATTAAAAATTCAAATTTAATAAAATTTGGATTATTTCGTGTGTGACCCTCTAATCTTTCACGTTTTGGTTTGGACCTTCAAATCATTGAAATTGCTATAAGATCCAAATTTGTGCTAATTTAACTAGGAGTTTCAAACAACTTACGTGATTCGAAGATCTAGTATAAATTTTAATGATTTAGGGGACTAATGTCAAAATATGTAAGATTGAGGGACCAATACCAAATGAGCCATAAAATTTTAGCGTCCCAAGCCGCCGTCGAATAGGTACCCGCATCGCGCGCAAACATACAAATGATGATTATTAAGGCGTAGTTTCTCCCATCATAGAAAAGAAAAATTTCCTAATGACTCAAAATATAGGACCAACAGAGGGGACATGTGAGGTGTCCCTCTCCTATTGCATAATGAGTTGGTCACCATTAATGATGTCCAGCTCATTACGCAATAGGAGGAGGACACCTCACATGTCCTCCCTGTTGGTCTCATATTTTGGATTCCTGTAACAAAGCTCCATAAAAAAAGACGTCATCACGCGCATAAATACAAATGACGATTATTAAACGCAAAGGGTTAATCGTTTATCTTTTTTGAGAAAAAGATGCCCTTTTTTACAGAATATCTTTTTTGAGAAAAAGATGCCCTTTTTTACAGAAAAAAGATGGCATCACGCGCATAAATACAAATGATTAAGACACAAATGGTTGTGTTTTTTTTAAATAAAAAACGCCATCATGCGCATAAAAAATGACGATTATTAAAACGAAGATGATTGTTCTGTTTATATAGAAAAATGACGCAAATGGTTGTTATCTAACCATTTTTTAGACCAAAAATAAATATTATTTACAATAATTGATGTAAATACGAGAAAAAGGAGAGAGAACCTAGAGGTTATTGCAGACCAACAACATAATAATGACGAAGGAGAGAGTGTCAGGATGAAGTCTGTATAATAGCTCTTGCTTGACTAATAACAAACTCTAATTTAGTACTAATAATTGTTTGAGATGATAGAGTACATGTGAATGCATGTAAAAAACGTGTATGAGGTGAAACAATGTAAAAATCAACTCCAAAGCTGATTTCAACCACCTCGCCATCGATGGTCAATCGTGGCTCATTGATGGTAGGTGAGCTCAATGATGGCTACAGGAATCAATTGATGATTTGTAGAGAGAGTATTTTAGATCATCAATGGTATGCAGGAACCCATCGATAGTGTGGTCAAGAGCAATCATCGATGATAAAATCGGCTGATTGTAGATCTTAGGTTTTAATCTTAGTCGTTCGTCATTCATTTGATCTCTAAACTATACCATATTTAGGATATCTCTTTTTTAATCTAGTGGAGACTATGTATATCATTGAAAGAGATAGAGGGAAGAGGAGAGTTGTTTGGTTTTGAATTGTGAATAGATTTCTTTAAAGGTTTTGACCCATGAGTCTCGACTAACTCTCTCTCGTCATGCACAATATCTTCGGATTGTTTTAATGAGGAGAGTTGTCCTTGGATTCATTATCTACATTGTTCTTCAACATGTTATGCACAGATTCATCGAAGGATGGTTTGTTTATCAAACGGGCTGTAAGATATTTCATATTTCCTGAGTTTAATTGCGATGGTTAAGTTTTGTTTGAAACTTATTTTTACAATATACTCAAGCTAGTTAGAATTGAGAGCTGGGACTAGCTAGAGCTAAATATTATTCATTATGGAGAGTTAAATTAGACAACTAGATTCTGGGGTGTGGTCTTTAAACCTACTGAATCGGGTTTGTGATTCAGGAGAATTCTCCGTATGGTGAGAAAACCCCTTCGTAAGAAGGAAGGGTGGATGTAGAATTGTTATCGAAAACACTATAAAATCTTGTGTGTTCTTAGTTGGTTGTTATTTGTGGTTATTTATCAGTGATCGCTTTTATTTTATTTTTTTTACTTGCATATTTTGTGTTTTTTAGCAAAAAATAGTAGCAACCTTTTCAAAAAAAAACAAAAAAAACCCCACTTGCTATCAAATCCAACAGATAGAACCTAAACATTATTTTAGATCAAAAAGATAACGTGGACAAAAAGGAGGGAGAACGTATTGCAGACCAAAAATATATATAATTTTATTTACAAAAATGGATGTACATATATGGACGAAGGAGCGAGCTCTCTATATCAATGCATGCGAGTAGCTTCAATATATACCAAACACATTCCTTCTCGCCTAGATCAAGCATGGCCTTCACCATCATCCTCTCAACCTTCTTCTTCCTCCTCCCTCTCATCTTCCTCCTCCGCTTTCGAAAAACCAAAAAACTCAATCTCCCACCAGGTCCATTCAATCTTCCTCTCATCGGAAACATCCATAAATTAGACGATCTCACTCACATTTCCCTACACAAACTCTCCCAAAAACACGCCCTTAATGTACCTCAATCGGCACCGTCCCAACCATCGTCGCCGCGTCATCCCAAATCGCCAAAGAAATCCTGAAAACACACGACTTGTACACCTGCAGCAGACCTAAGCTCACTGCCACCAACAAACTCTCCTACGGATCCTCCAACATTGGATTCTCACCTTACAATGATCAATGGAAGGGTCTCCGCAAAATTTTCACTAATCATATTTTCAGTTCGAAAAGGGTCGCGTCTCTTAAATCAATAAGGGAGGAGGAAGTAGGGAGAATGATTAGTTCGATACGTAGTAAGAATTCTGAGTTTAATCTGCACACGGAGTGTCTTCGTCTTACGAATGATGTCACGTGCAGAACTGCGCTTGGGAGGAGATATTATGGAGGGGAGAAAGATGATCGTGAGAGGATCCTGCACGAACAGCAAGCGTTGATTATGGGATTTTTCTTTGCTGATTACGTGCCGTTTTTGGGGTGGTTGGATAAGTTTACGGGGATGAGAGGGAGATTGGAGAGGAATTTTGAGGAGCTTGATAGGTTTTATCAGAAGGTGGTTGATGAACATAAAGAGAGGGAGAGGAGGGAGGATGAGAGGGATGAAGATATTGTGGATTTTATGCTTGATTTGCAGAAGGAAGGAATGGGTCTCAGTGATGACAACATTAAGGGAGTCCTAATGGTATCATTCTTCTTCACCTTATTTCTTTTCTCAGTTAATATTGCTCAAAAACCAGTAATGCATAATATGGAGTTTTTCCCCCCTGGAAACCACCACCCATCTTTCATTTATAATTTATACCTAAACCATCTTTAAAGTGAGTTTTTGTTCCAACCAATCACCTCGTAGCTAAATCTTCACTGAAAAATAAAAAATAACCTTAAAAAATACATGTTTAAAGTGGTAACTTGTATCATAACTAGACTTAAAACATTAGCAAAGTGGATCACTTTTCTTGAATATGAGTTTTTACGAAGATTTTTGGCTTTTTTTTTTTGTGAAGATTTTGATCGGGAGGAGGTTGATTGGAACAAAAACCCACTTTGAATGTGGTTTAGGTATAAATTAAAATTAAAACATGGTTCCTATAAAATGATCATATTTTAAACTATATTATATATTGTGATTAACGAATAACTTCTTATCATTTATATAACTTTTTTAATTGTGCTGGACCCTCTAGTTTTATTTTGCAGATGGACTTGGTGAGTGGTTTTTTTTCTTTTGACTCTTTTAGGTTTAAGAGAGAGACAAAAATGTTTTAATTATAAATACACACCATAGTGGTAAAAGAGTTAAAAAAATTCACACAGGGGTCTATTTATAAAAATAAATTTAGAGTGGCAGTAAGTTCTAATTAATACTAAAAACTATTTGTAATTAACCCTCTTTTCGTTTATTGAGCGATGTCCTCTCATGTTTTCAATCATGTGTTGGGAGCCGTTCTTGATTGGGTTTAGGTTCTCAAGCTCCCATTTGGAAAGAAAATGATAATCATACCATAAGCACTGACAAATTAAAAAATTTTAAGGTAAAGTAGAATCGAAAATAGTTCAGGGAATAAGCAGGAGACAGACTCTACCAGTACAACAATTAGAATTTCAAATAATAACTGACATATTGATTTTCAAACTTTGGTTATATATATATATTGATTATTTAAACAAAATCACACTCTGGCCCAACGGTAATTGGCTTTAGAATTTGAGCATTCTAGGATGCACTTTATTAGTAATTTTTTGATTTCTAGATTTGTCAAGTCTGAATACTAATTGGGTGTTTCATTAGTAGTATTCAAAACCTCATATCGTTTCAACTATTCTTTTTTTTTTCCTTTCAAAATCATCCAAAAACAATATGCTGCTGTGATGCTTAAATTCAAGAGTGTTCCAACAAAAAAAGTTAGAATAACATGACAGCGTCTGGTGTTTCAACAACTCCTAAAGTAAAATACCGTTGAGCTTCGCTTCTTAATTACCGCTTTAAGACATGCTCTACAATAAAAAGACTCATCCGAAGAAATAATAATGTATAAGAGTAAGTAAGGATTCCAAATGAAATTGCATCATAGATTTTCGAGTTGAAGTGAATATATATCAAAATTTTGTTTGACCTTGCTCAAGTCACATTTTCTTCAATTTTTTGCAGGATATATTCTTCGCTGGAACAGATGCAGCCACGGTAACATTAGAGTGGGCAATGACAGAGCTCATGAGACACCCAGAAGTCTTGAAAAGAGCGCAGGCTGAAGTAAGAGATCTCGTCGGAGACAAAGGGAAGGTGGAGGAGACGGACCTCCACCAATTTCACTACCTGAAACTAGTAGTGAAGGAGACGCTGAGAATACACCCTCCGGGTACATTGCTCCTCCCGAGGGAAATAACTCAACAATGCAAGATCAACGGCTACGACATCCCGGCCAACTCAAGATTGTTCGTCAACGCGTGGACGATCGGGAGAGATGCGGGTGTCTGGGAAAATCCTGAGGTGTTCCGCCCAGAGAGGTTCGTCGACAGCCCCATCGATTTCAAGGGCCATCATTTCGAACTGATACCGTTTGGTGCAGGCCGCCGTATTTGTCCAGGAATGGAAATTGGGCTGTTGGTTGTGGAGCTCGCGCTTGCTAATCTTCTTTATGTTTTTGATTGGGAGCTGCCCGATGGGATGGTGAAAGAGGACTTGAATATGGATGAAGCTCCTGGGGTTGACGTCGCCAAAAAAGCTCCTCTCTTCCTTGTGGCCAGAAAAGTTTATTAAGATGGAAGAGAAGTATATGAACATTTCAATTGTACGTACGTGTGCTTTTCATAATGATGATTGGGATTTGATGTTAGGATTTGTTGTGATAATCTTTGGGATTTTAGTAGTTTGTTGTTTTATTTAAATAAGATTGTAGTCCTCTACAGATGATTAAATACTTCACAAA
Source organism: Asparagus officinalis (assembly GCF_001876935.1). NCBI lineage: Eukaryota > Viridiplantae > Streptophyta > Magnoliopsida > Asparagales > Asparagaceae > Asparagus > Asparagus officinalis. The sequence goes on along the minus strand of NC_033797.1, from coordinate 25,786,173 downwards.
TTAAGTATCTTTGTTAAAATTTTATCATACTCATGATTGGTGTAAGGCTCACCGAGGGTTTGTTTGGTTTGGGATGGCAACGTGCGCAATGAGGGTTCCTCAACCCCACTTGGTTGGGAGCTCGTTGCTTTGAGCAATTGAATTCCAAAAATGATGTTTTATTGGAAACTAGTTTTTTTTTAGTTTTAAACTTGGGATGGAATTTGTATTTTTCTAGGATTATAAAATTTGGAAGAGGGTTTTAAATAATGCAAATTTTCAATTAATCAATTTTTTTTTCTCTCTCTACTTCCTTAGGGGTTGAACCAAGCTATATAACGTATAACGTAGACTATATTCTTTAATGTAATACTTTGTTGGAGGGGGGTTGCATCAAAAATGAACCAGTTTTCTCAAAACTGGGCTCAGTTCAGTTCTAGCTCAATTTTGAGAAGATTGCTAAACACACATCTATGGTTGGGACTAAACGCTGACGTGTTTGAGCTCGTTTCTAATTAAGTATTTTGAGAACTTCTTTGGTTTAAGATGATATGACATGTGCTTTCATCCACGTAAGTTTCATCCACATAAGACAAATGTTTGAATGAGCATCTTTGCCTTCCTCATTGATTGGACGTTTTTTGTGTAAATAGATATAAAATGTCTATAATTTAATACTGGTTTGTGAAGTTTTTCCCTCGAAGCAAGTTGCTTAAGAGAGAGAGAAACTGGTATTATTTAATGTTTTGTTAAAAAAAACTGATCAGCAAAATTAGAATATAGGTTTCTCCAGACAAGGGCGATGGATTCCCTATCCGGCCATTTCCCAACTTTAATAAGCATGGAAATAATTAAGAAAAGGAAACCACTTGCTTTTAATTTAAGAACAGCATGCAAAACATTAAAAAATCCAAATTAAATAAAATTATGTCGTTATTAGTCCCTTAATCTTTAATCTTTTGAGATTAGTCCCTCAAATAATTGAAATTTCAACTAGGTCCCTAGTTCAAACGGGCGCTGACTGGGAGGACTAGTTTCATATAAAAGTGTACAACTGTCATTCTGTTAAAAATTTCCCCAGTTTCAACAAGTCCTAACTAGAGGACTAATTTCAATTAACTTATATGATTTGGGCAAACTAATAACAACTTCAGTGATTAGTTTAAGGGACAAATCTCAAAATATGAAATCTTCGAGGGACCGACATCGAAATATCCCATAAAATTCTCACGGGTACGAGCCATCCCTGTCACGCACATAAATACAACTGATCACGATTAAAGAAGCAAACGGTTGGTACCTAAACATTATTGCAGAGTAATTTATTTACCATAATGGAGAACTAAATCTCGATCTTTATATCAATGCATGCATGTATTACAATAAAAGTTATATTTGTCCGTATTTATTTTATATATGACACGTATAAAATTTTTATTTTATTTGCAAAGAAATAAACAATAGTACGTAACACAAATAAAAAATATATTAAATCACGACACATATTTGTGTCGTCAGATATACAATTAAATATAATTGAAAAAGGCTAATAATCCGACGTGGATTGTGAGAGGATCTATAGTGGGCTTATATAATAGATATTAGATTTTAATTATGATGATGATTAAACATTTATGATAGTGTATAAGCTAAAAAAAACTTCATAGTTAAGTGTGCTTTGGTGAGAGTAATCCTAAGATGGGTGACCTTCTATGAAGTTATACTGTTGAATGATGATGCTCTTTATATTTTATGCTCTAGACACAACTATATGTCATCATTATTGACACATATATGTATCATGAGTTTTGTGATACATGTATGTGTCAGCACTTTTGACATATATATATTTCGTGAGTTTTGTGACACTTATTCACATGGGTAAAAAGACCCTCTTCATATATGCTCTAACCACACTTTTTATATGTGTCATCATTATTGGCACATATATGTATCATGAGTTTTGTAACACATGTTATTTATCAGCACTTTTCTCTCTCTCTCTCTCTCTCTCTCTCTCTCTCTCTCTCTCTCTCTCTCTCTCTCTCTCTCTCTCTCTCTCTCTCTCTCTCTCTCTCTCTCTCTCTCTCTCTCTCTCTCTCTCTCTCTCTCTCTCTCTCTCTCTCTCTCTCTCTCTCTCTCTCTCTCTCTCTCTCTCTCTCTCTCTCTCTCTCTCTCTCTCTCTTCAACAACTCCCTATCCAAAAAGTCACGATAGCTCTCTCTCTCTCTCCAAAACTCGTGCCAACTTATTTAATGCTACGTTTGCCTTCAACTGCATCTCTATCAACGGTCTTCTTCAACCTTCGTCTTCAACCTTCATCTTCAACCACCGTCTTCAACCTTTGTCATCGTTAAATTATTTTGACGTTTTAATGGTAAGTTTATGAAATTTGTTTGATTTTTCGTCTAAAAGTTTTAGTTTTAACCTTAAAGATCGTAGCTTTTTGTTGTAAAAGGTGAAAAATTTTCACATTTTAGTCTGAAAAGTTTCCTGTTTATTGAAGAAACCAGTTGAAAAACGAATCTCGATTCACTGCAGTGCACTGCAGTGAATCTCGATTCACACATGCGTGTCTCCGTTTTTCAACTGGCTTAAAGATCGTAGCTTTTTGTTGTAAAAGGTGAAAAATTTTCACATTTTAGTCTGAAAAGTTTCCTGTTTATTGAAGAAACCAGTTGAAAAACGAATCTCGATTCACTGCAGTGCACTGCAGTGAATCTCGATTCACACATGCGTGTCTCCGTTTTTCAACTGGCTTAAAGATCGTAGTTTTTTGTTGTAAAAGGTGAAAATTTTCACCTTTTAGTCTGAAAAGTTTACTGTTTTTTGAAGAAACAAGTTGAAAAACGAAGACAAGCATGTGTGAATCTCGATTCACTGCAGTGAATACATATTCAGTTATGTGAGGTGTTTGTTTTTTACCATAAAAATCGTAACTTTTTGCTGTAAAATGTGAAATCTTTTCATGGTTTAAAATTTTATAGCTTGATGATAGGAAGTTTGTCGAATCAAAAACTTTTGCTGAGCTTGATGATAGGAAGTTTGTTGAATCAAAAACTTTTGCTGTAAAGGGCATCCAATTTAAAATTTTGTTGTAAAGGGTAAAATTGAAGTGAAGTGAATCGATGTTCACTGAACTAAATACTCTTGAACTAAATACAAATTTGTATTTAGTTATCGATGTTCACTGAACTAAATACAAATTTAGTTTAAGTAAAAGTCATGTTTTACGTACTCTTGAATTAAATTGGAAATCACAGATTTAGTTTTTTTTTTGCAGGGAGTTGATAAACCTATGTGACTAGACACTGGAACAATGAATACGACGGGATGAATCTGATTTCACTTCAGTGAATCTCGATTCACTGAAATGAATCTACTTCAGTGAATCTCGATTCACATCATTGAATCGAGATTCACTGTAGTGAATCTCCGTTCATCCATGCCATCCACGTACAAACGCAAGTCTTCTGAAGTCTAATGAAGAGAACCTATCCCATTGGATCCATTGTTTCACTTAAGATTCATTATACATTAATTTTATTGAATATTGATTTATATTGTTTACATGTAACTCTAAAATAGTTGATTTATGTTTGCCCACTATCTGGATTTACCTGTACAGATGTAACATTATAATATTCAATCTAGATTAAATCTCAATTCAGTTTTTGATTCATCAATGGTGAATTTATGTTCATTGATATAATCATTCTTGTTTATTTTTAGATTTAGGCAGCTAAGATGTAAACTCAAGTCATTTCAGTATCGGATTTGGTAAAAATTTTAAAAATTGTATTGGATAGTTGTGAAACCTTAAAAGGCTATAACTTTGTGTACCAGCGTCGTATTGAGACGATAATTCAAAAAATACCTCTATCATGCAAAATGGAGGATAATTTGGTTTATTTGGTTTTAGTCAAACCGAATCACAAATTTGACTTCACCGTAAAGATACAAACAAGATAACGTCATGTTGAGGTTACAGTTATTCAAAATAACTCATAAATTGTCGACAGAATCGAGATCCATCGTTATGAATTTAGATTCAACTAGTTATATTAGAATAAGAGTTGAACATGATAATCCATAAATATACAAACTAAAATAACTTTTGCATTAATCAACAGTTAACGACAAACTTAGATTTGGTAACACAGTTTAAAGATATAGTAACTAATCATCAATTTTTTCTCAGTTTTGAACCCTTTCTTGATCCTTGTTTGACACTAACAAATTCATCGAATCTCGATTCACTGAAGTAGTGAATCGAGATTCACCTCAGTGAATCGAGATTCACTGAAGTGAATCTCGATTCACTTCACTTCAAATAGTCACTGATGTGAAAGAAACTTCATCCCTTCGTATTCATTGTTTCACAGGCATGTCTCTTCATAAAATAAGAGCAACAAACAACCAATGAATCCAGATTCACTGGAGTGAATCCAGATTCACTGGAGCGAATCCAGTTTCACTCCAGCGAATCCAGTTTCACTCCAATAGCAGCACAACAGCACAGCAGCAGCAACACAGCACAACAAGACCACCAACTTGTGAACAACAATTAAATAAATATTAACTCTAACTTGTGAACAATAATTAAATAAATATTAACTATATATGACTCTCGATTCACTCCAATGAATTCAGATTCACTGTAGTGAATCAAGATTCACTGTAGTGAATCAAGATTCACTGAATTGAATCTAGATTCACTGGACTGAAACTCGTTATCAAACAATAGCAAATCTGCAAAAATAAAAAACAAAAAGAATAAGAATCGTCGTGAACAAAAATAAACAAACAAGACAGGAATTTTTCTTTTTTTTAAGAGAAGATTTTGGCGGTCAAGGGGCTTCGTCGACGGCGTCGAGGGGCTTCGACCAGCTCGAAGCTGGTCGAGAACGACGTCGAGGGGCTTCGGCGTCGGCGTGGGCTCGTCGATGGTCTTCGACGGCGAGCTCGTCGAGGGTCGTCGGGGCGTCTGCGTGAGCTGGAGCGTCGGCGTGAGCTTGAGCGCAGGGGAAGAGAGAGAAATGGGGAAGTGAAAGGACGCTTTAGAGAAATGTGTTCTTCATCATCTCCAGTTTCCAATGTTGCCAGCAACCATTGTAGTGAATCATTCCCATTTTACCCTTTTCACAATAAATTTTACAGCTGATGTGTATTAGATTTGTCTATATTTTCAATTTTGCCATCGAAATGTAGACCATTGGATTAGATAGATTGGATGGTTAGGATAGGTTTTTAGTTTTTAAGGTTTTCATTAGAACCTCTCCCTATATATATATATATATATAGAGAGAAGTTTTCGGATGCGAAAGAGTTTTCGCATCCCAGCTGTGCGAAAAAGAGATCCAGCCTTTCATTTTTGGTGAACTCCCCTGGCCGTTGGATTTGGGCCGCAATTCCCAAGAGAAGAAAATTCTCCTTCTCTCCCCAGAACCCAAGCTAGTCTCTCTTCCCAACTCCCTCTCTTCTACCCTTCTCGTCTCTTCACGCCGTCGAGCTCGACCGACAACCCATCCTCCGCCTTTAGCCACCGACCGACAACTTGTTCGGTGACTTCGTCCTCCCCAGATCTCGACCCGCTCCGAGCTCACCTTCGGTTACTCCCGTTCTCTCCTTCTCCGGCGAACGGATCTCCACCGCCGATCTCTCCCTCAAGTCCGCCCCCTCCCCCCACCGCCCGCTCCGTCATCCACCGCGGCATCATCGCCGACCCTCGGCCTCATCTGCGACCTAAGGTATTTTTGGAGGATTTAAGTAGTGCCCTAAGGTATTTTTGGAGGATTCAACTTTTGCTTTCCCCCAACTCTGGCAGAGAACTGTCATAACACACAATATGGAATTCCCTAAGTGAATATTTTCTGATAATTATCTGGCATATTAGCCATTAGACATCCACAGTTATATGAATTTTTGTCCAGTTGAATTTTACATATGAATTTTTGTCCAGTTGAATTTTACAGTTATATGAATTTTTGTTACTTCTTTGCAGTTGGGGTGAAAGCACTGTTTGTTATTATTGTTGTTGCTAATGGAACCGTGGAGCACCATGAGAGAAGGAGCTGATATGCAAATGAGAGTGCCACAGTTGCCTATGTAACTCAGCTTATCAACAATTTTCATCCAAAAATCTATTTTCAATATTGACATCTTTTTTCTTTTTTTCTCTTTTTTTTCCTGGTGCGTGGAAAATCATGCAAGGAAATTGGAGATATGGTCTCTTCCGTAATGTAGCCAGGTCTTTTTGTAGTGGGATTTGTGTGATGCAATTCTGTAATGTAACCACACCAGACGCACATTGATGAAATTTAAGATATCTACAGTCATCAGTATAATTGTAAGAGGTGTTAAACACTGATATGTGTTATACTTATCTCGCAGTTTGAGGATGTACAATACACTGGTGGAAAGATGCTTCACCGACTGCGTAGACTACTTCAAGCGCAAGTCGCTGGACAAGCAGGAAGAAACATGCGTCCGCCGATGTGCAGAGAAATTCTTGAAGCATTCGATGAGGGTCGGCATGCGATTTGCAGAACTCAACCAGGGTGCTGCTACTCAGGACTAATTTTTGCTTAATGTTTCGATAGAATGCTATTATTGGCTACCTGATGGACCGTGAATGTGCAGAATTATTATATATGAATGTGTAGAAATGGGAAGCTACCTGGTTTCAACGAAGACTGGAAGCTACCTGGTTGCTGTGCACAAATGCCATATGGCTTTGAGTTTATTCTGTAATGGAAGCTACTTGGAAATTTGTGTGAAATGTACTATTGTTGTTGGTATTCTCATTAATGTAGACTGGAACATGTGTTGGTATTGTTGTTGTTGTTGGTATTGTCATGAATGCTTATGCACTATTGTGACTTATGATCAAGTGGAAGGGCCAGGTTGGAACATGAGTAGTTTATATTTATCGAATATTAGGAGATACAGTTTTTTTGTAAATGTTCTTGAGACTTGTGATTACTTTTACATGTGTTAATGCTATGGTTCTGTAGCATGCTGGGTAAAAATTAATGTTAAAAGAACTGTAAGTTCCTATCATGTCATCTTATTTGGCTTGTTTGAATTCTCATATTTTGGTGACAGAAAAATGAAGTTGCATGGTTTTCACTATCATGATTGCACTAGCTAATATGGCACTCAGATAATTCATCAGATAATTCATCTTTGGGCAAGCTTTGATTAGTGGATATGTGCCTTTGTGCAGAAAGATTGCTTTGAAGTTTATGCTTTAGTTCCTGGGCTTCTGCGTGAAAAGGTAATTATAACAATGCAAACTCTTTTCAGCAAACTCAAAGGATATTAGGGAAAGGTATACCAAATAATTATAACAGCTAAACCAATTTCAATAAGATATTTAGATACATCAGTCATTCACTAATATATTTCTCAGTCATTTGACTATAACACAGAGCAACAATATCAGTACACCGATACTTACAAATTTCAAATATAAAATTATATCATTCAACAATTTTTTCAAAACCACAATAACATTTTCTTTGAACTAAACCCTCATCTTCTTCTCCACCGAACTCTTCGGAAAAGTTCTTCATCTTTTATCTACAAAAAACATACCACAAACAATACAATAAGTATACGACATCTTTAAAGCTTAATCTACCAAATATATTGTAACGAAATTGTTTTGCTCCAGTGTGTTCCTATTAATAGATAAAGAATCAATGGATTGATGATCCTGGTGGAGATCATTTACATGAGCTAGGATAAGTAACATTGAATGCATGTGGTCTAAACTAATAGGATAAGTAACATTGAAGTTACAGAAGCTAGCCAAAATATATCATTTTTTATATTAAGATATGCATAGATATTCCATATACTACAACGTGACATATATATTGTGGGCTTTGGATGTGCATGATGCACTCAAATCTGTGTCGTGTGCATATATAATTGACCTAATAAGAGTAAACTTGACACAACAGGATTTCCAAAGCCTTTGCTTCCAAGTGTAAAATCCTGAAGTCAATCCAAACATCGAACATGTACTTGTGAAGTCTCTGGTAGTATATAATGCGAGGATAGTTGAGTAAGAGATAAGTTTTTCCTTGAAGCATTAGAAATGATCTCAAAACCTAATACCGAAGCATTGTTAGAGCAGCAGGAACACTAGGATGGTTGGCAGGATGATAGACTTCTTGAAAAGTCGTTAGAATGATAAAACCCTCACACTAGTTGGAAGTATACAAAATTATGGATAGGATGTTTATATCCTAAATGAACAGAGTATGTAATATCCAAGAAAACATTCTCACATGGGATATGCACTTCACTAATTTTTTTCTATATAATAATTCATATGGGATCTACATTCTCCATGATAGAACAGATAACAAATTTCATGAAAGATATGCTAGGTGGATTTTTTCAATGAAAATGCTTACTTCAATGGATCATCCACAAAATCCATCTTTAGTTCCAATTACATGTATCAAGGTCTTTGGTTCAATCAATATATTCACGCCCTTGTCCTCAACCAACTCATCAAATTTGCCTTTCTCATCTGTCCAAAAAAAATTCAGAGCAATATAGGTTGGGTTTTTCATCAAGGAAATAGTAAATTATATGATTTCAGGAAGGAAATAGTAGGAGATACATCCTTATGGTTTAGATTGAAAGATGAAAATGGCTCAGGGGCATGTTCAACCTAATAATTTGAAATTTTGCTCCAAAAATACCTTAGGGCACTACTTAAATCCTCCAAAAATACCTTAGGTCACAGATGAGGCCGCGGGTCGGCGATGATGCCGCGATGGATGACGGAGTGGGCGGTGGGGGGAGGGGGCGGACTTGAGGGAGAGATCGGCGGTGGAGATCCGTTCGCCGGAGAAGGAGAGAACGGGAGTCACCGAAGGTGAGCTCGGAACGGGTCGAGATCTGGGGAGGACGGGAGTCACCGAACAAGTTGTCGGTCGGTGGCTAAAGGCGGAGGATGGGTTGTCGGTCGAGCTCGACGGCGTGAAGAGACGAGAAGGGTAGAAGAGAGGGAGTTGGGAAGAGAGACTAGCTTGGGTATATATATATATATATATATATAGAGAGAGAGAGAGAGAGAGAGAGAGACAGATGTTTACACATGCTGTAATCACTTTTTGATATGTATCGCGCTTTATTTGTGCGATACAAAAATATGTCTTATGGAGATAAAAAACGTATCATAATTTATAACTTTCGTTGTAGGGATCCTTGCAATAAAACCAAAAATACATCCTAGTGGAGTGGATAATGACAGAGCTAATGAGAAAACCAGAAGTCATGAAAAAAGCACAAATGTAGTCAGACATCTCATCGGAACCAAAGGAAAAGTAGAGGAGAGCGATCCTAACCAACTCCACTACATAAAATAAAATTAGTCGTAAAGGAGACGCTAAGACTGCACCCTCCAGGTCCAATACTAGTCCTAAAGGAAACAACCCAAATCAATGGCCACGACATCCGCGGCAAGCCAAAGTTGTTCACGGCGACGAGACACGACGAATCGCAAGAGATGATACGATGCTTTGGGAAATCCTGAAGAGTTTTATCCAGAAAGATTCATCGATAGTACTCCTGTCGATTTTAAAGGCCATCGTTTTGAGCTCACACCTTTTGTTGAAGGAAGAAGATTTTGTCCCGGAATGCAAAGTGGTATATATGCAGGTTTTGATCTCGTGCTTGCTAATCTTCTCTATATTTTTTATTGGGAGTTGCCCAGGACAATGGCGAAGGGGGAGTTGAATATGGATGAATCCCCCGGGCTTAATGTCTCTAAGAAAGTTGCTCTCTGTCTTGTAGCTAGAAATTAAATAATAAATATTCCAAATGTGTGATTTTCATAGTTGATAATAGGATGAGTCCAAGTTTAATGATGGATGTTTCAAATTAATGTGTGATTTTCTTGAAATAAGATTGTAAACCTATGCCGACAATTATTTTATGAAAACTTGCTTGTGCGAGAAAATTTTCTCTGAGTTGTCAATTTATCTTTAAACTCTCTTTAAATCCTAATCATCCCCACCCCCACCCCCCACACAAAACCCCACCACGAAAAAAACAAAAAACCAAGTGATTTGTTTTCTGTAGTGGTCGGAGATGCTTGATTAGATAGATCTAAGGTTTTGATTTAGCTGTTATATATCTTAATTCTTCAGACAGTTTTCACTCATTAGCAATGATCGTGTCCGGATATTTGACAAAGTATGAATAGTTTTGGTGTAAGTTCTCACCCCTTTGGTGATGTAAAATTGAAATTTTTGTATTCGTATAATTGTATCTATAATTGATTATCGTTATTACTAAGATCTTATTGCATGTTTATTCATTGCATTATCTAGGTTGCATTCTCACTTTAGGGATTGAGTGCTATTAATTAGGTTTTATATTCATATTTAGTCGCATGCATGTAGTTGTCATCCGTGTAATTGCTTAAGTTCACACTGAAGCGTGCATGTAGTCCTACATCCGAAGTAATTGCATATTATATTAGTCTGATATATGATTTTAATTTGTGAAATTGCACGGTGTCATGATGCAGGAATGTGAACTTTTTTATGTTACTTTTCTTTTTGCATAAACAATTTTATATCTTAGAATACCAAATATTTTCTATTTGTAATTTCACGAGCGACGAGTTGTTACATTTCTAATGCAACTTTTTTAACAGTACTGACACATATAATAGCTAGAGTTCATCATTATCTTTTTAACTAAAGAAAGTTTGCCATTATCTTCTTAAATGTTAACTAATAACCAGATACAAAGAAATTTGGGCATGCCTATCTTGTAATAGAATTTTACATCCAATGATATTAAGAACATCGTTTAAATATAGTTCATCCCATTCCTAACATGATGCTGTCGCGTATACAGGAGGAAGATTACTTTCTATATTTATGTTGGCCTATAAAGTAAAGAAATTTATGTAGGCAATCATCTATCATTTCACTTATGTGATGTCAAAACAAGTACAATTAATCGACTAAAACTATGATGTTAGTTCTGCTAGAATTAATCACAGTCATTTAAGTATTATTGACAAGTATATTTGAAATTTTTAATTCATAATTTCTTATTGCATGCAATTCATGAGGAAAACCCCATATTTTTTGGCTTGCAGTGCATAACTGCATAATCTCGTTATCCATATTCAAGAATTAATGAATGCTATGCAGACCAACAAAAAGAGCCAACAAGCAACCTTACTGTTTTCATAAAGTTTTTTTATACTTACCAATATTCTAGTGCATGTGATGCGTGTATAATGCAATTCACTAGCATAACAAATTCTTTTGTTAACACCCTGATAACTTGAATAAAGAACAAATACTTACATAATTTAAACTCTCCCTAACATATATAGGAGTTTTGTGGTGTTAAATGGACTTTGGATTTTTGCTATGTGCAATTATTTTAATGTGCAGGGGGTAATGGGTTGGTTAAGAGTATTGGTTTAGTTATGGAAGTAATAGTTGGTCTTTTTCCAAGTTTGCCCTCAAACTAATTTTCAAGTTATAAATCAAATCTGAGAACGTTATGGGGTTTTTGAACATGAAGCTCACAGGCCCTAAAACCTGGCTTTTCTTAGATAGCAGTATAGATAATAGTGTTGGGATTTTTAGATCATGCAAAAACACCCAAACATCACTAAACACAGCAAATAGAATCACACACAAGATTTAATATGCAAAACTCTCAACAGGGAAAACCACTTGATCGAAAACAATTCACTATCACCTCCAAATTATAATCTTTTGCATGAACAAAGACTGTGAGACCCTCTCACTTACGATACACATGCAACCGGTTATACTCTCTGTTAAACCCTGATTACAAGAATATTCTCTCTTCTCTGCTGTTACTTAAAACCCTAGGTTACGGTGCCTTTTTATAGACGTCTCTCTTGCCCACCAATAAAACTACTAGGACTAGAACTAGCCTTCAAATCTGGATCCAACTTAGGGTTTGAGTTTGGCACCCAACAAATAGTGTTGGGTTTATGGAGCATACAAACAAACGCACGTGCACAAGAGGAGCACGAGCAACAAGAGGTACAAAGCATTTACGTGGTTCATCCAAAATGAAACTTGAAACCTTCACTCACCTCACGTCACTCGAAGAATCTGGGAACATTGGTCATTTAAGAGCTCTAAGAAGATCCTCCATCTCACCAAGAACGGCCTTCTCAACACTAGCACATCCTTTTTAATAGGTTACTAAGAAAAGTTTAATAATAACGGATCATTTTATCTTCTTACGTATTAGCATTCCCACCATTCTTGCTCTCCAACATTGACTAGCCTTTCTTTCTTAATTTGTCAAAGCCTTGCATTCATCTTTATCGTTGAGATTCGGAGAGGTGGGGGAAATGTTGGTGCATAACTTCACTGAAAATCATACTCCCTTTAAAAGCACGAGTTCGGAAAATCTTTTTTAGACAAATATACCCCTTTATAGTTTGAACTACCTTATCTATAATCAAATTCTAATTTTCAATGGTCAATATTACCCTTCATTATTTTGAATATTTTATTTATATCTTAATCTATCCTAATCATAATCATATCTTATCCTAATCCTATGTGAACCATGTTTAGCTTAACAATTTAAAAAAATTAATATTAATAAAATATATAAAACATAAAAATGATATTAGTTTGTTAAGATAAAAAAATTACAAGTAGATAACATATTATAATACATGAAGTATTGCAAAAAAACCATAAAAAGTTCTAAAATTGTAGAAAACACCCTGAAAAGTTCAAAATTATAAAAATCATCCCAATGTCTCAAAACTTAAAATAAAAAACATGAAATTAAAAAATTAACATCAGTTTGCAAAGAATTTAAAATTTACAGTTAACACCTCAATGTCTCAAAAATTATAGAAACACCATCAAAAGTTTAAATTACAGACAAGCACATTAAAATTCTAAAATTTTAAAACTTACAAACAACACAGATGAATTCAAGAGATTACCATGATACACCTAAAATTTTTGACATTTAAATTTAAATTTTTTAATTAACACCCTCAATATCTCAAAAATTATAGAAACACATTCAAAAGTTCAAATTATAAAAAACCACCCTAAAATTCTAAAATTTGTAAATAACATAAGATGAATTCAAGATATTACCCTTAGACACCTAAAAAATTAAAATTTGCCAAAATTAACCTCAAAATTTTTAAAAAACTCCTTCAAAATTTAAAAATCGTAAAAAAAAACTCTAAATTTTCAAAAGTTTTAACTAGCACACATCAAATTCGTCGATTGGTAGACCGCTAAAATTTAATATTTTTCAAAATTAATCTATAGTTTTAATAATTACAAAAGACACCCTCAAAATTTTAGAGTTACAAGAAATATACTAACATTTAAAAAATTACCACCAACACATGAAACATAGAATTTACAACTACCAAACTTAAAAATAAATTTTTTTAAAAACTCTTTCAAAATTTTAAAAATTATAAATCACACCCTCAAAGTTCAAAACCATATATATATATATATATATATATATTAAAATTTCTAATTTAGGGATTTACTATCCATTTTCAGCATCTAAGAATAGTCTAAGTTGATACTGGTAAACAAAAACAATAAGAATTGATTAAAAACATCCGGTTAATGGATAAAATTTTTAAAAATATTATAGATTAAAAATTATCGGCACTATATAAATTAAAGTAATTTCATATAATTTTAGTAATAAGTTGGGGTAGCCAAAATACATTCGTAACATTAATTGATAGATGTTTAAATCCATAGAAATGATAAAACACTATAATATTATACCTTAGCATTAATTGATTTTAATTTAGAAACTTTAATCTTTGACGTTAATAATATTTATAGGGTAAAAGAATACAAGGAATTACATATGGAGAAACTATTAGAATATTTAGAGATAACTTTAAAAGAATTGAGTTATTTCCATTGCAAATGGGAAAGTGATGGAAATAAATCTAAAATTCAGAAAACGTCAATGAATCACTTGAATTGGCATTAACATAAGACATATCTATTAATGAAGCACTGAATGAGTTACATTAAAAAATAATTTAATAACTTTATCCTAATCAAAGAAAAAATCTCCATGGAAGACATAAGAAAAATTAGTAAGTATTCATAAATTCCATACTGTGTTCTTCAAATTAAATATTAATATTATAATCTAAGAGAAATTGGTAATGAATAATGCAGGTATTTAGTTTAGATCTTTATGGAAAATGACAGGGATAGAGCAAAGGTAATATTATTGAAATAACAGAAATTCTTATTGGATGCACATCAGAAGAATTCATTTTAGAGGAAAATAAAGAGATAGCTTCTAATTTATTTAAGTAATAAATTAGGAACACAAAGAATTTTATATATATGAAATTAATATTTATTCTCATTGAAATAGAAAAAAAATCAAAGTCTATATTTTGAGCAGTTTGTGTTGAACATCATAAGTACATTTGACTTCTTTGTAAAGTTAAATGAGATGATAAAAAATTAACGAGCCAGGAAAGATAATAGCATAAAAAAATACAAAATTAGCCTGATGTCACAATTGATATAGATGATGAAGACAATACTCTAGAATTGCCCGAGAAATGATAAATGATAAACCTGAAGAAGGATTGATCTTAACTCAATAAAAAATAAAATAGAAGAAATAAAAAACAATATTTTCTGAATATTTTATAGGATAGTTTAATTATTTTGAGTGAAATTAGGAATCTTTAAAAGGGAGTTTCATGAATTTTTTTAGTACTTTTATATTCTTATGTGGATGTTTTTATCATATAAAAGTATACTAGAGTTAGTATTAATCTTTAATTTATATTTTTTTTATGAAGTCTATCAATGATTAGGAATAAACTTCATATTCTCTTTTGCATCGTTTTAACATACTTTAAATCAATTATTTTGTCATATTGATTTTAAATATTCACCTTCCTTGTATAACACTATTTTAATATTTTTTACTTTGCAATGCTATACTTTCTCAAATAAAGCTTAGTTTCATATCAGTCAAAAATAATATGAAAATTCAAATTATTTTTAAATTATATTTGTTTTTTTTAATTCAAATATCAACATGAAAATTTAAATTGGGTGTATCTCATTTAAACAAACATAAAAAATAATCGGGATGTAAGAGTTTAAAGAAAAAATGAGCACAAACTGCCAAAAATACTTAATCATGGTATTAAATCACGTGCATTGCACGTGTGTAAAAACGAGTCTATTTAAAAGGTTTAGAATTGTTATTATATAATTTCCATTTACGACACATACTCAATGGGCTAGAATTATATTCGAGGCCCACGGACCCAAGCCCGCTAAGAAATAAAGGAAGTGAGTGAGTTTTGACACCCGGTTTCTCCTCTTGCAAAAATTTGGAAGTGGAGCTCCGGAGGGGAGTGAGTGAGAGCGATGGGAAACCCTCGACCTCCATCGAAGAAGCGCAGCGGCAGAGGAGGAGGAGGAGGAGGAGGAGGAGGAGGCTCGAGCGAATCCGATCTCCATGCTGCAGCGAGATCCGGAGACATCCAGAAAGTGGAATCCATTTGTAACTCGAACCCGCTCGCCGTCAGTTCCAGAGATAAACACTCTCGAACTCCGTATCCTTAATTATTTCATTTTTTTCTTGGTAACTTTTTAGGGTTTCTATATGACTTTCATTTGTTGCTCTTCATTCTATTCACTGTATTTACTCGGAATCCTTTAAGAGTTTTAGTTCCTGGTTGCCTTGAGATTTAGTGTTATCTGGGCTTGTTGAATCCTTGGAAATTTATGTAGAACTCAATTGGAATAGTATTATTTGTAGCTTAGGGTTTTAGGATTTTCATTCCTCGGCCACTTATTGCCGCCCTCTTTTTGAACTATGACACGAATTTATTATCCCCCCCCCCCCCCCCTCGTTGCGAGTTGAGCTAGGCGTTTCGCAGCGGTAGATCTTTGATAGTAAGTTGAATGGCAAAATGGCCAAATTGGTATATTTTATAGACACTAGGTGACAGACTGGTATATTTTTTTGGGTTTGGACAAAATGGTATATTATATAGACTCAGGCGCCATATACCCCTCAAGTTTGGCCGGATTGATTTTTCCGGCCAGTTTTCTCACGTGACTGCTCACGTGTTAGCGGGATTTATTGCGCAAAACCCCCTCAATCTAAACTCAATCTCAATTTATTGCACAAAACCCCCTCCATCTAAACTCAATCTCAATTTATTGCACAATACCTCCTCCAACCCCTCTCTGCTGCTTGATGACATTCTCCAAATACCACCTGTAAGTCTCCTCCAACCCCTCTCTCAACCCGATCTTTGCACTCCACCCCATCTCAGCCAGCTTCGAGCTATCCATGAGCTTCCTCGGTGTCCCATCAGGCTTCGACGAGTCCTAAACCAACTTCCCTTCAAACCTAACCACTTCCTTCACCAACTCTGCAAGCTCCTTAATAGTCCCAAACCAACTCCCTTAACGGCGAACCAAAGCAGGTAACGGACAAAAGACCAAGATGGGTTCAACCACACCCAGCCTTTGTTCCCTATTGCTCCTAAATCAACGTCAAAGCTCTTCAGTCAAGTCTCTCATAATTTTCTTTTTTTGGTTCTCAGTCACTCCAAAGGAAATTAGGAAGAAGAAAAATAAAAATGAAGGAAAAAAACTAAAGGTAGAAGCACCAAAGGACTGATCTTTTTCTAAAACAGAACCGCGACAACAGAGGCACGCCAAGAGATCAAAATTTGAGAAAATCAACCCGACCCAACCAACACATTCTCCACAAAACCCATCAAATTCCCTCGCCAGAAACAGCAGATCAAAGTTTGAGAAAATAAACTCAACCCAACTAACAACAAATCAGGCTCATAGAGGATCAAATCGAGACCAAAACCGATGGGGTTTTTTATGGATCGAGATGGACCTTTAGCTCCGGCCTTCTGCTTCTCGAGGTTCCTCTCACGAGCCATCTTGGCCTTCTGTCTGTTGCCTCCCCCCATTTCCGACCTCGATGCTAAGGTTTTCTCATGAAATCTTCGAATCAAAGCAGGTAGCATATGGGAATATTCAGGGTGGAAGTTAACGAGGCCCCGGTGAAGCCTAGGGTTTTGAGGCGGCGGTAGATGGCTAGTCCGACGAGGCCCCGATGAGGGTAATTTACCTGCTGTCATTTTTTTGGGCAGAGACTGAGGACGAGATCGAGGGGGGTTGGTGATTGGATCCGATGAGTAAAAGAGAAAGGAGAAAGGAGGTTGTTTTTATAGTGGAGGGAGGTTTATGAGGGGGTTTTGTACAATAAATCCCGCTAACACGTGAGCTGTCACGTGAGAAAATTGGCCGAAAAAATGGATCCGGCCAAACTTGAGGGGTATATGGCGCCGGAGTCTATATAATATACCATTTTGTCCAAAGCCAAAAAAAATATACCAGTCTGTCACCTAGTGTCTATAAAATATTAAATATATTAATTTGGCCATTTTGCCTAAGTTGAATTATAGAATACTACTTAAAATGTTCCTTTAAACTATTAGTTTTGTCCCTCATTAACCCCGGAACTATTTTTAGTCCCTACATGCGCCCTAAATTCTTGATTTAGTTCTCTCCTTGCTGCATGGATTTTTTTTTTTTTTTTTAAGATCACCTTGCCTCCTAAGATATTAAATTCGCCTTAAACCGATGCCTAGTTACTGCTTCATTTTTTATTATACTATTTGTGTTTTAAATGGGATTGTGAGAGAAAAGTGATATTTCAGGGGGTTAGATTGGGCTTAAAATAGGCAGGCAACAAATTTAATAGCTTAAAGGGCGTCTAGGGACCAAAAAAATAGTTCAGAGGTAATAAGGGACAAAACCAATAGTTTAGGGGGCAAGTAGGGACCGTATCCAGATGAAGTGATTTTTTTTTTTTTATTAATACATGCATCCAGTTTTAGTTTTTGCAGTGAGGATTCAATGATGTGATGACGTTATTCGGGATTTCAAGCTAAGAATACTTAGCTCTGGAATTTGGTCGGATTAGTTATAATAATTATCTAATATGTTACGGAAGAAAATTGTCATTTATTAAGTGAGAACTGGAGAGGCTACAGCCTATGGGTGACCATTAGTAGCAATGGAAGCAAATAAAATGGTAATTATCTTATAAGGTCTTTGTGACGTATCTTTGTTAGGCTTACAAGGAATTAGATGGTTATGCCTTGCTTCTTTGTTCTTTTTAAATTATGATTTGAACTCTATTTTTTAACGGCTGTAGTAATTGTTTTACTTTAGTGGTGTTATTGTCATGATTGTAGAAAGAGAATTCAATGCTTGGTTGTTATGAGGCTATTAGTGTCTTTAAAGGGTGATAATTTTTTATTAATAGAACTGTAAGCATTTTTTTAGGAATAGTATTTACTAGAGCTTATTTTTTTGCAAGTTGTGTATCGTTTTGTGTATTCTATTGGCTTGTATTTTCTTTAAAACCATATTCAATTGGGAGTATAGTTTTTTTTTCCTAAAGAGCAGACAAGATAGCATACAAAAACTGAATGACAACTTGCTAGGTGCACCATAGGTACAAAAACTGAATGACAACTTGACTTTTGAGGAGCCTCACCAGTCAGGTAGCTAATAACTGCTAGGTGCACCATCTAGACAATGAAAGAATTTAATGTAGGATCACTTCGTTTGAGACAAAAAAAGTTTCTTTTGAATGAACTAAGTGGACTAGCAGTTGATATTATTACAATGCCATAGTTGAGACTGTGAGAGAAGTTATGAGATGACTTTCTTGATACAAGTGGGTGTACCATTGTCTCTATCCTTTTTCTCTTTATTATGGTGTTTAAATTCTCCATGTGTTTTGCTG
Organism: Asparagus officinalis; assembly: GCF_001876935.1. Taxonomy (NCBI): domain Eukaryota; kingdom Viridiplantae; phylum Streptophyta; class Magnoliopsida; order Asparagales; family Asparagaceae; genus Asparagus; species Asparagus officinalis. The sequence continues at coordinate 25,767,315 of NC_033797.1, read as the reverse complement.
TTATTACATGTTCCCTGATATGTCGTATAAGCCTACCTCATGGTACCTGATTCCTAATAAGTAGCATATCATGCTCCTGTGCCCGTCCTGTGAACCAGATTGAACCGGGTTCCATGCTACTATTTGAAAGTTAAACAGGTGTGCTGCTGTCGAGAAATTAGAAAATGCATCTAGGTTTCGATACTTGAATCTTTTGTGAATATGTAACTTTGAAGAAAGTGATGATAATCTGGAAAGAGGTTCATCTAAGAGACAGCAATGGCAACAGCAGCCTTCTCTTTCATACCTGGGTAGCGTGATTTTTTACTTATGAATTTAGGTTCTGAAATTCAGTTGAAATTTGTATGTTTATGTAAATGTTGACCTGAAAGAAATGTTTCGAAATTCCTAGTTAAAACTGACAGTAACACAAACTATTTTTTCCGATATTTTCCAAGACTAAAATGTACAACATGATAACAGATGTAGATCATTAACTACAAAATATGTGCTGACTTCTTTAAACATTCTTGTTTTGTTTCTTTTTTCAAAAATTATTAGAAATGTAATGGATTACTTTTCTATGGTAGCTTGTAAAATCATAGCAAATTCATTGGTTGTAAGTTCGACAATGAAGTTTTGTCCCTCATGTTTCTTTAGTTAATCTTTCTGTCTGGACTATAGGATGTTTAACTTCTTTTGGTAGAGTAATATCTACGTAGTGGGAATTTAGATCTGCTCCTCAAATTGTAGGACTGTTTCAGTAGAAATTTGCTTCATGATGTTATTCTTGTTTCTCATATTGTCATCATTTCCTTTCGGCCAAGAACAAATGAAAATCTTCCTTTAATGCCATTCAGAAGTGTCTATATAATATCTAGTTTGTTTCACATAAATGACGCTCCATCTAGTTTCATCTGATCTTTTATGTATATAACACTGGCCTTGATTCTTGGGAGCGCGACTACAAATCATCCTGTGACATCTCCTTGACATAAAATTGTGAAAATTTAGACTTCATCTGGCAGCTTGGTCCGGTCAAAAAGAAGTGGTTACTTGTCTCTGCAAGCACAAGGCTGATGTCGGTGCGGCTGCAATGGATGACACGGGTGCTATCCATTTTGCATCGCAGAAGGGTCATCTTGAAGTAGTTAGAGCTCTTCTTGCTGCTGGTGTCTCTGTCAAAGCTGCCAACAGGAAAGGCCTCACTCCTCTTCATTATGCTGCTCAGGGATCTCATCTTGAACTTGTGAAATATTTAGTAAGAAAAGGCTCAAACCTCAGTGCCAAGACCAAAGCCGGCCAAACTCCTCTAGACCTTGCCAGCAGTGAAGAAGTTCGGTCGTTTTTGGTAGAGCATGAGCAATCATTAAAGAAAGTGGATGAATCTGCTGCAAGCAAAAAGGTTGATAACTCTGAGAAGCAGCAGCAATCTCTTACCAAAGATACTGAGATGAGCTCTGACGCTAAAGAGGAAAAGGGTGATGGGAGGGAGAAGAGGAAAGGAGAAGAGACTGCTGAAGGAAGCTTCGAAGGATCCAAGAAGGCCAGAGTTTCTCTTCAACATCTAGTTGCTGAGGACGATGCAGAAGATGGAGAGGAACAATAGAACTTGTATACGTTTTTCCCAACTACTAATACTCAATCTTGTCGATCTTGGAATAAGTTTTCCTTTGTTGAGGTAAGTTCTTGTGGATTAACTGTTTTGTATGATTATTAGCTGCTGACAGCTTGAATAGTTCACATCTCTGAACAATGATCCTTTTCATAACTAGTTTTATTGAGCTATTTGAAATCTTCCCCAGTGAATACTCTCTCTATTCCAGTTACGGATATAGTTTGTGAGCTAGTTTTGGGTAAAGTTACAGTAGTTGTATCTAAATTACATGATTTGTGACTTGTTGGAGTTCGGATGTGATTCCTGATGTATTGAGAACAGTGGAGGATAACTTAATTCAGTAAAGAAACAACAACAACAACATCCATCATCATCATCAAAAAAAAAATGCAATAACAATAACAATAACAGCATTACCGATTGTAATATAAATGAAAAATCACGTTTACTTACATAAATCATTTGCTAAGAAGACTTGTTTACATAAATTATCCAGTCCTCACGTACAAAATTGTGGTATGCCTACCAGCTGAATACAGTAGTCATCCGTACCAATAACCTAACGAAACTATACTGTACAAAATTGCTGCAAGCCTAGCAGCTGAACACAACGGCAAACCATGCCAATAGGCAATAATCTAACAACACGGCACAAAATTGCTGCGGGCATACAGCTGAATGTAACTTAATAATGCTAAAAATATAACTTTAGCAACCAAAGCTATATCCCATCTCCTGCCATGATTCTTCCTTCGACATCTCCCAACCATCGAAACCAACACTGCTCGTCGAGGAACCATTCATCAAGCCACTGCTCCACGATGCCTGAAAACTTGGATCAAAATCGTAAAAGCTGTTACAATGAGACCCTCCATCGCCATTTCCCATCAAAATGTCATTACCGAGCACCCCAGAAGAGTGCACTGGTGGATTTGGTCCAAGAGAATTCGGCGCAGAATCCATCTGAGGATACTTGAACCCAGTACTGTCATCATCATTTCCCATGAACTCTTGCAAAAACCCAACAATCTCCTGTTCAAAACTCCCATTCTGAAGCAATTGAATCCTCTCACTGACTGCCTTAAACTTGCTATCAAAACCAAGACTGCTCGTTGATGCACCGCTAATCAAACCAGAGCTCAATGGTGTGAGAAAATTAGAACCATAAGCATCAAAATTACTGTAATAAGCCCCTCCATAGCCGTTTCCGATCAATGCCTCATTGCCAAACATCCCAGAAGAATAACTTGGCGGATTCAATCCGAAGGAATTCAACTCAGAATCCATTTGAGGATAATTGAACCCAGCACCATCATTGCCATCATCCATCGACTCCTGCCCAAACCCAGTCTTCTCCTGTTCAGTACTCGCGTGCTGAAGCATTTGCATCCTCTCAGTGACTGACTTAATCCTACTATCAAAACCAACACTGCTCGTTGATGCGCCTTTCGTTAACCCACAACTCGATGGCCCCCGAAAACTTGGACCAAAACCGTTAGACATATTACGATTAGCCCCTCCACCGGCATTTCCCCTCAAAACTTCATCACCAAACGCCCCACAAGAAGGGGTCGGGGTGTTGAATCCGAAAGAATTCAACACAGACTGCGTCGAAGGATAACTCAATAGAGGCTTCTCGTGTTCTAAATTTCCATTCTGGAGCAACTGGATCCTCTCATTAACCACCTCAATCTTACTATCCAACTGTCGAAACTTTTCAGACATCATCTTGTTGATTTGCTCCTTCAGAAAGCTTTTTACGTCAAGCGTGTTCTTGTTGTCTGTGATATCTGCGCTGAGGCTCTGGTAGCTTGAGATTATGTCATGGGCTTGTTGACTGTCGCCAGGCCAGAAATCGACGTCTCCGGTGCTGGGATTGATGATTGTTGTCAAGAGCGGGACTTGACAGAGAGTCGAAAGCTCGTAGGCTTTTTTCTTCAATGCTTCCTTTCTTTTTCGATATGTATTGTTTCGATTGCTCGGGTTTGAGATGAAATTGAGCTGAACCTTCGATTTTGGACGACCCATTTTGATCTGATGATCACAGGATAAAGAAAATTAATAATTTGTTGCACTCAGAATAATACTATAGAATTAACAAGAAATTGATCATATTTTGGACAATTTTTCGCAAAGATTAATAATATAAACGAGAAAATTGTAAATATTCAAGATACTGAAAGTGCTCGTTGATGTATAATCTGTCAATTTCAAGAGCAACTAGCTTTAAAGTCGAAGCAAAAGAACCATCTTTTTCCCTTCAAAAAGGAGGAGCTGTTGCAGAAACTAATCAACTATGTGAATTGAGAAGGGAAGGGGGGGAAATGTAAAGTTTGCTAATTTTAATTGTAACAACTTTTAAAATCTCAGAAAAAGAACAACCATACATTATTTTTTTAAATGAAAAAAAGGGTTCTACCGTGAGAATTAACTCAAAAGAAAAGAGCTATCTTCGAGGTTCAACCAAAAAAAAAAGACAAAACTCTAAAATCTCTTATCTTGATTTAGCAAAAGGGGAAAATGAACAATTGAAAGGGAGAAGGAGAGGATTCTAAATTATGAAGAAAAAAAATTTGGAAACACATGGAAACAGTTCAGTCCTAATTATTACTCATTCTAATTCGGGGAGTAATCATTGTTCAAAATCAATAAAAAAAAATTGAAATTTACCTTTAAAGTTGTTACCTACATAAAAATGATTTTAATGACGAATACCCTCAAAAGAGAATTTCTTGATATGGAATCAAGAAGATATAAAGATGCTAATTTATAAACTTCGTTTATATTAAAAAAAAAAGGGGGTACATTCTACCAAAACCCAAGAACTTTCAGTGTCTTACACTAACTCCCACTAAGCACGTTAGATCTTTCATTTCAAGCCCTAGGCAGTAGGCACAAGCCCAGTAAACAGAGGGGCCTAGTCACGTTAGAAACTTGTTTTTGGGGCCTAGGCACAATTTTTCCTTTTTTGTTCTAATCTATGGGAGTAATTTGCAAAACGCAGAAAAAAAATTTCGAGAAAAACAAAACACGAAAATTTATTGAGAGTTTTCTGCAATTCTAAAAGTTATCATGAGTTTAGTGTGAATTTAAAAGTTATCAGGGGTTTATTTCAAAATGCTGAAAGTTCTTGAAGGTTTAGAGTAATTTACCCTAAAAATTCTTTTAGCAGCTCCAAAGTTGACATTTCAAAAAAAAAAAAAAGAACAGAAAAATAATAAGAAATATAAATTCATACAGACGCCAGCATGCCGCTGTTTTTTCATGTTGCAATTAAGACAAAAAGAAAGATCAGCATTGTTGATTTAACAGCTACAAGGTTTAAAAACATGGTAAAAAAGACAACCTTTAATTTTCTTTCTCATAAAACTAACTACCTTCAAACTTAATCAACTCATAAAAATATCTATCTTTAACGTTCAACGAGGAAGAACTGACTTTAGAGAACTTACATTGATCTCCGGAGTCCACTGAGAGAAGAGCAAGCAATTGAAGAAAAGGAAAAAGGTCCTTGTCTTCTTGAATAAAACCAAAATAATAATAATAATAATAATAATAATAAAGGTGATGTAGTTTGATTAGGATTAGGATTCACACCAAGGCAGGCCCATTTATGCTCTCCGCGAGGACAACCTAACATTTGACCACGGTTAACCGAAGATTTAATGGAAGATTTTGTTTCCTAAAATGGAATCTATTTAATTGTGACTCTGATTCGGGCGTTACCCAAAAAAGAATAGATCCGGTAAGTAATAGGGAGTCTCTTGGTATTTACTTAAATTATTAATAGCCTACCTGGAAGGAGAAGTAAACTTCTTAAAAGGAATATTTAAAAAACGGTTTTTCTATAGAGTGCCCATGGGCACTCTATAAAAGATGAGAGAGATAGAGAGAAATGAATGAGGAGGGGGGTCCCCTGATTTGCATTGGGATCTTGTTGATGCATGCATGTATTTAAAGGCAAAGGATGAGGGGATGAGGAGCTAACTCGTGGATTAATTTTTTTTATTTTTATTTTTATTTTTTATTTATTGAGTAGTTGGTGGTTTGGATGTTCTCTTTCTTTCAGTATAAAAGTGAAACGTTTGAGAATGCATACATATGATATACTGCTATAAGTTTTAGTTTAAACTTGTGATCTTTATTTCTCATTTCAGCTTTGAATTTTGTGCATTGAAAGAGAATTTAAGATGATATATACTATGCTTAAATAGTATTGGAGTAATCTAAGCTCAAATTCCATTGACCGAACGCTCAAATCGAAGCTGATTTAAATGGTTATTGTCAACATTGCGTGGATATAAATTTTCATTCATGAAAAAAACGCTCAATCTGTAAAGTAATGTTAAGAGTATATAATTGTAGTGCACAATTTTCATCATAAGTTTAAAGTTTTCATGAGAAGTAGAGAGTTATAATTATACGGTTTTTCTATAGAGTGCCCATGGGCACTCTATAAAAGATGAGAGAGATAGAGAGAAATGAATGAGGAGGGGGGTCCCCTGATTTGCATTGGGATCCTCTTCTCATTCATTTCTCTCTATCTCTCTCCTCTCTTATAGAGTGCCCATGGGCACTCTATAGAAAAAACGTTTTTTAAATATCTTTAAAGGAATATTAGAAAAAGTTAACATTCATTAAAAAAAGGCAATCATTAAGAAAATGTTTGCATAAACTTCGTTCTATGAAAACATAGGAAGACGCAACTGCAAAGGGGGAGCAAAGAAATTGCAGCCCCACCCCCACAATCAGTTGAAGAGCGAGAAAACTATTCAACATGAAGAAACTTTTACCTTAAACTTGAGGGGGTTTTCACATAATACTTTTGAACTTTATTTCTATCATGTAACCGTGACTTTAAGAAATCTCTCAAAACCTTCTTTAACTTTGATCTTTTCTCAATAGACCTCTCTTAAACTTTAATTTGAAAATAATTAAAATTTCTTCGATTGAGAAAAATCCCAAAATTTATCATTGCTATTTATAGACAAATACAATGTACCCCTTCTCTAGGAATTTAGTTATTTATAAATTTACATGTAGGACACCCCGTGAGAAAAGGTTAAAGAGTTCAGAAAAGTTTTGAAGTTCAAGGGAGCTATGTGAGATGAACAAAGTTTTTAGTTCTAAAATTTACCCAATTTTTATCATCATATACACCCTAACATGTTTCCTTTGCTTTAGGAATTATAGCCAAAGGACAAGTTACATTTTTCATATTTCCGTATGTAGCTTTATTGAGTCAATCTTGTTTCCCTAGACCCTACTGTCATCTCACAAATAGCCAAAAATAAAATTTATGTAAATATTGGTAGACAGTGCCTTGCCTTATATAGACTTTAATTCTAAACTAACTTAAAATTATTCATTTTAGTAAACCCGAACACCATGTTCGTTTAATGAAAGCGGCAGTGTTTCGTTTGCTGCCAACGAAAAGATGACAGTGATCTATATATAAGCTCACTTCTAATATAAATAATACCATTATTCAATTACCAAGAATGCACTAATAAACAAAATAATAACATTTTCAATTACCAAAAATTACCACAAAACAGAACGTTCATGGCCTCGAAAACCGAGAATAAATAAAACCTGGACAAGTCGAGCAAAATTGTAGCTACAAAAAAAAGTATATCAGTTTTGCTGATATAAAAACAACTATAAATAAAATCAGCTCATCTCTCATTCTAAGCCCCCAATCTCAATATCCTGAGGCACAGGAGGTGGCCTGATGTACTCTTCCTCATCCTTCGGCATATGAATCGTAACGAGATCGGGCAATGGAGTCATAGGGCCCTGTTTGCCCTTTGGATCCCAAGCCAACATGATCTTCACTTTGATGCCTAGAACCCCCTGCACCAAAAATACAGTCAGGTTGGTCAGGGCACTAGATATAGACGATTCATTCAAGGGTTGATTGCAGGAAAAACTCCCAATGACATCGTCATTTTGAACTTACTACCCCTCTACTTTTATTTTTGTGGATGAATAGCTGAGTGAATTTTTTTTTTTTTAACTCTTTAATCTCAAGGAATATATTTGTCAAAAAAACATTTACTTAAAACATTCATATGAAATAAGTTTCATGGATCCCTTAGAAATTTATAAGAACCACTTGGCGATTCAAACTCAGTGTTACAAACACTAAATTCCATTTGTTCAAGTTTTGAGGATTCAAACCGAAAAAATCTGATGTATGGATAGAGAAATGCCAATTACGGATGGGCAATGGAAGTAGCAGAAGTTTGAACACTCAAATATGCATAGAGTTATCAGATACTGAGCCCAAACAACACATTGCGAAAGTTTTAGAAAACTGTACCGATTAGGGATGGTCAATGAAAGTAGTAGAAGTTTGAATACAAATACAAATCATTGTCAAGTGTACACGTAGATGCAGGGGATTCAAAAATAAATGAAGTCTGAAGATTAGACTTTGATAATAGATATTTAGATTAAAATAAAAGACTAACCTGCCTAAGAAGAACATGTCTAACAGCAGAGTCAATGTATTCATTGACCGGTTGGCCGGAGGAAATCATGTAACCATCCTTAAACTTCATTGACTTTGCACGTTGAGCCCTTAGCTTCCCACTGACAATGACCTGAAAGAAATAAACATTAACACATCAAAACGTGCAAGGTGATGTTCTCAACACATATTGATTTTCATCATCAAATGCTTCCCCTCTAAAATCAAAGATACTGATCATCTCTCTGGGCTCCCAAAACATTTTCTCTTATTAACGTAACTGACTAGAAATTAGTCCAACCTTAATCAGAAACGAACTCACCTCACATCCCTTAGCACCATTTTCCATAACAAATCGCAGAACTCCATAGCAAGCCCTGTAAGAAAACGTCTATTAAAAAAAGATGATGACACTATGTATAAAGCTTCTTTTGTTTTAGCTTTTAATTCAAACGACAAATCAGATCAATGAAAGGAAATACATCTGAAAAGTGGAGAAATTCCAAGCAATGCTAGTCAAAATGAATGCCTAACACCCATCTTTCCGAGATAACCTATTCGAAGGACATCAAGTTGCAGACTGCATGACCAAAATAACATTTACTGAACCAGAAAGATAGGTTTCAAGAAGTGCATGAGTTGAGACTCGAGATAGTATACCATTTATTGTCTGCTACTAATTTAATAAAAATTAAGAAGGCTACTCTAAACGAGACAAGTTCCGTCTTAAACCGAGGTTAACTTCCATATCCCATGTTGAAATATATACACCACAATTCATCAATTTGGAGAACGGAAACTCACTTATTGTGAGAAAATATGGTAAATAATCAAGTTTAGAATGTTATCGTGATTTTAATTATCAACATTCCTCATTAGCATGATCAAATGTCACTCTTGCACCAGGAAGTTACAATGTGAGATGAAATCAGTAGACAACTGATACGCTAAACCAATCACCTGTGGATTCATCTCTACGGTTGTCTGGCCGCTGCTCTAAAAGAGCTTTTCCTTTATGCACCTATCTTACAGTCCCTCAATACAAAGATAAGAGGGACAAATCTAATTGACAGGTGCTACGTGCAAAGCAAAAGACTTCAATAAATAACAAATATGAAGCCACTAAATGTGAATAGTTCAATACAAGACATGACTACTGCCAACAAAAATAGATCTATGCTATTTATTAAACATTTTTTATTTAAAAAAAATCACAGTGGCGAGTGTGATAGATTCAGCAAATGATCATAAAAAATCACTACTGTCTTATCCATCCCACAGGTGTGTGGTCACTGCCAATTGAATGGCTATCCTTTTTTGTACATTGTTTGTGAAGGTTCCAATAACAAAATCACAGCATGTATGATGACACAATGCAAACGCAAACTCGCCCATCTAACTGTAATATGAAAGAAACTTATGCAGACGAAAACTTAGTGAACTACAATATGCAAGAAACATATGCTTCTCAGTCAAACAAAAATACAAATCGATGTCAACCGAAAAATGCCTACTCATTGGTTCTGCAGAACCATTTAAGTAACAGAATATTAAACTATTATGGCCTATTTTATCTTAACAAATCAAGAACAACAAATGTGAGGGAATCAGAAGAAAATCATCATCAAAATATTAAAATCTGTGGGACTATCCCTGCGATTGTCTGGCCGCTGCTGAACAGTTAACCTTTAGTGCATTGTTAAGACATCAAAGTCGAGATGCTGGCACATTTTATTGCAGCGCAGTGCATTTCTAATCACAGACTTGCTTATCCATCTAAAACAAGCAAGAAATGAATGCTTCTGAATCAAACAAACACTCTAACACAGGTCAACCAAGCAAACGCATATCAGTTTAGTTCTTACATATCTAATCTACTTACAATGTGAGTTAAGACTCAACAAAAACAAATATGGGATGGAATCAGTAGATAGTCATCATCAAAAGATCAAAATCTGTGGAAACATCCCCACGGTTGTCTGGCCGCTACTGATTGAACAGCTATTTTTGTTTGCGCTGCCGATGAAGACACCAATATCAAATAATAGGCACCTTAATTGAAAAACAACGCAATGCAAATCACAGACTTACCCACCTAAACTATAACTTGCAAAAGTCAATGGCTCTAAAATCAAGTTGACAATGTAATACAGGTCAAGCAAACAAATGCCTATGCATATATTGAATTAAACCATTCAAACAACTTAGTTTAGCTACTGCATATCCTACCTACTCATGATGTATATTAACTTGTTTAACAAATTAACAGAAACAAATGTGCAATGGAATCAGTAGGTGGTCATCATCAAAAGATAACCATCTGTGGATCCATCCCTACGGTTGTCTGGCCGCTGCCAATTGAATGGCTATTTTTATCTGCACTGTTTATGAAGACACCAATATCAAAACTAAGTGCCTTAATTTTCAACAATGCAATACAAAATGCAAACTTAATTACCCGTCTTATGAATAGACAAAACCATCTAAAGTTTTCAATTTAATATTTATAAAATAAAATAAGCTTATGCATACTATATTATACCTATTTCAACAACAGTGTTGGCCAGCATTTAATAGTAATTAGATACTATCGACATACAAAAGGACATGGATATTATTAATCAAACGAGAAAACTGTTAAATTTTAATCTTTTTGAGGTAATAAAAAATTAACTTCCAAATTCCATAGATCTCTGTTACCTTCGGACAGCAAGTCCCCCAAGAAGCTTGTATCTAAGAGATTCAGCCTGTGCAATTGCGCAAAGCCCCCTGTTGTTAACCTTCTCTGCATAAAGCTCCACGCCATTCTCGGGGAAATTGAACCTCTTCTGAACCACAGAAGTCAGTTCCCTAATCCTCCTCCCCCTCTCACCTTCATGAAAAAAAAAAGATATAAATCAATTAAGACCACCAGATCGCAGTTAACAAAATCGAAATACCAACTTTAACCTAAAATAGTAAAGAATACAAAAAAAATTTACCAAGGACATTCTGCGTTCTCGTGGCGCGAATGATGATCTCGGTCCTCATCGGCGTAACCCTAACCTCGACGCCGGAGTAACCGTCCTCGGCGAGCTCTCTCGTCAGGACCTCATTGAGCTCAGCGAAGAAGACTCCGTCTGCAACGAACTGAACGAAAACGGGAAAAAATCAATTTTTTTAACGAAAAGATAGAGATGTAGAGATGCGAGAAGATTAGGGTTAGGGTTCCTGAAGACTCGCCTTTCTCTTCTTGCTGATGGCAGTGCCAGTCGTCATGATTGGAGATTAGTTTGGGGTTGTAGCTCTTCGAGATCCACTCGAAGAGCTCTCAGCGATAATGAAACCCTAGATTTGGGATTTGGGGGCAATGAAGGGGATAGCGTCTTGAACAGGGAGAGAACGAGGAAGCATTTATATGTGGGGATTAGGGTTTCGCCGGGTGCGAGGAGAATTTTGTCATTAGAAATGTATTTTAGATAATGGGCTTTCGGTGGGCTGGGCTATTGTTACCAAACTGGGCTAAGGTATTTGCTATGTTCAGGCGGGATTCCTTAGCTACTGAGGAGCTGTTTGGTTGGTTTCCTAAAAACCAAAAAAAAAGAAAATTGAGTCATGGAAATCAAAAAAGTACAATTTCCACCATTTCCATCCCTAAAACTAACTCACAACATCCAATAAAATATTATTTTCATCATACAATTCATCCACATCATCCAATAAAATATTATTTTCATCCAACAACTCATCTCATATCATCCAATAAAATAAACCAAACAACTTTTATGGGTCACATCATCCAACTCATCCCATCTCATCTTTAAAAATAACTCACATCATCCAATAATATTGTGACAACTCATCTCATCTCATCTCCATTTCATCTCCACCCATTTCCTCCAAAAAAACAAGGAAATTGATTTCCTTAAGTGTGAGTCACATCATCCAATAATATAATGACAACTCATATCTTCTCATCTCATCTCCTATTTTTAAGATTGAACCAAACACAAGAATATGACCTATTATAAGAAATAGGTTTCTTATTCTTTGATTTCCTTCTTTTTTAGCCAATCAAACAACCATCCAACAACTTTTCTTAAAAAATCACTCACATCATCCAATAATATTGTGACAACTCATCTCATCTCATCTCCTATTATTTGATTTCCTTCTTTTTTTAGCCAACCAAACAACCATAAAACAATTATTTAAGGAAATAGGTTTCTTATTCCTTAATTTCCTTCTTTTTTTTGGCAAACAAACAGCCCCTGAGATGACTTGGATTATGGGTAGTTCGCTCTTCTTCTTCTTCTTCTTCTTATTATTTGGGCTTTTTGTCTTTAGGTCCAATAGTTTACCTCCCTTTATTTTTAAACTCAAGTAGTATTAGTTGTATCTCTAAGTCCAAATTTCTTTTTGTATTTGTCTTTAAACCCAAATCCAAAATACAATACTTTCAGCAGTGGGTCCCCCCATATATTTTTCTTAAATTCCGGTTATACCCTCCCACTTATAGAATTCATTTAAGTGGGTCCCCCTTAAATAAAATAAACGAAATGGAGAGAGAGGGGGGAAACTGGCGGTAAATTTCCCCCCTCCATTCTCTCTCCGTCCTCTCTCTGCCCCCCTCTTCTTCTCCCTTTCTCTCACTCCATTAATAGAACTCAACACTCTCTCCTATAACCCATCATTTAATCACTCTCTCCTACAACCCATCAATTAATTCTCACCAACTTTCTGGGCATTTGAAGGTAGAAATTTGCAATTTACTCAACTACCAAGTTGTTAGCATTAATTTCTCATTTTAACCATGACAATTATTTGATAAGTTAGTTAAATGAGTTCATAAAAAAATTTTAATTCGTTATTTTTAGTAAAATGTTAGATAACTGAGGTTTTGTAATTAACCACCCATTAATTTCACATTAGTTATTTCACATAATTATTTTGCACTTCTTATTTCACATTATTATTTCACATAATTAGTTATTTCACATAATGTTATTTCACATAATTATTTTTAGTAAAATGTTATTGTTATGAATTCATAACAATTAGTTAAATATTAGTTAAATTTGTTATAATTGATGAAATTTTTGTTAAATTTGATCTTAGTATAGAATGATAACATGTAAGTATAGCATGAATTACCAGACTTATAAGTATAGCATATTAATATAAGTAGAGCATGTTATACTGTAAGTATAGCACATTAATACTGTAAGTATAGCACATTATACTGTAAGTATAGCACATTAACCTGTAAGTATAACATGTTATATTGTAAGTATAGCACGTTATCATGTAAGTATAGCATGTTATATTGTAAGTATAACACGTTATCATGAAAGTATAACACGTTATCATGTAAGTATAGCACATTAACCTGTAAGTATAACATGTTATATTGTAAGTATAGCACGTTATCATGTAAGTATAGCATGTTATATTGTAAGTATAACACGTTATCATGAAAGTATAACACGTTATCATCTAAGTATAGCACGTTAACCTATAAGTATAACATGTTATTCAGTAAGTATAGCACGTTAACTTGTAAGTATAGCACGTTAGTTAGTAAGTATAACACGTTAACATGTAAGTATAACACATTATTCAGTAAGCATAGCACATTATCATGTAAGTATAGTACGTTATCCTATAAGTATAGCACGTTATTCAGGAAGTATAGCATGTTATCCTATAAGTATAGCACGCTATCAGGAAGTATAGCACGTTATTAGGGCTTTTTGTCTTTAGGTCCAATAGTTTACCTCCCTTTATTTTTAAACCCAAGTAGTATTAGTTGTATCTCTAAGTCCAAATTTCTTTTTGTATTTGTCTTTAAACCCAAATCCAAAATACAATACTTTCAGCAGTGGGTCCCCCCATATATTTTTCTTAAATTCCGGTTATACCCTCCCACTTATAGAATTCATTTAAGTGGGTCCCCCTTAAATAAAATAAACGAAATGGAGAGAGAGGGGGGAAACTGGCGGTAAATTTCCCCCCTCCATTCTCTCTCCGTCCTCTCTCTGCCCCCCTCTTCTTCTCCCTTTCTCTCACTCCATTAATAGAACTCAACACTCTCTCCTATAACCCATCATTTAATCACTCTCTCCTACAACCCATCAATTAATTCTCACCAACTTTCTGGGCATTTGAAGGTAGAAATTTGCAATTTACTCAACTACCAAGTTGTTAGCATTAATTTCTCATTTTAACCATGACAATTATTTGATAAGTTAGTTAAATGAGTTCATAAAAAAATTTTAATTCGTTATTTTTAGTAAAATGTTAGATAACTGAGGTTTTGTAATTAACCACCCATTAATTTCACATTAGTTATTTCACATAATTATTTTGCACTTCTTATTTCACATTATTATTTCACATAATTAGTTATTTCACATAATGTTATTTCACATAATTATTTTTAGTAAAATGTTATTGTTATGAATTCATAACAATTAGTTAAATATTAGTTAAATTTGTTATAATTGATGAAATTTTTGTTAAATTTGATCTTAGTATAGAATGATAACATGTAAGTATAGCATGAATTACCAGACTTATAAGTATAGCATATTAATATAAGTAGAGCATGTTATACTGTAAGTATAGCACATTAATACTGTAAGTATAGCACATTATACTGTAAGTATAGCACATTAACCTGTAAGTATAACATGTTATATTGTAAGTATAGCACGTTATCATGTAAGTATAGCATGTTATATTGTAAGTATAACACGTTATCATGAAAGTATAACACGTTATCATGTAAGTATAGCACATTAACCTGTAAGTATAGCACGTTATATTGTAAGTATGGCACGTTAACCTGAAAGTATAGCACGTTATATTATAAGTATAACACGTTAACATGAAAGTATAACACGTTAACCTGAAAGTATAGCACGTTATATTGTAAGTATAACACGTTAACCTGAAAGTATAGCACGTTATATTGTAAGTATAACACGTTAACCTGAAAGTATAGCACGTTATATTGTAAGTATAACACGTTAACCTGAAAGTATAGCACGTTATATTGTAAGTATAGCTCGTTATATTGTAAGTATGGCACGTTAACCTGAAAGTATAGCACGTTATATTGTAAGTATAGCTCGTTATATTGTAAGTATGGCACGTTAACCTGAAAGTATAGCACGTTATATTATAAGTATAACACGTTAACATGAAAGTATAACACGTTAACCTGAAAGTATAGCACGTTAACCTATATTTAAATGTTAGTTAAATTTGTATATAATTGATTGATGATATTTTAGTTAAATTTGATCTTAGTGTAGAATGATAACATGTAAGTATAGCATGAAATACAAGACTTGTAAGTATAGTATGTTAATCTGAAAGTATATCACGTTATACTGTTAGTATAGCATGTTATACTGTAAGTATAGCACATTATACTGTAAGTATAGCACGTTATACTGTAAGTATAGCACATTAACTTGTAAGTATAGCATGTTAACCTGTAAGTATAGCACGTTAACCTGAAAGTATAGCACGTTAATCTGTAAGTATAGCATGTTAATATGAAAGTATAGCACGTTAACCTGAAAGTATAGCACGTTAACCTATAAGTATAGCACGTTAACCTATAAGTAGCACGTTAATCTGTAAGTATAACACGTTATCATGTAAGTATAACACGTTAACATACAAGGATAGCACGTTATCATGTAGCGGTATTTTAGCTGTATTGATTTTATGTGTCTATCTTTGATGAAATTTTTCTCTAAATTTGTTTATTTTTGGTGATAAATATAGCTGGATGAAGAATTGTATTGTGCATTGACGGATTTTAGAGGAAACAATCACTTTTTAGAATTAAATGTCAACGGGAGTTACAAAGATTTGGCCGTTGCAGTGCAAAGCCTAATTGCTTGTAGTGCAAGCACGATACAGTTGACTTACAAAGTACCCCACACGCAAGAAATATATGTTCGTGTATGTGATGATGTTGATGTCTCGATAATGGTCAATGTACATCGAAGTTGCAAGGAGAATGTTGTTGTCATGAACGCTGAGATGAATCGAGACATATTATTTGGCATACAAGCTAACGATGTCCATATAAGGTAATTTACACTTTTGATATAGTTTCGTACTTTTAACATTATCACTTTCTTAACTCTTGTACAATTTTCTATGCAGTAATCCGTATATCCCCTCTAGTGATGATCATGTTTCTCATTCACAAAATCCATCATATTCACAAAATATGTCGCGGGAAGTTGAGAGCTCTAATATGATTCCTATTGCATGGCACAATGCTATTGGAAGTGTTGGTCAAGAATTTGATGATGTTGAACATTGTCGGCGGAGTTTAAGTAATTACTCTATTGCACTCCAAAAAAACAAGGAAATTGATTTCCTTAAGTGTGAGTCACATCATCCAATAATATAATGACAACTCATATCTTCTCATCTCATCTCCTATTTTTAAGATTGAACCAAACACAAGAATATGACCTATTATAAGAAATAGGTTTCTTATTCTTTGATTTCCTTCTTTTTTAGCCAATCAAACAACCATCCAACAACTTTTCTTAAAAAATCACTCACATCATCCAATAATATTGTGACAACTCATCTCATCTCATCTCCTATTATTTGATTTCCTTCTTTTTTTAGCCAACCAAACAACCATAAAACAATTATTTAAGGAAATAGGTTTCTTATTCCTTAATTTCCTTCTTTTTTTTGGCAAACAAACAGCCCCTGAGATGACTTGGATTATGGGTAGTTCGCTCTTCTTCTTCTTCTTCTTCTTATTATTTGGGCTTTTTGTCTTTAGGTCCAATAGTTTACCTCCCTTTATTTTTAAACTCAAGTAGTATTAGTTGTATCTCTAAGTCCAAATTTCTTTTTGTATTTGTCTTTAAACCCAAATCCAAAATACAATACTTTCAGCAGTGGGTCCCGGGAAAAAAATCATGCGACAGCAATGCACTAGTAACCCAATTACTAACTAGTAAGCTACCAATCTTACATAGAGCAACATATCTAGTTGTACTTAATGCCTAATAATACTTACGTCGCAACCAATTTTTCTCTCCTGGAAGGTAACTTCCAACGCATTCCTTGCGTGTGCATCAACGCATCTCTAGATGACCACACTAATGTCCCACTACAGTATTGAATCTCTAAATCTTAGCAACATGTATTACATGAAAAATCTTTGAGTACAAGTTGGAAAAAGTAGATAAGTCAGCATCATTCAAAATACACTTTTACTCGCGGCCATATTCTTCTCGCTTTCCAAAAGTTATCAAGTGTCTCCTCCGCATCCAGAAATTCCTTCCTTCCCGGATAATTTTTGTCGCCTTTTTTTACTAAACAAGCAAAACAAAGGAGACCTGCACTTTCATGGCCCAGGCATGCCGAGATCTAGACGAGCAACTGTTCTTTTGATGGAAGGGGTTTTACGCATGGCCTCTTCAAGCAATGGTCGGCCCAACATCGCCGCTGGGCTAAGAATAAAGCCGTCGTCATTCGCACTCTCCATTGAATCCTTGCCCATCTCTTCATTCATTGTCCCACCATCATCACTTCATCTTTATCTACGATTGAAGCTATCACACATTCTTTATACCAACCTCATCATCCCCCGCCGACACTTCCTCCTCCATATCTCCAACATCTCCCCTTCTCATCCTCCTTCATTCAACCATTCAACTCCCTTCCTTAACCTCCCTCATTAACCCCTCTGCCTATCCTCTCCTTCCCCTCATTACTTTCCCTCCTCATCTCCTATTCCCCCTCATTCATCCCCCTCCTCGTTTCCATCGCCGATCCAGTCACCATCGCATCACACTCATCCCATCGCTGCCTCATCCTCATCCTCCATCATCATCCTCATTTCCTTCCATCGCTATTCATCATCCTCTTCATTCCTCACCCCAAGATCTTTCCCTCGCTGATCTCCAAACCATAAGGTCTAATTTCCATTTCCTTTTTTGGGTCTAATTTCACCCCTTTTTCCAGCTATGCAGCTGCGATCCACACTCAGCTTTGGTGATTACCTAGACATAAATAACCCAAGCCTAAAGTTAATTCATGCGCATGAACATCAAATACAAATCATGGAGGAGGCCAATTAACTAACATTGGAAATTAACAAAAAATAGTATATAGCCTCTCTCTCTTTCTTCAATCTTGGTAGCGTGCCAGTGGAGGCTAGTCCGCCAGCTTGTCTCTTTTGCGCAAATTGTTAAGCCCTTGCATCAACAACCTTCCTTGCCTAAAATTATCGGGCGTCTCAATTAAATCGTTGAACCTTCACTCCTCCGTAATAGACCCCGCGACGCCTTGTGGAAGCTTAGGATAGGTGCGTAGCAGGCATTCTGTGCTCCTACACGAAAGGCGCTAATTGCTCCCCACCATATTCTCATAAAACCAAACCTGCTGAGAAAGGAAAACTTTTAGCGCTCAACAATTAAACACGACAAACGTTGAATAAAATATGCTTAAATGTATTACTAATTTTAGGCCCGTCAACAATAAACATGACATAAATGCTTACGCTAAAAGCTAACTCACCATCAAAACCGACGGCCAAAAACCGCACCCATGAAGCCCATAGCTATCGATTCTCTCCCTCAAAAATCTCTGACGATGATAGGTTTTTTCTTAGCCTCTCCATTTCATTTCTCGGTACACACCACACCATTGTCTACTTAAGCTTCAGCCCCATGTTATTACTCCTTAAGAGTGCCCAAAGCTTTCCTCAATCGTCATCTAAATGCAAACAAGGGACAAACCTCATACTCGCTTGCGGCGACATATACTCAAAGCCTATAATGAAAGCCACCTATCCATCGATGTGGCAAAAGATGAGATCTCTAAAACATCTCGCGCCATTTGCTTGATCAGCTCACCCATCCCTATCTCTTCTTTTTTTACCGCACTTGCAATCTTCTTCTTACTCTCATCAATTTTCTTGCTTACCTCTTCTCGTCAGTTCACTTTCTTCGTCCTTCTTCAATTTCCGCCGCGGTACTATATGAAAGCACAAGCTTGTAGATCGTGCTACTCGGTATCCACTTCTATGAAACCGCCGTGTCCACTATCATCCTTCTCATCGGAAAAGACCCGTGATTCTCCCCACTTCTTTCAACTATCAAAGGACGGTCCATTGTCCTCCAATTCTGAAACTTACTTCTTTGACATATAATATACTTCCAATGACAATCAGCATCAACAATGCTAACTGGTTGCATTGCGAGATCTTTGAAGGTCTAAGTAGCCATCAAATGGAGTCTCACGCAGGGGACAATTCTTGATCTTCCGATAACATAACCAGAAATTTTTGTTCTTGAAGCGTCCCGGGACAGTACCCGAATGTTTGCGTAATGCGACATTCGCACTAAAGCCATTCGGATAAATATTCTGTAACCATAAAACATAATGGCAAACTTTAGTTGTCTATGCAATATTGTACATAATTCCTTCTATTGAACACAAATTTTCATTTCAAAGCCTATTGATCTTCAAAACTTGTAACACCGCACAATCTCAATTCCCGAATTATTCACGCCTTTATCTTCTATAAACTCAAACCTATTTCACAACCTATTTAGAAAAAAATTTTTTCTTTTCGTCCTCTCGAGAAGCGTTGTGAAAATAAATACTCTGTAACAGACATACATATGTACATATATCAAACTGTCTACAGATCACATATTTTTTTATTTTCTTTTCATTTCTTAGTACATTTTTTCTGTATCAAATGTTAACAATAACAGAACTAATTTAGTTATTGTGCATGCTTTCAGGTATTGATTTGCAAGAGTTTGAAGGACTAACCCTAAAATTTTGCAACTTCAACGTCCCATGTCTACTCAAATCAGCGCTTCATCTGTAACTCTGGGATATATCCTAGCTTAAAGCTGGTCCCGCCCATGGCTTCAATAACAATGCCCAAGTAACGACCAAATCGACACCTAGAATACTAAGACACGCATCACTAAGAATGAAACATTTTTCATGAGCTGAATTCAAATTATCAAAAAAAAAATCGCACGAAGACCCCGCCGCTCTTGCAAATCAATACCTGAAACTCGAGAGTTCTCGGACGCGGCGGCACATGATTGACCGACAATTGTCGACTGCGAAATCCACTGAGTCGGCCGGCAACCGCGGGCACAACGAGGATAGACGGCCGCGATCGACGGCAACGCCTCTTCCCGACTTGCGTCTCCGCAGGGCTGCGCCCAGCCGGGCCGACGGTCTGGGACGTCCGATAACGCCTTACGGGCGACGGCCTGGCGGTCAGCGAAGCTGCTGCGCGGCAGATGCGAGCGGCGCCGAGATCGGTTGAGGTCGCCCTGGCGAGAGCTATGCTCACGGGCGGCCTCGGAGCCGGCTGGAGCGGGCACGACAGGCGAGATCTGCTATCACGCGCGGGTGGACGCGGGCGACGACGGCGAGATCTCGGTCACGGCGCTGCTGATGAGCAGAGCACCGTATAGCGGGGGGGGGAATTTGGAGTTCTCTTTTTCAATTTAGTCGCGCTGAGCCGTTGAAATAGGGATTTTGAGGAGAGCAGCACCGTTGATATGCGGGAAGGGGGTATTTTGGGGGTTTTTGTCTTGATTTATGTATAAAATACTACTGCTGAAAGTATTGTATTTTGGCATTTTGGGCTTTAAAGACAAATACAAAGAAATTGGGCTTAGCAGATACAACTAATTACTACTTGGTTTAAAAATAAAGGGAGGTAAACTATGCCGACCGTAACAGACATAAAGCCCTTTATTCATTTATTATTATTATTATTTATTATTATTATATTATTATTATTATTATTATGGAGCGGGCGACAGCTCCAGACTGCTGCGATCACGCGCCGGGTGGACGCGGCGGAACGACCGGGAGATCTCGCCCGCTCACGCGCGGCCTGGAGATGCGTCGAGCGACGATACGCTGGAGTTCTCTTTTTCACATTTAACGTGGCGCTGAGGTGAAATAGGGATTTTGCAAGGAGAGCAGACCGTTGATATGGGGAAAGGCGCCGGTGATTTTTTTTTTTTTGGGGGGCGTTTCTTGTCTTCTGATATGCTATAAATACTACTGCTGAAAGTATTTGTACTTTGTGGATATTGGCCTGCTTTAAAGACAAAATACATAAAGAGAATTTGGGCTTAGAGATACGAACTAATACTACTTGCCGGTTTAAAATAAAGGGCAGGTAAACTCATTGGACCTTAAAGACAAAAAAACCCTTATTATTATTATTATTATTATTATTATTATTATTATTATTATTATTATTATTATCTCCCCTTTCTTGGGCTTGGGGAGTTCAGCATGGAGCTCAAATTGCACATTGGTCAAACTTCAACTGCTCTGTAGAGGACTCGATCAGATAAGAATTGTTTTTTAATTCAACAAATAGACCTAATACAGACCAAATAAACTCCTGAAATGTGGGTTCCACTTAATTTCTGCTACGTAGCCCATGATGAGTAGGAGAGGGATTCGAACCCAGCCGACTAGCCCAAGAAAGAAATTTTCAGAAATTGTCATAGATGTTTACTTAGGTAGGGGCTATTTGGTTCGTTTCCTAGATATAAGGAAATGCAATTCCATGTAAAGAAACTCAAGTTTGAGTTTTCCAAACTTTTCCAAGAAATAGATTGTTTTGGTTTGGTTCGCACATAAAATAAGGTGGGAAACCAATGTATAAACTTTTCTTATGTTTGGTTTGTATGGAAAAAAGGGGAAATTTTTGTTGATTTGACATTTCTCATTTTTCTTATGTTTGTTTGGTTTTGAAGTAAAGTGTATATGGTCATCATGGTAAGATTACCCCCTACAAAAAAAAATTTATTTGTGATCGTTATGTGAAGTAATATTAACAAAATAAAAGTGTGAATGTAACATGAACAAATAGTAAATTACTGAATTCATTATAAATATCTGTTTGCCTTAAAAATCATACGAAACCTAGAATAACATGATTCAATTGCTATGAACTGTGTACCTAATTTGACCTGAAATACACTTGTTTGAGATGAAAAAAATCACACGAAACTTGTTTTCGAAGAAAAAATAAACGAGACCTGTAACACCCTGATTATTCATAATTTTATGAAATACATATCTAAACTAGCCATAAATTCTTATGAAACCTACAAAAAACATATAAACAGCCTGATTAGCCATAAATATGTATATATCATAGCAAATCACATCAAACCTGCAAATACCAAACATGTACGTAATGGCTGAGGGCTCAGAATCTGGTCAATATCATCATTGTTAGCCATCCAGTGCAATATCAATAGATATTGCAGATTGCTAATCTTAGAAATTTTAACAATCATCATAGCCTAAACAAAACTGCATGAACACGAGAAAATACCAACACGGGAGCTCGACGACGAGCACAAATAGCAACCAAAAACCCAACAACATAGAGCTAATCAAGCTCTAATCAACTTAGTAACAAAAAACAACCACGGGAGCTTGACGACAAGCACAAATAGCAACCACAAAACCCAACAACATAGAGCTAAACAAGCTTGAATCAACATAGTAACAAAAAACAGCCACGGGAGCTCGACGACGAGCACAAATAGCAACTAAAAACCCAACAACATAGAGCTAAACAATCTCGAATCAGCATAGTAACAAAAACAGCCACGGGAGCTTGACAACAAGCACAAATAGCAACCACAAAACCCAACATCATAGAGATAAACAAGCTCGAATCATCATAGTAACAAAAAACAGCCAGGGGGCTCGATGACGAGCACAAATAGCAACAAAAAACCCAACAACATAGAGCTAAACAAGCTCGAATCAGCATAGTAATAAAAAACAGCCTGGAAGCTCGACGACGAGCACAAATAGCTACCAAAAACCCAACAACATAGAGCTAAACAAGTTCGAATCAACATAGTAACCAAAAACAGCCACGAGAGTTTGACGACAAGCACAAATAGCAACCACAAAACCCAACATCATAGAGATAAACAAGCTCGAATCAACATACTTGACGACAAGCACAAATAGCAACCACAAAACCCAACATCATAGAGATAAACAAGCTCGAATCAACATAGTAACAACAAACAGCCACGGGAGCTCGACGACGAGCACAAATAGCAACCAAAAACCCAACAACATAGAGCTAAACAAGCTCGAATCAGCATAGTAATAAAAAACAGCCTGGAAGCTCGACGACGAGCACAAATAGCTACCAAAAACCCAACAACATAGAGCTAAACAAGTTCGAATCAACATAGTAACCAAAAACAGCCACGAGAGTTTGACGACAAGCACAAATAGCAACCACAAAACCCAACATCATAGAGATAAACAAGCTCGAATCAACATAGTAACAACAAACAGCCACGGGAGCTCGATGACGATCACAAATAGCAACAAAAAACCCAACAACATAGAGTTAAACAAGCTCGAATCAGCATAGTAACAAAAAACAGTTAGGGGAGCTCGACGACGAGCACAAATAGCAACCAAAAACCCAACAACATAAAGCTAAACAAGCTTGAATCAGCATAGTAATAAAAAACAGCCGGGGGAGCTCGACAACGAGCACAAATAGCAACCAAAAACCCAACAACATAGAGCTAAACAAGCTCGAATCAGCATAGTAATAAAAAACAGCCACGGAAGCTCGATGACGAGCACAAATAGCAACCAAAAACCCAACAACATAGAGCTGAACAAGCTCGAATCAGCATAGTGACAAAAAACAGCCACGGGAGCTTGACGACAAGCACAAATAGCAACCACAAAACCAAACATCATAGAGATAAACAAGCTCGAATCAACATAGTAATAACAAACAGCCACGGGAGCTCGACGACGAGCACAAATAGCAACCAAAAACCCAACAACATAGAGCTAAACAAGCTCGAATCAGCATAGTAACAAAAAAACAGCCATGGGAGCTCGACGACGAGCACAAATAGCAACCAAAAACCAACAACATAGAGCTAAACAAGCTCGAATCAGCATAGTAATAAAAAACAACCACGGAAGCTCGACGACGAGCACAAATAGCAACCAAAAAACCAACAACATAGAGCTAAATAAGCTCAAATCAGCATAGTAATAACAAACAGTCAAGGGAGCTCGACGACGAGCACAAATAGAAACCACAAAACCCAACATCATAGAGCTAAACAAGCTCGAATCAGCATAGTAACAAAAAACAACCACGGGAGCTCGACGACGAGTACAAATAGCAACCAAACACCCAACAACATAGAGCTAAACAAGCTCGAATCAGCATAGTAATAAAAAACAGCCACGGGAGCTCGACGACGAGCACAAATAGAAAACCACAAAACCCAACATCATAGAGCTAAACAAGCTCGAATCAGCATAGTAACAACAAACAGCCACGGGAGCTCGACGACGAGCACAAATAGCAATCAAAAACCCAACAACATAGAGCTAAATAAGCTCGAATCAGCATAGTAACAACAAACAGTCACGGGAGCTCGACGACGAGCACAAATAGAAACCACAAAACCCAACATCATAGAGCTAAACAAGCTCGAATCAGCATAGTAACAAAAAACAACCAAGGGAGCTCGACGACGAGTACAAATAGCAACCAAACACCCAACAACATAGAGCTAAACAAGCATGAATCAGCAACAAAAAACAGCCATGGGAGCTTGACGACAAGCACAAATAGCAACCACAAAACCCAATATCATATAGATAAACAAGCTCGAATCAACATAGTAACAACAATCAGCCACGGGAGCTCGACGACGAGCACAAATAGCAACCAAAAACCCAACAACATAGAGCTAAACAAGCTCGAATCAGCATAGTAACAAAAAACAGCCATGGGAGCTCGACGACAAGCACAAATAGCAACCAAAAACCAACAACATAGAGCTTAACAAGCTCGAATCAGCATATTAACAAAAAACAGCCACGAAAGCTCGACGACGAGCACAAATAGCAACCTAAAACCCAACAACATAGAGCTAAATAAGCTCGAATCAACATAGTAATAACAAACAGTCACGGGAGCTCGACGACGAGCACAAATAGAAAACCACAAAACCCAACATCATAGAGCTAAACAAGCTCGAATCAGCATAGTAACAAAAAACATCCACGGGAGCTCGACGACGAGTACAAATAGTAACCAAACACCCAACAACATAGAGCTAAACAAGCTCGAATCAGCATAGTAATAAAAAACAGCCACAGGAGCTCGACGACAAGCACAAATAGTAACCACAAA
Organism: Asparagus officinalis; assembly: GCF_001876935.1. Lineage (NCBI taxonomy): Eukaryota > Viridiplantae > Streptophyta > Magnoliopsida > Asparagales > Asparagaceae > Asparagus > Asparagus officinalis. The sequence continues at coordinate 25,741,989 of NC_033797.1, read as the reverse complement.
ACCCAACATCATAGAGCTAAACAAGCTCGAATCAGCATAGTAACAACAAACAGCCACGGGAGCTCGACGACGAGCACAAATAGCAACCAAAAACCCAACAACATAGAGCTAAATAAGCTCGAATCAGCATAGTAACAACAAACAGTCACGGGAGCTCGACGACGAGCACAAATAGAAACCACAAAACCCAACATCATAGAGCTAAACAAGCTCGAATCAGCATAGTAATAAAAAACAACCACGGAAGCTCGACGACGAGCACAAATAGCAACCAAAAACCCAACAACATAGAGCTAAACAAGCTCGAATCAGCATAGTAACAAAAAACAGTTAGGGGAGCTCGACGACGAGCACAAATAGCAACCAAAAACCCAACAACATAGAGCTAAATAAGCTCGAATCAGCATAGTAACAACAAACAGTCACGGGAGCTCGACGACGAGCACAAAATAGCAACCAAACACCCAACAACATAGAGCTAAACAAGCTCGAATCAGCATAGTAACAAAAAACAGCTAGGGGAGCTCGACGACGAGCACAAATAGCAACCAAAAACCCAACAACATAGAGCTAAACAAGCTCGAATCAAATAGCAACCAAAAACCCAACAACATAGAGCTAAACAAGCTCGAATCAGCATAGTAACAAAAAACAGCCAGGGAAGCTCGACGACGAGCACAAATAGCAACCAAAAACCCAACAACATAGAGCTAAACAAGCTCGAATCAGCATAGTAATAAAAAACAGCCACGGAAGCTCAACGACGAGCACAAATAGCAACCAAAAACCCAACAACATAGAGCTAAACAAGCTCGAATCAGCATATTAACAAAAAACAGCCACAGGAGCTTGACGACAAGCACAAATAGCAACCACAAAACCCAACATCATAGAGATAAACAAGCTCGAATCAACATAGTAACAACAAACAGCCACGGGAGCTCGACGACGAGCACAAATAGCAACCAAAAACCCAACAACATAGAGCTAAACAAGCTCGAATCAGCATAGTAACAAAAAACAACCACGGGAGCTCGACGACGAGTACAAATAGCAACCAAACACCCAACAACATAAAGCTAAACAAGCTCGAATCAGCATAGTAATAAAAAACAGCCATAGGAGCTCGATGACGAGCACAAATAGTAACCACAAAACCCAACATTATAGAGCTAAACAAGCTCGAATCAGCATAGTAACAACAAACAACCACGGGAGCTCGACGACGAGCACAAATAGCAACCAAAAACCCAACAACATAGAGCTAAACAAGCTCGAATCAGCATAGTAACAAAAAACAACCACGGGAGCTCGACGACGAGTACAAATAGCAACCAAACACCCAACAACATAGAGCTAAACAAGCTCGAATCAGCATAGTAACAAAAAACAGCCTCGGAAGCTCGACGACAAGCACAAATTGTAACCACAAAACCCAACATCATAGAGCTAAACAAGCTCGAATCAGCATAGTAACAACAAACAGCCACGGGAGCTCGACGACGAGCACAAATAGCAACCAAAAACCCAACAACATAGAGCTAAACAAGCTCGAATCAGCATAGTAACAAAAAACAGCCACGGGAGTTCGACGACGAGCACAAATAGCAACCAAAAACCCAACAACATAGGGCTAAACAAGCTCGAATCAACATAGAAACAAAAAACAACCACGGGAAACACCCAACATCCATCCAACAACACCAACCAACCAACCAACCAACCAACAACACCAACCACCAATTAGGAAACACTAACCAACCAATGAACCAGGAAACACCCACTAACATCCAACAACACCAACCAATCAACCAACCAACATCAACCAACAATCCCGAGCACATTTAATCAGCATCAAATTTTAGCAAAGATTAGAGGACAATATGCAAAGAAACATCAACTAGACTGGCAAAAGGGGAAAAAAGGACTATAGTTAAAATTCGACAGTTTGGTGACCATAAAATTGGTGTAAATCGTTTAAACCGGTCGAACTGACCAAAATTTAACAGTTCGGTTTGGTTTTAAAATAAATTTAGGTCGGTTCAATTTTAGGATATTTGAAGCTGAAATAATCTAACAGATCACTCTCAATATATTTGTCCCAAACCTACATTTTTTACGTTATTTAAAGTGTTGTATCATGTAAATCACCAGGTTTAATGAGCCCTTACAAGTTGGCCGTGTGTGTCATATTAAAAGACCGAGTCAAATCATCTGAAAGTTTGACTCAGGAGTGAGCACCGCAATTCTCTCTAACAGTCTAAGTCTTAAGATGAAAGACATCAACAAGTTGGGATCTATTAAATAAGTCTGAATCCGAGACAAAAGACGTCTTCTGATCGGACTCCATTGGAGAATGCCTTGGAAGACAGAATGACCTATCAGTCTCACTAAAACCATTCACATTTAATGCATAGCTAGTCGGTGCTCATACTTTGCCACCATGTCGTCATCGCATTAAATGCATGGCCAGAGTCATAACGACTTCTCGAGCTAAAGTCATAACGCCTCATTCAACGTTGCCCGCACTTACACCATTCTATCACTATCGCATTAAAGCTGTCGATGCGTGTAAAGTAGAGTTTGATCACTGACTCCACTGGCTAGGTCGAATTACCAACGTGCCCCCACAATTTCTCTAAAAATAGCGCAGAACCCCACTATACTAAGGTATGTTGAACAAAACTCTAAACTAGATTCTACATTCTAATAGTTTGTTTTATCTATCACTTACTTAAAAGTTGGATGACACGTCGGGGAAATATCTTTCGACCCACTAACGAGTGTTATCTTTGTAGGGTCTGCTTCCCTTAGATTAATTAGTCATCAGAGAGAATTAAGGGATACTAAACTCCTTCAAAATCCTCCCACTCATACAATTAACTTTCTAACATGTACAAAAAGTAGCTTTTAACTAATATTTTTATGTATATTTGTTGCTAAAGCTTTTGTATTTATTTGTAAAAATAGTTGATTTGATGAGTTTGCCCTTCAACTTATGACATGAGATGAATGAGAAGATGGAGGGAGCAAGTGTGTTCATTTTCTAGTTAAAATTGCTCTATTTGACATGTCTAGGCTCAAATAGAACAAATCAAAATGAATCGCACCAAACCGATTTACATCGGTTCAGTTCTATTTCAAATATAGTTTAGCTTAAGTTGGTTTAAAAAAAATACAAAACCAACTGAACTCATAGTTTGTTAGACTTGTTAACAAAGCTATAATAGTTATTTTTGCGCCGTTGATGATACGCAATGTATTGGATTTAAGTTTTCTTTAAAATATCAGGCGCAAATCAAGTACTACTATAATTTTGTATCCATTCTTTTTAGGATGATTTAACTCGCCCCAAATGCCCATAACACGAGTTGTTTAAAATTAAGTAATACATAAATGTGTGTCATCCTGCTATAATTTTACATCCATTCTATTTTAGCCTGAGATGGCTAGCTCGTCGTAAGATACGAGTCTAATTAAAGCGTGTGCTAGGCACAAATTTATAGGACTCATCCGTGTGCAAAACACTATTTTTTTGATTTTAGGGCCCGAGTTGTTCTATCCGGCCGGAGAGAGTACCCAGTAACAACAATCTATAGTATTTAATGTGTATCAAATAGAAGTGAATCATTAGACCTATATAAAAATCTCAATACTCAATAGAAAAATTCCTTAAAGACCCAAAATATGGGACCAATAGGGGAACAAGTGATGTGTCCCCCTCCTATTGGATAATGAGTTGAGGGCTGTTTGTTTTGTTGTTTTTGAGAGGTTTTAAGAGTGGAAGCTGACATTTTATCAGAAAATGTCAGCTTTTCACCAAAAAACGCCTCTCACAGAGGCGTTTTTGGGTGAAAAGCTAACATTTTCTGACAAAATATCAGCTTTCCACCTTTAAAAAAATTGCCCAAACGCGCCATTGGCCATCATTAATGATGACCAACTCATTATCTAATAGGAGGGGGACACCTCACTTGTCCCCCCTATTGGTCCCATATTTTGGGTCCCTGTAGCAAAGCTCTACCCAATAATCTAACTGTCAACATCCTTTCACTATCACATCATATCATACTTTCCTTAAAAGCATGAGTTTATGAAAAGATTTCGGTAGACAAAAATACCATTGAAACTTAAATACTAATCCATAGACCTTAATTATCTAATCTCGCTTCCATTTAACTAACCTTCAATCAAAATCTAAACTCCAATATCTAATCTCTTAAGCTTCCGTTTAACTAACTAACTTTTGTCTTTTGATATCTAACCCCGCTTCCATTAAGGGCCCGTTTGGATAATGGAAGTATTGGAAGTAAGAAGTAAGTTGCGGAAGTAACTTCCAAAACTATGAAATAGGAAGTAGCGAAAATAGCAATTTTTTTGTTTGTTTCATATATTTTTAGAAGTAATGGAAGTAGAATTTCTTCCTCTTCATTTACTTTTTTTGTTTGGATAATATTTAAAAATATTACTATGAAGTAATTAATACATGTTACTTCCATTTTATTCTTGTTTGGATTGTCATTGAAATAGAAATAGAAGTATTATAACACACAGTATTCTTGCTGCAATGATATTGAAACATAATTGATTGCTTGCCGTCGTAATTGTCGGAGACTCGCAGTACAATTTTGCTACTATATATGGCAAAATTTGATAATGAAATATGATTTTTCTAACGGGTGCCTATAGGCACTTACTAGAGGATGATTATCTATTAGATTTTGCAAGCTTTATACTTTCTTTTAAAGCATCACATATATTTTTACTATACATGTATCATACTGTTTTCTTCTTATTATTGTCTTTATTTCTAATTTATGAATTTCCATTAAAACAATATTTCCAATTTATGAAGGGAAAAAAAATCTTTTATATATGTCACATGTTCAACAGAAAAGTATGTCGTTCATCAATTTTAATAACAATATTTTTTATATCTACGAAAGCAAAAAAATGCATGAACGGCATTCATCAATTTTAATAATAATATTTTTTATATCTACGAAAGCAAAAAATGCATGAACGGCATCACTGTCATAATTTTTTTTTAAATATTTATAAAAAATATTTTATGATTACATATCAACTTCCACCGTAATTATGATTTTGAGAATCTTTTTTCTTTCGTGGACCCCACCCTACATCAACTTCCGTCGTATTTCAGTGCATTTGAAGACGGAAAAATATCAAGGAAATAGAGGTGCCACGTAGACGCCACGTCAGCTTTCAATGAAGTAGCGGAAGTAGTTTTTACAAAGAAACAAACATACATTTTTGCCAAGAAGTAGCAGAAGTAGCCTCTACTTCCTCTACTTTTGCTATTACATAGTTACTTCTGTGCAAACAAACGGGTCCTAAATGAACGTCGTACTAAAACCTTCACAAATATACCCACGTAATCTGATAGCATTAATTGAAGACAAGAAACCGGTCGACCAATTAAGGGTAAAGTATTATCAAGGAATCCTTCTCTTTTTGATCTTTCGATACTTTTTATGTGTAGGAAATGTCATTTATACTGTGTTGTGTTTTTTGTGCTTGCAATTGTTTTCTAATTTCTTCAATTTTTTGTGAATGATATTTGGCTGTAGTTTTTTTAAATGAATCAACCTGTTTATTTGATAGTTTGTTTGCTGTAGATTTATAGAATTCTTGTGATAATTTATATTGATAGTAGAATAATTGCCATATGTGAGGCTCACGAGCCTTGGTTCACCCTTCTGGCCATGGTTGTGATCTTAATGGAGTTTTGAGAGAAAAGAGACAGAGAATTAAGGGAGATGTGATAGAGAAATTAGAGAGAGAGTTAAAAGAGAAGATTAAGAGAAGGTTGTAAACTGAGAAGAAGAAGAATCTTTTTATTGTTCAACTTGCTATTTGATCTTTACATTTCTCCTTTTATACAATCATCATGAACTCAACACGTGCACACACTAACGTCATCTTCAGCTTCCAAGCCTCGTAATAGAACTAACAAAACAACCAACAAAACTAACTACAGGGCTAATAGAACTAACAGAACAACCAACAGAACTAACATTTGCCCGTTAGCCCTTTAACTTTGCGTATCAGTCCTCCAATCTTCATGTCCTCATCTTCAACTTCCAAGCCCTCGTCTACCAAGCTCTCGACTGGTTCCGGTCAGCTCCCATCAGCTCCAGCTTCATCAGTTCCAGCTCTTGACACCATATAACCTATTGTTCAGTTTCATTATGTGTACATAATAGATTTATAAATATTTTAAAATTTCAAACATACCGTGCTTCGCACGGTGTACAAACTAGTGTATATATAAAATACCACCGGGGCATCAGATGTTTTCTCGCCTTATTGGGCCTAATTTATGATCTTTTAGACGTACAGGCTTTTGAAATCTCGCCTAAAGTCACCGCAGTGACCGCGACCTCATCCTCTTTCTTCCTCAAAAATCCAACCCAAACTCGCTTCATCTCTTCCCCCTCAACTACCCATCGCCATGGCGTCCCTCTCAATCTCAGCTCCCTTCAAGGCTTCAACCGCCCCCTCTTCAACCTCAAGGAAGCCCCCAAATCCCGCAACCTTCTCCTTCAAACCCTGCCCTCTCAAGATCAGCGCCTTCGCTTCTCCATCTTCTCCCTCGAAGCTTGTCTCCCACGCCAATAGCTCAGGTCTAGGGCTACATTCAGGACTGGGCCTGGGGTTTTCTCCATTCTCGTCGTCTCCTCAGACGCCGGCGACGGCGATGAGGGGAGCGGAGGGGGACGTCATGGGCCTGCTGTTCAGAGAGAGGATCGTGTTTTTAGGGAACCAGATTGACGATTTCGTTGCCGATGCGATTATAAGCCAGCTTCTTCTTTTAGATGCTCAGGATCACACTAAGGACATCAGGCTCTTTATCAATTCTCCCGGGGGCTCTCTTAGGTATCATTTCTTTTTTTCCCTCTAAATTTGATGCCGTAAAGAGTTGGTTTTTTAGCTGGAGTTATAAGTTGCAT
>NC_033797.1:25704569-25734982 GCF_001876935.1 Asparagus officinalis | reverse complement strand
TGGTCTCGCGAGGAGAATTGGGGTTTTTTGTTGATAGAATTAATTGCAGCTATGAATGGGTTAGGACCAGTCATTAACTTGGAAGCTCTGATCAGGGCCGGCCCAAGCTTTTTTGAGGCCCTGTGCGAAATGATAAAATGAGGCCCTCTTCTATATAAATGTTGAACTATAAATTTATTAAATTATATTTATTTTACAAAAGAAATAATACATAAAAATACAAAAATTACAAAAAACGATGTTTTCGTGCATTTTTTGATGCAAAACCATCAATAATAGAATCTATATCTATCTTTTCCAACATTAGCATTATTGGTGTGTTTCCTAGTTAATAGGGAATAGTTAATTGGGAATTAATGAGTTCAAATTGAATTTCCTAAACTTTAGGAGACAAATGAGCAACTAATCATAATTGTAGTACTAATTGGTGTATATTTCCGGTAAAATGTAAATCAGATGGGTCATGAGTGTTAGGCAGTTAGGCTTAGGCAATGGACATAAATTATTATTTAATTTAGTGGGCTAGTATTAGATTATTAGGCCCTTTTTTAAACAAACAAAAGACTTATTGGAAATAATTAAGAAATATACTATGAGCATTTTTAAAAATTTGGGGCCCCCTTTGAAATGGGGCCCTGTGCGGTCGCCCCCCCCTACCCCCCCTCTTAGGCCGGACCTGGCTCTGATCTAGTTATAGGGAAAAGGTTCTTCCTTCTCCGTTCAAGGATCTGAGGTGGTTGCTAAAAGTATGATAATTACTGGCTTGATTTTGTGAATGTGTGTCAGGAAATTGTTATGCCGTGGACCTCAAGGAAAATGAGATGATGCATCAACTGTAAAATGTGAACTTTGGTATACTGTGAGCTCCGAGGAGCTTTATTCTTTTGGAAGTACACTGGCCTTCCAAGTATCCAACTATTGCAGATGTTAACTATGAAGGGTGTTAGAAAACAAGTAGGGTTTGGAACCACTACAAAGTAGATGAGTGTGGGTAACATGGATCTTCATAATTCATATATCTGGAAGTCACAGGGTATACTACTTGTTAGTTTCCTTAAAAAAAAGGAAAAGGATATTACTTATCACGAAATTTCACATAGCTAGAAATATCTTTGAGAACAACAACATGCATCTGGATAGTATGTTGTGGACATTGAAAACACAATCATTTAAATTTGTTAAGGTGAACTAAATCAATGTTTTAAAAAGCTTTCACCTAGTCCGCCTGAGCGCACGCATACACTTAGGCGGTACCTTGGCTATCCGCCTAGCAGCGTCTAGCGTCTAGGCGGTACCTAGGCTCAGTGTTGTCAATGCGCGAGGCGCAGGGCTCAAAGCATCTTTACGCGCACATGCGCAAGGCGCAACGCGATGCGTGCGCGCGGGTGATGTCAAGCGCCCACACCACACATAATTTCTCAATATATATAATCAAGCATGAAAGAACATGTTCTTAGAATTTACATGAAAAATATGTCAGGATAAATAATATATTACTATAAAGTCACAATATAATACATTAATTTCTAATGCTAACACCCAACATAATACCAAAATGAATACATTTTCAAATCAAATGTTAAATCAAGACTAATATCCAAGCAAAGGATTAATAATGGTTCTTAATTGAAGGCTACTAAAAAGGCCTAATGGATTTATTTTGCTTTTTGGGATATGGATTATCAAGTATAAAGTCTCGATTGAATGTATACAAACAAAATTATATGAGGATATGTACTACATGCACAATGTACAAAGTAAGAATGTACGCGAGGCGCAAAAGGCGCTGCTGCATCAGATGTGGGGCGCTTCATCACCGCCCCGAGTTGCAAGGCGCATGAGGCGCACACATTTGAAAACACTGCCTTGGCTACCGACCTAGGTTTTAGGAGCGCCTAGGGGAGCGTGTTCTGCCTATCTGGATTGCACTCTTTAGACATTGATTATGATTTCTTTCGTTGCAGCCTCATGTCCTCTAATCTTCTCCAAACTCCTCCAGTCTCTAACTATGAACACCTCTCTGACCTCCTTCGACCTTAAGACATTGATTATGATTTCTTTCGTTGCAGCCTCATGTCCTCCAATCTTCTCCAAACTCCTCCAGCCTCTAACTATGAACACCTCTCTGACCTCCTTTGACCTTAAGGAAAACCTCCTCCACCACCATGTAAGAAATATGCCTAGGTGCCAGTCTAGCGTCTAAGCTTTATATAACATTGGTATTTATTATCAATAATTATAATTAAAAAATTAAAAAAATAGACGCCTAGGCTCTAGGCATCAGGTCCAACGCATAGGCCATCTAGTGTTTTCTGTAACCTTGACTGAAATGATAAATAATAGTCATGCAATTGATGCAGCAGAATGAAAACCCTACGTTGATGCAGCGTGTCAGAATAATTCATTCACGCCAGTCCACATTAATAAAAGCTATACAATGATACTTTTATGTGAACTTGAACAAAATCGCAAAAATGTAAAGAAAATCATCATTCAAACTTCACTGGTGTAAGATCTCATGAACAAGAGGAACACAATTGAAGTCTTAACACAAGAGGAACACAGTTGAAGTCTTATTGTCCCACATTGGTTACTAAGCAATGGATAAAGTTTGACTACAAACCATTATGATTAGACATATCCTAAGATGATTTCATGTATTAGTTAACAAGCTCCATGATTTGCAGTCTTGAACCAACTTAAGTTCTCACTAAGTCTGCATAAAAGAAGATACACATTATATCACTTAAATGAACTTTAATGGAGGTCTTGTATCTCATGCATTTTCCCTACTTCAGTATGAACCTTCCCCTGTGAAAGAAAGATGTAGTCCCGACTCCCATGTAGGGTACAAGTGCAATGTGCTATTTGAATGGAGACTTACAGTGCAAAGATTAGTCCGCAATCTTCTAAAGTGAGAAGTAGACTCTTTTGTAGTAGGAGTCTACAATGCTTATTCACATCCATTGTTGCCAAACATTTGGTTGAGCATGATGATCGGTTGGGTGGTAAACGGTGCTCAACTGTTTCTTGTTTAGATCCTGCTGTTTCCTCATTGTGAGTGTTAGAAAGTTGGTTGTTTTGTAAGCTTACCTGGCCAATACCTTCTGATCCTAAATGGGCAGGTTCAAGTAGTAAAACTGAATAGTACATCACTGCACTACCACACTTTGAATTACATAATAAGAGATATGTGGTGTTTACATAACGCATATAACCTGCCAGACAGCAAGAATGTGCCGATTTACTGAAAATTTTAATTTTTCTGTGCACTGTCAATGCATAAGCTATTAAATAACAAGAATCTCCCATTTGTATGGATGTCCTAAGCAGTATCTAATTACTACTAGGCAGAAGCCGCATTTTTCCATGAGTGTGTGTGGCCATGCTGGTTAGGATTCTGAAAAATCTTGTATTCTTCATTTCCTTCATTTCCTTTTCTGTCACTCTTATATGCTGATCTGAGCTTAACCCTTAACTAGAACATGTATAATATGTTATAAATGAACTATGCAACAAAAAAGCATAAACCAAGCTACTGAAAGATATCATATTTTGTAGATAGCCTCAACATTTAAGCTGTAAACTATTAGATAACTATAACATGTCAATTATATACATTACTAAGGCCATGAGTTACTAATATTTGGTGAAATCTCGCCTTCACAACTAGATACCGAGATTACCGTGCTGGTTAGAATTATGATAGTTCTACCATTGTAAATCTACCTTTTGTTTCTTGTTTGCTAATGTTAATCTTAATGTCAAGGGAAAAATAAAATGTTAAAGAGGAAATGCTAGAGAAACTACTTGGAAGAAGAAATAATCTATTTAAGATCAAGAAGATAAATCTTTCTATTTATTGATTGCGATAATTAGGCTAGAATCGTTCGTATTGAATTTGATTTTGGGCAAAATACACCATATGTCTGAAAGAATAAAGATATGATATCACGAAGAGTTAAGCACAGTAAAAGTTATGAAATCTTGGGTGTTCTTTTTTCAATAAATCATTTCTGCTACAACTGTCAAATATTGATTTCTATAAATCATTACTGAAATGTGTTAAATTGCATAGCTACCTGCATAATGTCTAGCACAGCTAGTTGTCATCTACAGTTATTATGGGTTATCACATTTTTTAAAGCAAATTCATCTAAGATCTTGCATTTCAGATTTGACAAGAAAAAAAATACAAAGCAGTATATGTTGGAATCACAAGAGAAACATTTGTGAAAAGACCTTGCCACAAAGTACTCATATAAGCCTGCAACCATTATGATTGTTCTGTAAGATCTAGCTTTGTAAAATAGTTAAAAAAAGACGACATAGTAGTTTGTATTCAACAACTAATACTAATTTAAGCTTTGATTATGAGAAATGGCTTTTACAACTTTTATGAATTATCTCATTTCTATACTTCTCGGGTAGAATCTAAAGGTTTCCATTTAGGTCGTGTCTTCTGATTTTGTGTGGAGGAAAGGGGGTATGTTTTCATCATACAAAGTGATGGCTTTCCTATTCCATATCAAGCCTCACAGTCCCTGAACTAGAACTCTTCCGAAGTTGGGATGTGGGTTGAGGGTTATAATTTTAAACTCCAGAATACTCTTGCAGGTTTTGTGCTCTGCCCATGGCCCAAAACCTCTTCTATTTTATGCAATGTTATTTTTTTGGAACTGCTGTTAAATGTTTGTCCTTTGGGATATGAACCTTGGTCGCTTCTTTAGCATCTCTTTCTCTGCACCAAAAACTCAAAAGTCGTGATGATGATTGAGGATTATAGTTTTAAACTCTCGACATATCCCTTCACATGAAATTAGGTAATTCTTCACTTCTTATTTACTTATTCTTTTTCATTGTCATTTTAAATGTTGCACACAATTATTTATAAGCCACCCTATTCTTGTTAACTTTTAGTTTTTTAATTTTCCAGTAATTATTTGCTTTTATTGTTTGACTAGTCCTTGTCTTTGGAAAACTTTGTTATTAACTAGCAACTTATCTATGGCACGCTCTCTTTATATGATTTCTCTGTGAACAGCCTGGCTGAATTTCCCTACTCATTAACCTCTCTTTTACCTGTCTTTTGTTCCCCCTTCTCATCGGTAACTCAATTACTGCCAAACTTTCCCAAGTCCTTGCTGATTCTGCTTTGCTCTCAGCGCTTCAATGGCCATCTACGACGTAGTCCAGCTAATTCGAGCAGATGTCTCAACTGTCGGTATGGGCATCACAGCATCAACATCTTCAATCATACTTGGTGGAGGTACGAAAGGCAAGAGATTTGCAATGCCCAACACGAGGATTATGCTCCATCAACCTCTCGGAGGTGCCAGTGGTCAAGCAATTGATGTGGAGATCCAAGCCAAGGAAATACTCCATAACAAAAATAACGTTATCAGAATTGTTGCGGGTTTTACTGGCCGATCATTAGGACAGGTAGAGAAAGATATCGACAGAGACCGATATATGTCACCTATTGAAGCTGTGGAATATGGTATTATTGATGGTGTGATTGATAGAGATGCAATAATTCCTCTGATGCCGGTGCCCGAGAGAGTGAAGCCTAAACTGAACGATGAAGAGATTAGTAAAGATCCTAAAAAATTCCTGACTCCAGAAATTCCAGATGATGAAATATACTAAGTTTTTTTTTGTGTTTCATCATTTTTCTGTTACACACTGTGTATTTGTAGAATGTTAAATTCTCCTCGTTAGATGAGATTATCTGGGTCAGGCAAGTACATATTCCTCAACCTTATATTTGGTACTCTGTTTTGAGTACGTTGGTAATTTAGTTGCGGGTCCATCAAGGATAGAAATATCTCAAGCATTTGTTGTTGCGGTACATTTTTTTTTAACTATAAATATTGGATCCACTTCTCTAAATACTTCTTATTCAGAATAAAACGAGGAAAAGCCAATTAATGTTGTATAATTGCCAACAAGACAACAAGAATTTGGCGTATGTTTGGCAACCAGAAAGTAAAAGGAAAGTGACTAAAATCAGAAAGTGACTGCACTTTTTATTTTCCTCCCTGTTTGGCACCTGGTAAGTAAGGGCCTGTTTGGATCGGGTATTTTGAAGGGGAAAGGAGGGGGAAAGCTGTCAATTTGTCAGCTTTTTGACAGCTTTCCCCCAAAATCGCCTCTATAAGAGGCGATTTTGGGGGAAAGCTGTCAAAAAGCTGACAAATTGACAGCTTTCCCCCTCCTTTCCCCTTCAAAATACCCGATCCAAACAGGCCCTAAAATCGTAGTGATTGGAAAGTGGAAGGTGTTACATTAGCATTTTGTCCTTTTTCATTTTGTCCTCTTCACTTTCCCAAAAAGTGGAATGTGTCACATTAGCATTTTGTCCTCTTCATTTTCCCAAATTGCGTGTTTTAGTTCTCAGTTTCAGATCTCATCTTCGCTCTTATCTTGTAATGACGCCAAGGGCGTGCGAGATCCGCCGGATCAAATTCTCGCGCCACTTCTTATCTAATCCCATTGCTAGACTTTCTTAGTTGCCAAACAAGTCCTTAGCTATATATTCAACAACCAATAAAATCGTCAATTCAATGTTGATAAATAAAATCAATAAAATCGTCAATTCAATGTTGATAAATAAGTGCCATTAAAATCGTCAATTCAAGGTTGATAAACAAGTGCCATTAAAAGAGCTGTAGACGAGGGGATTTCATCTATGATTATCTGTGATAATTAAAGGACTAGTCTCTCTCTCTCTCTCTCGTCTTTTAATTTTTTAATTTTTTAATTTTTAATTTTTTTAAAGCAGCCAAACTAATAATGCAGTGAACTCGCGCTAATGAACTTCCACTGACAAAAACTAAACACCTGTGAAGGAGAAATCTTTACCTCAGTGAGCTCGCGCTAATGAACTTCCACCGACAAAAACTAAACACCTGAAAGAGAAATCTTTACCTCAAATGCCCGAGCAGCCGCTCATGCTCTCTTCTCATCTCTCTCAGAAACCCTTGCTCCTTTTCAGACTCCACCCCCAAATCCGCCTCCTCTCCTCTCTCCCTCCATCAATCCCTCCCCGGATCCTTCACCAAATCTCCGCCAAGATTCCTCCACCCCTCTCCAATGGCTTCCAACCTCACCACCTCGAATCCATCCTCCTCCACCTTCTTCGTTCTGATCCCGCTTCCTCCATCCGCCTCTTTCAGTGGTCCAACCGCCATCTCCATCTCCCGCCAACTCTCCCCTCTCTCTCCACCGTCGCCCACGCTTACATTTCCCTCAAAAACTTCGAGAATGCTCGTGAAATCACCCACCAAATGATCAAACTGTTCGCGTTCTCAGATGTTCTGTCCTTCTTCCCGAACAATTGCACGTCCTTCAGGTGTTTGATAGAATGCTGCTACGATTTGAGAATGACCCGCGAAGCCGCAGAGTGTTTCTCAACGGCACGGTGTTTGATAGAATGCTGCTACGATTTGAGAATGACCCGCGAAGCCGCAGAGTGTTTCTCAACGGCACGAGAAATGGGTATTTCTTTTTCACTGGATTGGTTGGTGGGTATTGGTCGAACCGATGAAATATTGAGAATTTATGGTGAATTGGATGATGGGTATGTAGCTATTATGAGCGTGGCTTTGAAGAGAGGAGGTGATGCTACAGAGCTGATGAATTGGCATAGAGATTTGGTGGAGGGAGGACTCTTCCACCGCCCCCAGCCACGCTTCTCATCTCTCTCAGAAACCCTTGCTCCTTTTCAGACTCCACCCCCATTTTCACCTCTTTCAGTGGTCCAACCGCCATCTCCATCTCCCGCCAACTCTCCCCTCTCTCTCCATCGTCGCCCACGCTTACATTTCCCTCAAAAACTTCTAGAATGCTCGTGAAATCACCCACCAAATGATCGAACTGTTCGCGTTCTCAGATGTTCTGTCCTTCTTCCCGAACAATTGCACGTCCTTCAGGTGTTTGATAGAATGCTGCTACGATTTGAGAATGACCCGCGAAGCCGCAGAGTGTTTCTCAACGGCACAAGAAATGGGTATTTCTTTTTCACTGGATTGGTTGGTGGGTATTGGTCGAATCGATGAAATATTGAGAATTTATGGTGAATTGGATGATGGGTATGTAGCTATTATGAGTGTGGCTTTGAAGAGAGGAGGTGATGCTACAGAGCTGATGAATTGGCATAGAGATTTGGTGGAGGGAGGATGCATACCCAGCATTTATGAGTTTAATAGGTTTTTAAATAGATTGTGTAAAGAGAATAGGTTTGGTGTTGCTTTTGATTTGTTCTGCTTGGTTTCTGAATGTGGGCCGAAGCCTAGCGTGGTGACCTATAGTACTTTGATTCGAGCTTGTTGCAAGGATGGCAGGCTGGATGCAGCAATTGGGATTTTTGAGTTAATGATAATGAGGGGTATGATGCCAGATGTGATAGTTTACGGGATATTAATGGATGGTTTTTGTAAGGAAGGGAGAGTAAAGGAAGGGTTTAGGCTACTTGAGAGGGTCTTGGAGAGTGGAGTTAAACCCGATGTTGTGTTCTTTAGCTCACTCATTGATGGCTGTCTGCGAGTCGGAGACTTGATTAAAGGGTTTGAAGTGTATAAGAGAATGTTGGATGAAGATGTGATGCCTAATGTTGTTACTTACAGCATTTTGATCAATGGATTCGGTCAAAAAGGTCGTGTTTCTGAGGCTTGCGGACTTTATGGTAGGATGTTGAAGCAAGGGCTTGAACCAAATGTGTTGACATATAGTGGGCTTATCGATGGATTTTGCAAGTCTCAAAATGTGAAAGAAGCTTTTAGTTTTTATGAGCATATGATAGGAGAAGGTCCTTCTCCTGATGTGGTTGTTAATAGTTTGCTAATCGATGGACTTTGTAAGGTGGGAAGGATGCATGATGCTCTGAGGTTTTTCTTCAAGTCAGGTCTTGAATCCAATATTGTGACTTATAATGTACTAATTGACGGTTGGTGCAAAGTGAAAATTTTAGAATATGCACTTAGAATCTATAGGCAATTGGGAGTACGCAAGCTAGTACCTGATGTAGTTACTTTCACCATCCTTCTCAAGGGAATGGCTGTGCAAGGAATGTTGAAGGAAGCATCAATAATTTTCTTTCAAATACTAAAGAGGGGATTTATGCCAGATGCCGTAGCATACTGCAGTTTGGTCGTCTTTCAAATACTAAAGAGGGGATTTATGCCAGATGCCGTAGCATACTGCAGTTTGGTCGATTGCTTGTGCAAGCATGGTATGCCAGATGCCGTAGCATACTGCAGTTTGGTCGATTGCTTGTGCAAGCATGGCAATCTAATTGCTGGGGTTAAACTTTATAGTCTGATGCTTAAAAATGGTGTTCATCCTGATATTGTTGTTTATAACGTTCTCATAACTGGATTTTTTAAGGAAGGGCAGCTGAATGAAGTATCCAAACTGATAGGACAGCTTACAGTACGGGGTTTGAAGCCTGATGTTGTAACTTACAACACTATCATCAGTGGCATCTGCTCCATGAAAAGATTGGATCGAGCTATTGAATTTTACGAGAAATTGATAAGTGAAAGACATCTTCAGCCAAATGCGATAACTTTTACTATCCTCATCGATGCCTTCTGTAAAGAAGGCAGAACGGATGAAGCCATGCTGCTTTTCAACGAGATGCTTGATATGGGTCCATTGCCCAATGTTGTGACTTATACTTGTTTGATAGATAACCACTTTAAAACACAAAGCATGGAAGACGCAATTGAACTTCATGAAGAGATGTTGAAGAATAATGTCTCTCCGAATATTGTTAGTTATACTGTCCTCATTGATGGATTCTGTAAGCAAGGTTTAGTAGAGGAAGCTGCTTTGGCTTTTCAATGTGCAACTGCTAGAGGTTTGTTGCCTGATGTTGTGGCATACGGAATCCTAATTCGTGGGTGTTGCGATGCTGGAAGATTTGCTGAAGCCAGAATGTTCTATGACAAGATGATATCTGATGGTGTTACGCCTGACATCTTTCTTCATAATGCACTTCAGAAACATATTTTTTGATGTTCATACATCAAACATTTGCTACGCAGATCCATGGTCTTATCTAGACTAAAGTTGAAAACATGGCAGATTGATTGCTGGGTGTTCAGCATAAAAAACAGAGACGAGAGTTCTTTCGCTCCTATTACCTGATATGTGTTCCTTTGATGTCTTTCAAGCAGACATGCCATTGCCTGTTGTCCATTGATTACCTATTAAAGGTATGCATCTCCACATATCTGTATACATCTTTTGATCTCCTTGCATAAAGAATTGAGAAGTACCTTTTTTTTGTCTAACTGAGCCTCCAACCTTGTTCTTACTCTATTTATTTTCTTTTATTTTTATTGGCAGATGGCTATTCAGTTCCTTGTGATTTCAGAAGGGAAGCAGTGCGGTTAATCACTTCCCTCCAGGTTACACAGAATGCATAAAGTTTTCTTTTGGTTTCTTTCACTATGGTTTTCTACTGAATATATTATATAGGTTCTTAGGGGCGTAATCATCGTCATCATCCTTGAAAATAGCGTTATTTACTAGCAGGAATTCAAACCTTGTACCTCATGCGCCCACAAGTATTAACACATTGAGTTTAGAAACAAGAGGTAGATATCAGATATTACACTTGAAGATTTGCATGGCCTCATGACTGGCCATTTTATGTTAATTAGACCAGAGGTATGAGGTATCACCGCTTATATTTCTATTGGTTAATTTCACAAATCCCCCTTGAACCTTGGGAGGTCTTGCCCAAAATCCCCCTGAAGTTTATAAATCAGATAAAACCCCGTGCAATTTTAAAATTATACCTAACTCCCTTAACTATTGGAAAATATATAAATAACATTAACATGTAGAGTAAAAAGTTTAAAATTTTCACCTGGTTTGTCGTGTCTTGTTCTCCGCTCTTCATCCGAATTTTTCATCACAAGTTTTCATTTGTCGCAATTCATGCTTTTTACTCTATCCATAAATGTGATTTGTGTGAATTTTCAATAGTTTAGGATGGTTTAGTGTAATTTTGAATGTTCAAGGGGATTTTGAACCATAAGTTTAGGACAATTTTGTACAAAACCCGCAAGTTTGTGCAAGGGTTTTTTTTAACCCTGTTTGTATGGGCGGAAGTGTTGATAGTCCCTCAAATGGTTGACACTTGAAATTCTCGTCATATTTTTGTGCTGCAGGATGGTTGATATTGGAGCTCAGATAAATGATGGGGCTTGACAAGCTCTTCTCGGAGTATACTTTTGCTGAGAGAACCATGTAATGAGATGTCGTGTACATAATCCATCCCATATAGAATGAGTTTATCAATGCTAGAGCCTCCATTTTTATATGAAAATTAATAACCAAGCTGGAAACAGATGAACATGGAAATATGCTTTTAGAAAAAGAAAGTCCAGTCAACTTATTGAAGGATTGAATCGTATTGTCTGTTGATGCAAGCGTCGGTGATGCAAGAATGGTTTAGCGCTAGCTGAGGTGGAATCTAGCATTTTTATTTTATTTTATTCATTTCTGTTCTCTGTTTCTTCAGCATGTATGTATGTGTGAGTCATGACTCATTGAGTTGTGACTTGTGAGCAACCATTCTCAAACGTGGAAGGTGTAATTCATGCACAACCCAATTCTTCAAGCAGTCACTTGCTGAAAATTGTACTTGTGAAAGCGATGTAAGACTTAAATTATAAAAAGAAATTGATAAAATATAGTGGGAAAATAAAGTGAATACTTGAGTATATACGCTTTGTGTACAGCTAATATGCTTGGTCTTGAGGACAATAAACGTCCAAGATTTTGGGAGACAACAAGATATAAAAAGAACTATGGGGCTGGAAGACAACCAGCACAAGGGCAAACATACATCCTACATTTGCCTTTGCCCAACACAATTGCTCTTATTATAACAAAATTAAGTTTTTACGCAAACACACTCCAATTTTAAGCAAACATCAGATTCTTAACATAACATACATTAAAATCATAGATCCAATTTATTCACTACCACCTCCCCAGGAATCAAAAAGGCAGAAAACAGTGCTCATTTGCTCATGCACACACAACAAGTCTTTCAACAGTATGATAAAACAACATTTATTGAATTCCAGTTACAGTCAGAAACATACACTTGCCTTCGGAGCAGGCGCTTCAGCAGAAATCCCTGCATCATTCCCCTTGAACGGAAGAGGAACCCAAGCCTTTTCCTCGCTGCAATGCCCGGTATTTGTATTACTTATAACAGCCTCGCAAACGAGAGCAGCTGAGCTTCGCTCTGCTGCTAATTTCTTCATCCTCATCCTCTCAGCTCTAGACCCAATTGCCTGCCCTAGAATTGACGCTGCTAATGTAAAAGCCATTGCAGTCTTTGGCATAAGTACAGACTTACGAAGCATAGCTATGAAAGGAACTGCAGCATGAACAGCAGCAAACCACTGAGGGGAGAATTTCTGTGTGTGCTCTCTCCATATACCAAGAGGGACATTAGCTGCCATTCCTAGTAATGCTATGGCCAGCATTTTTGCGGGTAAAGGTTGGGGCCGGAGGTTCTTTACGAGAGCAGTACGTGCAAGGGCTGCACGCGCTGCGACCACTGCAGGTGGGCATTTGAACTTCATGCCCGGAGGAGGCTGTAAAGCCTTTGCAACTAGGGGTAGAACACCGCTCACTGCCCTATAGGACTTAGCTATTGGGCATTGCCCTGTTTGAAGCCATTCGTTGCTCATTGCCTCGTGCGATGAATTGCTTCCCTTCTGGATACACAATTAGAACAACTGTAACTCAGACGATGAACAAACAGGAAAGACCTACCGCAAATAGATCAGTAATTTACAGAAGGAGGCTGTAAAGCTGACATGATTTGTAAGTTGGATTTAGAGAGTTCAAACTACTGAGAAAGTTACTTTTCTGGTCAGGCAAGATGATCGCTAAATGCATTACCTGAGTTGAAGGCTCTTGTTTGGAGGATTTCTTGTTTTGCTTGGACTTGTTGAATTTGTTAGAGAAGAAATCAAAACCGAAAAGCCCGCCACCGAAAGACGAGAGACTAATAGTGGCTGCCTTTGCCGCCAAAGGATTAAATTGAGAAACTTGCTCAGGTTTTGGTGTAGACTCTTTGTGCACAAAGGACCTTCCTGACAGTGGGACAACTCCATCTCGCCCATGGAAAAGCCTGAATGCCATATCAAAATCCGGTCCATCTTCAAAGATTGGACCCTTGCCTCCACGTGCCTGATGAGTTAAAGATGATATCATAAGATAATTCACCAACAATCCAGCAAAGCAACTTTCTTATGGAGTGTATGGAGGATAAACAACTTACAGGTACAGCAAAATTGAAAGAAGAGAAGGAAAAGTTTGTTGGCTCATTGATGTTTCTCAAAAATGGGCATCTTTCAATGTCTTGAGTAGCATATGAATCCTCAGAACAGAATGACAGTGACTCGGTGAAAAAGCTTCTCATATCGGAATCCATTTGATCCAAAATATATTGAGCTGTAAAAAAGGGGGAAAGTACAACATATAAATAACATATACAAGAAAAGTATTAAGGAGTGAAACAGGAGACATATTCTAGCTTGAAAAGAAACTTCCTCCAATTTTGGCAATTAGTTATATCACAGCAAACAAATGGCAAAGATGTTTATAAGATGTTTACTTTATAAAAGTCACAACAAACAAGAACAACAGGAAAGGTTATGCATACATCAACAGATGAACTGATAAAGTAGATAAGACGAGCGAAGCAGCCAGCAATTCTAATGCAAGGTTGTAACCTCCTACTGATGGAAATATGATTTTCATGATCCCACAATATCAGAGAACTAAACAAGTACGAGAACGTTAAAAGTGAATTCTGACAAATCATCCCAGTTAGATGAGAATAAACTTTTATGAAGT
Source organism: Asparagus officinalis (assembly GCF_001876935.1). NCBI lineage: Eukaryota > Viridiplantae > Streptophyta > Magnoliopsida > Asparagales > Asparagaceae > Asparagus > Asparagus officinalis. The sequence goes on along the minus strand of NC_033797.1, from coordinate 25,721,086 downwards.
AATCCGGAACTTCTCAAACACTATATATATCTACTATCAATCACTCTAAACCCAGTAGTGATCCCACAACCACGAGACTCAGAAAGTGGTTTACCCTCCGAGGTGGAGGATCAAGGGGTTTAAAGTAGTAACTGAACTCCTTGATAATTTAAAAGCTAACATCGAAAACCCATATTGCTCTGCATCATATTTTCCACAAAGTTACGAGGGCTAGAATTTCAGGAGAAACTAGATCGTATGTGGGTTGAAGAGTGTCCGTTGAATATCCATCACTACATTTAAACCTTTCCTCTCTTATTCAAACAAGTTTCTCACAGTAATCCATCTCTTCTTAATCTCTCGACGGAACTTCGTATTTGTACCCGTGATTGCACAACATCACCGTGCTCCAAATGCACTTAGCCTTAAATGCATAGTTGAGATATTTCGTTGAACGTAAATCAAACCTTTGAGAAGGATTGGGTCTTTACAATTGGTTTTATCTAGTTAAATAACTACCAATTTTGGTTCCAGAAACCATTTCAAAATACCAATACACTAAAACCGAAAAATACATGAATTTGCTCTTATTGTAAGAGCGAATCACCACATACCAGATTCATCAAAAGCAGATTACATCAATACCCAAAAAGGTTTCCACACAATAACATCAAACTTAAGTTTCTCTTCATCAATTTGCAATTATACCCAACGATTTCAGGTCTTCAACCTCAAAGTCCAAATCTTTAATAAGAAAAAACAGATTACATCAATACCCAAAAAGGTTTCCACACAATAACATCAAACTTAAGCTTCTCTTCATCAATTTGCAATTATACCCAACGATTTCAGGTCTTCAACCTCAAAGTCCAAATCTTTAATAAGAAAGCAGTGAGATGAAGATCTAATTGGATTTAAAAAAAACATATGAAATAATTTGATCCTTTGATCAAATCAAACGCCCAATTTCACGTGAACAAGACCAAAATTTTGAGGAAAAACAACCCTAATGATCCCCAAGAAGCACCTCGTAATCCATTCTAACATCAAAACCACAGAAATCAACTAAACCAACATCGATCACGAGCGAAATCACGTCCCGGACCGGATTCGGATTCAACAGAGATCCAGAAAAATCGTGAAAGAACAGGACAAAACTACTCAGAAATCGAGAAAAATGAGATAAAACAGTGAGGAGAAATACCTCTTAAACAAAAATCGAGAGAAATAGAAGAGCGCCGAAATCCTCCAAGAGAGCGAGCGCTGTAATAATCGTGTGGAGAGCACAAGATCTCCCCTCAATTCTTCCCCCCTCCCCGATTTTGTTCTCCAGACGCTGACCGGACTAACCGGTCACCTATCGGATCTTTACCTGCTATAACCAGTCGCCTTCCCCCTGCCCGATAGCGAGGAGTTAATATCAGCCGTTGGATATTATACGTGGGGTTGAGATTGTGGGTGGGTGGATTCCTTGGATGGGGAGAATACGGGCTGGGTCAAACGGGTCGGGTGGGATTAGGTGAGACAGGCAACAAGGAAAGAAGCAGACGCGAGTAGATGGAAAAAACGTGTGGATTTGTTTTTTAGCAGGTTCGATTTTTTCTAGAAGGTGCGTGCTGGCCACAATATAATGTACCAATTTCTTTTTATTTAAGTTCATGTGATGATACCCCGGGTCAACGCATCCATCTAAATTTGTACATAATTTCTCTAGTAAATGAGAAGGGCTTAATTACCAAAATAAAATGAGAAGGGCTTATATGCAGTGGACCTCGTCTACAAATCATGTCTTCATAAAAATCATTTTTTAAAAAAAAAAAAAAAAAAAAAAAAAACACTTAAATAGTTTTGCAACCTCTGAGACTCAATTGTTAAGTTAGTTTTTCCTTTACATTCAGGACAAAAATAATTCTCAGCCATGTAGGGTTTTTTTTTATGCCTAGACGACGTGACAAGCAAAGTAGCATATAACTATTAGGATATTGGAGGATGCAATGCCTATAAAATTGACACAATATGTAATGAATGGTTTAGTGGGTTAGTTAAAATCATTTTACCGTGCTATTAAAAAAACATTCATCTAGAAGGATGCCTAGAATGATAGGTTAGATTTTCCTTTTCATGCACCTCTATATTTTGGATAAATTTTGTTCATAGGCACGGATATTGATCTAAAACTACATATAACTATCATGGATAGATCATCAATTCAAAACATTGAAAATTTAATTATATTGTTTAATAGTATAAGCTGTCAAAAAAATTACTGCAGATAGCTGGTCCACGTAAAAAACAGATGATGAAAGTTACAATCTGACGACTTTCACGAAAACATATGAGAGTTACAAATTAATGACTCTCACATTTCCAAGAACGAAATATAAGGATTACAATCCGACGATCCATGCAAAATTCGAACAAAGAGATTACAATTAACGATCTCTTCAAAGCAAAACGTGAGGGTCCACCTCCGCTTTCCAATTCCAAAATGCAAGGTCCACCCCCGCGTTCCAATTCCAAAACGCGAGGGCCACACCCGCGTTTCAATTCCAAAACACGAGAGTCATCCCTGCGTTCCAGTTCCAAAATGTGAGGGTCATTCCCGCGTTCCAATTCCAAAATGCGAGGGTCATCCCCGCGTTTTTAACTCCAAAATGCGAGGATCACCTCCGCGTTTCACAAAGCTGAACGCGAGGCTCGATCAAGAACGCGAACCTCGGGTTTGACTGTTTCAAACATAATTTGAACGCTTTCAAAATCATTTTTTCACGTAATGGGGCCATTAAGCCCCCATTGTGGAGCGAATTAAGGGGTCAGTTGTTGGAGTTATAACTTAAAAACTTGGGTTTGTAGAGGAAAAGAGGAAAAATTTAGTCCCACATAGGATAACATTTTTAAAATGTTTAACGGCCAGAATTAATTAGAGAGATTTATGAACTTTAAAACTGAATTAAAAGGTAAATGAAACAGTAATATTCATGAGAATTAAAACAGAATCAAAACGGAAAAAAGGTTTTTATGAGGATTTAATTCGGTATTGAAAAACGTTCATTCTCAACCTCTATATAAACAGCAAGCTGCGAGGGTAGAAAACACAGTGTGAAAAACACAAAATTCTCCTCTTCCTTCTCAGCTCTGTTCTTCTTCTTACACTTGCTTGCTATTACAACTTGCTGGTTCCCTGAAAGTCTAGAAGAGTTCGCAAAGCCTTCTTGAAGCTCGTGCCGACGAGAAGGAGGTCGCCTGACCGAGGGTCGTTGTATCTCCGGGGACTTTTGCCGCGTAGCCCTGTACGAGAGGGGGCAATTAGTTTCTTGGGACAGTGCTTGCACGCCTCGACCATCAGGCTATATTCTAAACTCAGTTTAATTTTATATCTATTTTCAATCATTATATATTTCTGTTAAAACTGTATTTTGTGCTAATTACACTCTAAACAGATTATATTACCAACAATCCAAGAAACTAATTAGTGCTGTTTAGAATAGTATCATGATTAGCATTCTGATTTTCATGTTAATGATGTCTGCAATACTTAAAAACGAAATGTTACACTGCATGATTATTCTGTTGAATGAATGCTTTATATATTTCTGTTGCATTATAATAACAAAACTATTCATTCATCATCAGATTATGGCTACAAAAGAAGTTATGTCTGCTAAACCAGAGAAGTTTGATGGGAATAATTTTCGTCGTTGGCAAAACCAAATGAGATTTTGGTTAACAACTCTACATCTTACATCTAATAACAGCTATAGAACCAGATAACCCATCTTCATCTAGACCAGTTACTAGGCAATCTTCCTCATCTTCCTCCACAGATTCCATTCCTATCCCAAGAACACCTCAAGAAATAGAGTATCATTGTCTACATAGAATCTTAGGAGCTTTATCTGATAGATTATATGATATATATTATACTATCACTAATGCTAAAGTTCTGTGGGAAACCTTAGAGAAAAAGTATGGTTTAGATGATATGGGAATTAAAAGATTTAAATCTTCTAATTTTAACAAATTTAAAATGCTAGATTCTAAACCAATGAATGAGCAAATTCATGAATTTGAACATATAGTTCACCAATTAAAAATGAATGATTAACGACAGAGATAAGAAATATATAAATGAAAAAGAAACAGAGTTTAGAATATTCAGCCCTGATGGTCGAGGCGGCAAGCACAACCTATCCAACGCAAACTAGATTGCCCCCTCATCGTACAGAGGCTACGGCCGGGCAAAAGTCCCCCGCAATACAACGACCCTCGGTCAGCGACCTCCTGTCTTCGTCTGCACGAGCTTCAAGAAGGCTTTGTGAATCGGGTCGTGACTTTCAGGGAACCAACAAAAATATAACAAGTATAATGAAGCAGGAATGACAGAGAAGAAGAGAGAATACGAACAAAACGAAGCAAGCGGACGTGTTTTTACAACACGTGAATGTTCTCTCTCCCTCGCAGCTTAATGAGACACTTAAGCTATTATAGAGCGTGAGAACAGCGAAAAATGAACGCTTTTGCACGGTACAATCACGAACTTCAACAGGTCGCTGCATAAGGACCTTCCCTTTCCGCTTTTGGATTGCTTGTTTTAATTCTCTGGAATATTACGATCGGATTTACGTTTTAATTCAGTTTTAAAAGTCTAACATCTCTCCAATAATTCTGGCGTTAACATTTTTAAAAAATTGTATGAGGGTCACGCGTTTTTAACATGTTCCAATTGAGTAAAAAATAAAAATAAAAATAAAGAATGTTGAGCATTCATTAAGGGCCCTATAATCCGGAGCGTGCCCGTATTCGTGTCCGCAATGGTCGTGTGCGCGCCGACCCCACCCGACCCGACCTCGAAAGCAGCCCAGAATCGCCCGACACCGACCGGCGCCGCGCGGCGAGCGGCCGCCTGTGTGGTGTGGGCATAACCTTTTCGTTTTCTTCTAGCGCATTAGCGATAGAAAGGGAAAGGCTTATAAGACTCCTTCCTTCCTATTCACTTTCCTAGTTCGTGCGGACTAACCTTTCCTCTTTTTCTCTACAAAACCCAAGTGTTTTAAGCTTGTATAACATCCAACAATTCCCCCCACATACTTAAAACTTGAAAGTAGCTCAGCAAATAAGAATAACAATAAAAACTTAAAAATAAATAAGATTGCTGTCCCTTATTACATAGTAAAGGTGGAGGTACCTTTCGGCTTTCGAACCCTTCACTTAGGACATGTTGCTCATAGATTGCCGTGCAGAGCTGCGGTGGACTTCGCCTGGAAAACCACAGTCTCATTTATCGGCGCATTTCTACAAGAAAGCACACATAGCTACAGTTTGGAAGAATCTAAACGGCAGTTGCGCCTATTATCGGCCTTGCGCAGGTATCTTCATTGTGTTACTAGGAGCAGCCCTATCCGCATGAGTCGGGCTCACAACTACACACATATAGGTAGATCCTAATAAGGATGCGAGAAGTAAGCATTCCTTGCCTCATGCGTCTTTGGATTCATTAAGAGTTAACTCAACCTTTCACATTGCGTTTTATGCAGCACTGATCACGCCTATGGATGGGAGCAAATTGAATGTCAAGTGCTCCTCACAATTAAATCGACTCATTCAGTTTGTTTCCTACCATTGAACCTCTGCCGGAGGTTGGGTTGCCACTGTAGTTGATTTCCTTCTTATGCCGGCTTAACACCCATCCCCCTCGATGAGTCTAGGACCACTGTCCCTAGGATAAGCCTTGATTAAGTGATTGCCAAGATTTTTCTCTATCTTACAAAATCATAAGGCTATTATATGGTTTCATTTATATCTTAAGGATTTTATGTGTCGCACTTTCAAGTGTCGAATTCATCTTCACATTTGCCATTCTCTTAGTGGCATTTTGTCAATCGCCTGACCTGCAATCACAATGAATAAAATGGTTAGTGAATGGTTTTGCAATAGTGAATTTCAGTTAGTAAAATCTTTCAACCATTACAGCTTCTATTCTATACAGTAGTATCAAAGCAGCGATCATTTTCTGATTCCATTGCTACTTCTAGCAATTTACAGTTTTGTTTATTAGATTTTCCAGGTCACACAGCTCCTCCTCCTAAAAAGGAACACAAGATCCTGTGTCGTGGATTTTACATCTACTGCAGTTCACTATTCAATTTGCCATCGAAGAAACCTTTAGTACAGATGGATAACCTTATAGTGTAAACCAGTAATTTATAGTTCCTTTTAGCGTATCTCAAAATTCTTTCTAAAGCATCCCAGTGACTCTTATCAGATTTGATGGTATATCTGACTAAGTCTATTTACTGCATAAGCCAATGTCAGGTCTGCGTGTTACGTGTAGCCGAATTCCTAATGATCTCAATTATTTGTGCATATTCTCTTTTGTAATTGAGGTATGACTGTATTTTTCCTTTAGATGTACATTAGGAGTCATATGGAGTGCGGAAACAGCGGTTTGACAGTTTGGATCATAAAAATCCTGAGGATGTTTCTCTAGTATGTGATTGTATTAGCACATATCCATGCTTATTTTTCTTTAAGTTTTTCATTTGATATATTTCTTATATCTGCGTTATAATAGTGATTATCTGTTAATTATTAAATTGCTTAAACTAATTTTCGTTATTGTCTAAACATCTAATATATCCAACATCAGTTACATCCATAAACCCTATAAATAACTGAGAATTCAGCTAAACAAAGATCCTTTTTGGATCATCTTTGGTTGGAGCTTTTGGAGCCTTGAAAACTTGGCTTTTTGAACCATTTTTGTTGAAGAACTTTGAGATCGGCTATTTAGCTTATTTCAGTTAAAAAAGATTAATATTTTTTCTGAAATTAACTCTCTCGTATAGTTCTTAAACTCGTTTAGAGTTCTAAACTTTCCTTGCAAGTTCTTCCCAATGTTAAGTCAAGAAGAGTAGACAAAGTTCTACGAAGCGAGGCGTTCAGATCGTCAACGGGTTACAAGAATCAAACTCTCATCGCCACCAAGAAGAACATAGCCTTAAACAAAGAGGGGGATCTGTCCTTCTCTCTTTTGTAAATCGGAAAAACCTATAAAGAAAATCTTAATTTCTTTTTCTAAGTCAGTTAGAGATAAGTTACTTAGAGAGATTGTATTCATTCTTTTCGTAAGTCAGTTAAGGAGATTAATACAAATTTATTTCTTAATTTTCTTATAATTTTTCCCTCAAACAAATAGCTAAAATGGTATTGTTTTAAAGAATTAATTTTCTCCGGTATATCTGTTATACATATAACCCAAATTTTACGGTTAAGTTCACCAGACTATCCCTCGACTACAAGCTGACTCGATCAATGAGGTAATTCACTTAACTCGATAAAGTGGAGCATCCGCACTTAATTTATAACTTGGTTACTTGCCAAAAGACTACTTAAAATCTTGGACATGGTGATAGAGCTCCATGATAACTAGGTTCGTCTCAAATCAACTAATATGCCTTATTAGAGTCCTGCCTAGTTTTATGGCGATTTACCTAACTGGCAAGAATTGATTTGAATCACTTTATATTCTCAACATACCATGTTAGGAGATATCAATAGAGTAGTCAATCTTTATAATTGCTAACTTTCACTACTTAATTACATGATCTACACATACATCTAATGTACCATCCTACGCAAAATAAGTCTTGCCACATGGAGTTACTTACAGGCCAAATAACTATCATATATAACAACATTGGGCATCAGAATGGTGATAGGTGTAGCCCTTGATATGCACATGCAATCAATATAAATAGCAGCCCTACGTACTAACAGGTAAAAGGATGACTCATCTCGACCTTTGGCTCGATACCGCTAGCCTTGGTCTGTGAAACTCTCATCTCTAAACCCTAACCTACATGCTTACTACTTTGATTTTCATCATCAAGCGTCTAACTTAGGCATCGAATGCTTGTTGGTAGGCAAATCTGTCAACGTCAATCTGACGCTTTTCAGTGTACCTTAGATACTCTCAACCAAAGATTATCATTAGACATCAAGAAAGATTTCGGAACTCAAAACATCGAGTAAAATCTTACGTACTCAATATTCCTCCAGGTTTTTCCTTGCATCAACAACACGGATACCTAATTCATATTTCACGTGAAACGCGATAATCTTAACATTAAGAGCTCACTTTGTGATCTAAGGTGATTTGGCTCAATGGATGGTTGTTGTTATGAGCAAATACTTCTTAGACATGTTACTAAAAGAGAGAGAAAAATGTCTAGCAACTAGATTACGGAAGCACGTGCCGCCGCTGCACATGTGTCTATTTTACTTAAAAATTTACCTATACATTATAGAGGTACCCCCTACTCAGAGAACAATTGTGATGGATTATTGTGGAAACTTAATAGTATTTTAGTAATTTTAATGATAAAAATGGAAAAAAATTGTAGATTAATATGAAAATGGCAATGAAAAGATAATGTTTGTCCAGAATTTTGTGATTAATTATTGTATACATAGTTTTTTATATTGGTCGAGTTGAGATTATATAATTTATTAATTTATATGATTAACTATATTTTTGCCCTCATAGAAAATATTTTTTTGTATCCGTCCCTATTAAGATAGTGCACTATTAAGGATTGTAATAAGAATTTGAAATGATTTGTGATTTGATATTTCATTTATTACAAATATGTGTCCTTTTTTCTGAGTATATTTAAATAAAAATGCATATCTGTAATAAAGGAAAAAAAATAGAGATAAATTCAATATTTTTTCTTTTTTCTTTTTTTTCTTGTTTTTCACATGAGAATCAAACCCAATATCTTGTGATTTATATTGAAACCTCCCACCATCCGCGGTCCCCACCAATATTTTCTTCCTAAAAGTAGAGATTAATATCATTTTGTTAAAGATCAAGAACATATCATTTGTTTAAACGTAGATTAACAAGGTTCTCATTGGTCATATCTAATTGGCCAGTTTGTTTAGGTGGAATACTCAGTAACGTGATTCACACTAAACAAATCAGGTGAAGTCTTTCATAAAAAAATTAAAAAAAATAAAAGAAATTAGGTGAAGTGCAGTAGGTATGGAGGCATTGACCCAATAACTTGTTTCTTATTTTTTTTAATTGTATGACCCAAAGTTCTTTCGTTCTTCACTGGCATTGTTTTATTTTCGTTACTTTGTTACTAATTTGGGCGATTGGACCATTCTGTAAGTTTAAAAATTAATATGGGCTTCGGAGAATTCTTAGGTATTCAGAATGTAACATGTTTATTAGGCCCAAAAGTAAAACAGAATTGCCAGAATCTTATATTATGTTAGCATAACTTTGTTATCCTCTTTGGGCTTCATTGGTGGATTACTTCTTAGTCCGTAAGCTCCCGTAAATTAACGTACGAAAATTTTTGTTTGTTACACGGCCCAGCCCGATAATAGAACCCACTCATAAATGGCCTCACGACACTGAAAACCTAAATTGGGCCTTAAAACTTTTTTGGAAAATTTGAGGAAGAAAAGTGGATTATAAACGATCTGCCTACAGAAAAATAATCCTTAAAACCCTCTGCGTATCAGCGATCCACCTTCTCCTTGACTATACATAATGCAAAAATTTCAGCAGAATAATGCAAAACAATTTCAAAACAAAACTCAATTATTTCTTGTTGACAAACTGGGAGTGTTTAGCAATTCAAAAGTGAATTCATGATGTGCAAGTTACTTTTCTTTTGCAAATAAGTTTTAAATCTACTTCAGTATGTAAGCGAAATATAGTGTCTCTTTAAAAAACTAAATTTTTGTTAAAAGTACAACGTGAAGATGATGTGATAAAATATGATTAATTAGTAAATATATTTAAAATAATTTAATTAAAAATAGTTACTATTTTTATCTTTTTCATGTGACTTGACCACTTTTTTTAAAGAAAGTTAAAATTACATTAAATCATACGTGACAACTTTTTTTCATTTCACTTTTGTAATCACTTGCATGCAAACAAATACCTAAAATGTAAAAAAAAAATGTCACTTTCTCACTTTCATCGTTTACTTACATGCAAACAAACACCTCAAAGCCAAAATCCATCATTGCAACAAATCAAATCTGTTTATTGTTTAAATATCCAAATTTTGTCACCGAGAACTAGTTCAAAGATAAAATTATGTGACCATAAAGCTCGAAATTTTCTTACTAAGTACTTGAGTAATTAAACCACAAGTTGCTAGTGACTAGTTGTGATTAATTTGGCGTAGTGCCACAATAAGGACCCATCATAATCCAATATAATAAAAGCATGCTATGAGGTTTGCTAAAATTTGTAACATGATTGCCGTAAGTTTTCATTATAAACATATACAAAATGATGATGACCAAACTTGAAAATAAAGGAAGATCAAGAGCAAAGTTAGGTGCAAGGGCTCTTAATGTATTTCTAGCCTTTCATAATCCAATATTATATTTGATAATCAATTTTTCAAATACATAATGGAGCATAAATGATCGATACTTTTGACTGAAGAAACATGTGGTGCTATGATTTAATAAATAAATAGCGGTAGGCCGAGACCAATTAAAAAACACGTGTGCTTTTTACCTATAAGTCGAATTATAACATATACTTTCTTTTTTTCACATTTTAACCTATATTATTGTATTTACTTTTATTACTCTTTACTTTATGTTGACGTTTAGCTCCTTGTGATTTTGCTATGATTCAATGCTTTTAAACCTCTAGAAGAATGTTCAAAATTCTAACGTGAGACTATTTTTTTTTTTTTTTACAAACAAATACTAACACAATGTACGTACATGAATGTCAATGTATAACGGACTCATTTTTTTAATGTAAGTTTTAGAGCCTAGCTGTATTAAATGTGACCATATACATGAGATAATGATGTGAAGGAGGTCACATGAGAGCACGTGAAGGGCATCCATTAGAGGAGACCACCGCAAAACCAACTCATCTACATAATAAAAAGAGAACACATGCGTATGAAATGAAAGGCAATATACTTTGTACTGTATGTCGGTCTACGTGAATGTAGGTCCAACTAAAACGACGAAAAAGCAACGCCCATCCCTTTCTAAATTTAGGGCTCATCACCCCCCCTAACTTGTACTAATTAAATGAGCATGTGACAAGTAATATTTGTTACTGTCACATGTAATTCGGGGTCACATGCATGATGGCCCCTCAACATGAGAGAATGCACGTATGGGGTGAGTTTGTCCAAAGTGTCGAAAATGATGGTGGTTCTCCCTTGTCAAGGTTGCTTGCGCTTTGGATTTAAGGAGATTCAAGGGCAATGAAGAGGTGGCATAAAGTTTTTTTTTTTTTTTGGGGTGGTGGGGGGGGGACTAGTGCATTATTAGTAAATTTTTTTTTTTTTTTTGGGGTGGTGGGGGGGGGACTAGTGCATTATTAGATATCATATAGAAAATATTTGGCAAAATTGGTAAAACATTATCGATAGACGGAGAAACCCTGAAGATAGGGTGTTTGCACATAACCACTCTGGGGTGTCTCACAAAACCATATAAATTTAAACTTTCTCATTAGAACCTGTAACTTTAATTGGCAAATAATTGATCAACATCCTTAAGAGAGCTAGGGGGAGGGGCCAAAAGAAAGAGAGGAGAAAAACCCTCCACGGGGAGAACTAGGAATATGTTGCCTATTAATATCAAATGACTAAATTGAGTTTTATTTTCCTCTCAAAAAAAATTTTAGTTATTTTTCATTATATATAAAAAGAGGATCTCATGAGAAAAATTTAAACTTTCAGGGAGTTTTGTAAGACGCCCCAAATTTTGGGAGGACTTTCGAATTCCTAATACATTGGTCAATAGTTTACTATCGGAGCATTGCAAGTACATTACAAATAGAAAAAAATAAGTCAAGTGTCTCTTTGCATGTTATAGCTCCAACGTGGAAGAGAAGAACCTCTAATTACTAGTTGACCTTAAAAATACTTTTTGCCCCCTTTGATTCAATGGTTATATAATATGCTTTTTTTTTTTAATTTTATGTGGAACCGTAATTGATAGCAAGGAAACATGTAGAAAGTCCAGTATTAATTGGCTGTTACACTTCACTTTCTAAAACATTAAAGTCAGTGCATCCGATCAAACCTTTATTGAAAAACAGACGTTTAATTAATAGCCGGGGTCCTACCAAAAGAAGAAGTGGGCAATGTTTGAAAGCAAGGAATAAATTAAGAATTTGATTGCGATCAGATCTCAGGAAGGTGTCGACCACCAAACAATTGAAGATTCCTGCGTACATATTGAAGGGGCTATTGCATAGTACATACATTGGCAATTATTAAATAGTTTCGCAATACACCGGTAGTCGATTGTTGAAGTCCCGCTAAGCTCCAACATGGGCTTCACTTCTCTTCAACGGCTTTAAAGTAGGATGGATGCGTGAATTTTTCAAATCACTTATTTTGATTTCTCTTTCATATATACCTTTTTTTTAGTGTAAGTTGGCTTATTTATCACTTATATATATCCTTCAAAAGGTATAGATTTGCATCTAGATTTAGATATCTATTATTTTAATAAAAATATTATTGACGTGGAAGAGACACTTCGCTCATTTTTTATTCTAATCAATGTCTATGAGCACTATCAATAGATGAGAGAGAGAGAGAGGGGTAAATAAGAGGTAGTGGGAGAAATTAGTGCAAATCAGTCGACTTACTTGCTATTCATTTTTCTTTATCACTTTCATCTTCTAATGAGTGCCTATAGACACCCATTAAAAAGCCACAAAAATATTATTCACAACATAAACACATGCAATGTTTAATTAGTTTCTACAACAAATGATTATTGTAACTGATTCTATTGTTCTTGATATGAATGCAATAGAAGAGTCAATAATTGATTCCCTTTCGTCAAAGTTCAAATTTTAATGAAAAACAAAATTGTTTATGTGAGAAAGTTAATGGATGGTTTATGAGAAAAAAGGATCATCTTAGGATCTCTTAATTTCCTTCGATGGCTGTCTGACTCGAAAGTTATGTGATGTTGCAATGACCTGCATGGAATAATAGAGATTAGAGGCGCCGGAGGTTATTTCCTTCGGCGTGCCCTCCGTTGATCGAGTCAATGACTTAATCTGTTAATCTAAAAATAAAAGCAGAATATAGTGGGTGTGATTAGGGTCTTATGCTAATCTAATCCGATTTTATGCCAATTAAAATTAATAACAAATTATTCTTACAAGAGAGATATACAATATGTTACAAGCAAGAATAATCAATATGAACAAAGAGTAATATCCTAACAATGAGATATACTATGAGATATATGCAAGGATATATAATTAACACAAGGGTAAACAATCTAAACTAGATAGTAGGCAATATAATCAATAAGCAATATACAAAGGCGATATAAGATATGAACATAAAATAAGTGCGCCAATACAATCACAAACAAACGATATGATTACGGAGTTCGGTCCCCACGACCTACGTCTCCGCTCCTCACCTCGAGGAGATCTTCACTATCACAACCGGGTTTTCTACGTTCACCCGAATAACGTTTACACCACACAATACGGTTTTCTAGTTTACCGAAAACTCTACAACTAACACACTCTTGCAATCCCACTCTACACCCTCTCAAGTGTTGAACTAGACGTGTCTCCCTCAAGTGCTCGGATACAACCTCTCCCTAGGTTTGTCAACCGACGCCACTCCTCTTGGGACGATCCCCGACTCTCGCCACACACTTCTCTCGGTGTACAAGTGTATTACAAAGTGATCTCACAATTAGGCTCAATACAATAAATGTTTGTTCTCTACTATGGATGAGAACACAATGAAAGCTCACACTTAATTGTTACAACTCTCACCAACCTAAATATACAATGTATGCAAATACAATAAGCTCAAGTGGGTGTGTGTAAACAATGAGTGAAATCAAATCAACTAAACTCAATTGAAAATACTAGCTTAATGAAAATGATAAACAACAAGAATTAATACAAAGCTAGTATTGAGTTTAGAAGTTCTTCTCTGAAAAACAAGATGGAGAGATGGATTAAAATGAAACCCAAAGAATGTAGATGATCTCCTCCACTTGTGTAAAACTTCTTCACAAACAAAACTCTTTTAAACAAACACTAAACAAACTTAAACCCTTGTTAAACTCTTGTTCAAAAACTTCTTAGATTACTTTAAGAACTGAGGTATAAGGGGATATTTATATGAAATCCCAAAGCCAAGAGAAAACCAAGAAAAGACCAAAAACTAACTCAGCAACGATTCTGGAAACTAGCCGTTAGAACTGATATGACAGTACGGCGGTCGACCGCGACGGTCGACCGCAAGCAACAAAACAACAAAAAAATATCTCAGAACAACTGACAGTCGACCGTGGCGGTCGACCGCGAAAGTCTCTAGACTACTTACGGTCGACCGCCACGGTCGATCGCAAGCNTCGACCGTGACAGTCGACCGCGAACTGACACAGACTAAAAACAGGTTTTGAAAGCTGTTATTCTGATTTTGAAACCCTGTTTAAAAATATCAAATAAATTCCAAAAAATATAAAACTTTGGAAAATGATTGTAGACATGATAATATACATGTTACAAAAACTGGTTTTCTAAAAGGACTTCCCAAATGAGAAATATCATTATTTTACAAAATAGTCCAAAACATAAAAGTGTAAACATACGAGTTTTGACATTTTAGCTTAACCATGTTTTGAAACATTACAAAATAATTTTATAGACTTGAAAAAGATGTAAACTATTGTTATGAAGTCTATAAATAATGAATATAGTATTTTATCAAAATACCCATATAATGCACTAAAACATGATTTCATTGAACTAAATAAAATTGATATTGATGAAATCATATATATGCATATAAGTATGAAATAAAAATATGTTTTCTAATTATATTAAATTGTTTCATATTAAAACTTAAAAACTATCAAACCAAAACATACATGTATATATATAACTATATATATACAAAACCAAAATGTGTATGTGTGTATATGATTGAGCTTAAAGTACTAACACACATATAAACTCCTAAACTAAATGTTACCCAAGCTTGATCTTGATCTTCATTGTAGCTCAACTTGGTAAACTAGGATAAAGCTTGTAATTGGATCTAATGCATGATGAATAAGTGGTAGAGTATAGCGCTGAACTGTTTATGATTAAGTACGAGCATTGTTGACACAGAGGTAATGATAGATATTTTTTGGGCAAAATTGAATCATGCGAAGGTGGCACAATTGAAGCAAAATGGGCTCGGGTAGATTTTGGGATACAATTTTGTAGGATGATATCTTTTAACTTGATCTGTAGAATTCGTATTATAATATATTTTTGGAAAGATCAGGAAGTTCTCTGCACATAAAATTGATTATGAGTACCAGATAAGTTTCTAGTTAAAATATATCCGCCATATCACCTCTTTATATTTTAGTGGTCTCTCGTGGACAATGATGGTCTCCTCCAAGTTCTAAGCATTAAGCACATCCTGAATGTCGCTCATCCACAAACCAAAATTAATTTTACCGTCATACTTCACCACACTAATTTTAGTGTTCTGAAAACCAACTTAAATTGTACTCGCCATCGACTTGCTGCTTTCACCTTCTTCTTCCATTGTAAACTAACTCCAAGTTGTAGAGAAAGAATCAAACTTTGATAAAAATTAAGAATTACCCAACTGAACCCTAGATCGAATTCCAAATCGATCTCTTATCCACATGAGGAAAGTAAAATATTCAACGGCAACTCCTAATGCTATCTCCACCAAAGTCTGGAACTCCAAGAACCAAGCTTCACATAAGAATCTTTCTTCACCTAATTCCAAAACCTCAGATCTGAAATCTGGGCTCTGATACCACTTGTTATGCGTAACGAAAATTTTGGCAGCACCTCGACAGCACCTTAGCACAACAAGATAGTAAGATCACAATAGGAATTCTCGTTTCACCAAGGAAACAAAAATCAAAAAGTAAAATATCTCCACAAAGTGGGATATCAGCTCTTCCTCTCATCGGTTCTAGGACTGACCTGTCGAGTGAACCTAAACAAGCTATTACAAATCATACAAATAGTGAGACAAACTAATTTTACATGGTTCAGCAAATAGCCTACGTCCACGGGGTAAGAAGAGGGGAGATCTACTATTAGAGAGAGAGAATACAAATAAGATTTATAATCACACAAATTAAACCCTTAAACAAGCTCTCAAATCCCTCACAAAAGTCTCCACCAATGGATGCTCAAAACCCTAAAAAGGACAACTCAAAATCTCCCCTAACTTCTGCGTTTTTCTCTTGCAGGCACACAAATTCACCTCTGCTCATGAACCCTCTACCTGCTCACGAAAACCTAGGAACTCAGGGTATTTATAGTCTGTTTGTGTGATTTCTTAGGTGGGCCGAAATTGGGCTTGCCGCTTTGCCTTTCACGTGGTAGCTTCCCCACGTGCTTTGCTGCTCAATGTTTTGGACCTCACATGTGCACACCCTTTGCTTTTCTCCGCTCTCCGCCTCATTCACGTGGTCCCCCCCCCCCCCCCCCC
>NC_033797.1:25666306-25704559 GCF_001876935.1 Asparagus officinalis | reverse complement strand
TGCTTCTTCCTCTCTCTCTCTCTCTCCTCGCGATCTCAAATCCATGTGACGTCGGTGATGTTCTCTCTCTCTCTCTCTCTCCCCTTCTCTTTTTTTCCCAGCTCTCAATCAGTGAAGTTTTGAGGGGGATTTAAAGAAAGGATGATTTAATAGGAGAATTAAAAAGAAAGAATCAACATTGTAGCTACAGTGTTGATTTGTATTTATTGAGAGATCTCAAATTTAAGATCTGCTCTTATATTATAATTTTTGTTGATTAATAAGTAATTAATTGTGTGACTCCCGAGGACATAGGCAAGTTTGTCGAACCTCGTAAATCTTGATGTACTTTTCTCTATATTACGTTTTTGCTGTTTTAGGGGTTTAGCGTAGCCCCGAGTATTTCCCCAACAAATTCATGGATGAAGGTGCCTTGTTAGATGATGGTGAATTGCAGTACTCTATCAAATCAAGTGATGTATCAGAGGACCTTGTTTCTAACAAAAGCTTTTTTGCGAGAAATTCCCAAGAGCCCAATTCCTTATTCAGAAATTATCTCCTAGATCAAACATATTCTCCACCACCGAGCATAAGTTAAATCACAATTTTAAAGACGTCGAGAGTTGCGAAGTCTGATAAATACTTGTATAATAGGCCTGAATGACGTACTGCAAGACACTCTCCTTTGCTAAAATATATTGTGAGCTCTTGCTGGAAGCCAATGTCTAACCTAGTTCATCACTCTGTCCAAATTATGGAGCCGGATCCAGGAGCGAAGCCGGAGGTTGGTTTCCCCCCTATTTTCCGAGGTTCAAATGTTGATAAACGTTGTTGTTTAAAATTGTTTGCTGAGAAAGATCTTATCATGAATCTTCTGCACAAGGAGCCATTATCTGTGAGAACTTACAATAAATTCAAGATGAAGGACATCCCCATTTTACTTTACACCAAACTCGAGGACGAATTTTGTTCAAGGAGGGGAGAATGATGCAAATGTAGCAATTGATATTTTTTGGGCAAATGGGTAATTTTGGGTAGATTTCAAGATGCAACTTTAGAGGACACATCTTTTAACTCGCTTTGTAGAATCCTTATTATAATAAAGCTCAGGAAGTTCTCTACACATAAAATTGATAATGAGTTCCAGATAAGCTTCAAGTTCAAAGATATTCATCTTCAATGTCAGCTGCGCGTGAAAATTTTGGTTTATTTTAGTTTCTGGTTATTTTAGTAAGTCTCTTTATTTTAGTAGTCTCTTTATTTTAGAAAGTCTTTTTGTTTCATACCCTATATAAAGGGGATAAATTTTATGTTATTTTCAGACTGGTTATTATTGTTTAAGAAGTTTTCTATTCCTAGTTTTTCTAGGGTTTGTGTCATTTTGCTCGTACGAGAAGGAGCAGTTATCTCTTCTGATTATGCTTCTGCTACATCAACTGTTGATGAGACCGCTGGTTTTTCTATGTCTCTGCCTCAAAGACGCTCTTTTATTCAACTCGTATGCTACTTCGGAGGCCGACTTGGGACGCTTTTCGTCTCGGACTTGGGTTGTGTAGACGAGTTGGCTAAGTGGACAACTCCAATTTGCTTCAATCGTCTGTACAGTCTCATTGCTCACGCCACGTGTACAATTTAAAGATGTAATGATTTTCAGAGTTGAACAAAAAACTAAATTAGGTAAGTATCCCTTTTAGTAATCAGTAATATTGACTTTAAAGTTTAAAGAGGATGGTACTAGTAGATCTGAGTTTAGAGAGAACAAATTACATAAAAGGGGTCTACTTCCTTTATGATGCAAGGCAAACTCTATCCACTGAAATTGACTTTGTTGCTCCTTTGTAAGGTCCCCATTTTGATAAATGGCCACTGAAAAGTTTGGAGGTTTGGAGCGGCGGTTGGGTTCAACAGGTCAAGAACGACACTTTGGCTTTATTTGAGCTTTAATTAATTTAAAGGCTAAATTTATATATATACACCCTAGGCTCCCAGCTAAGGACGCGGCCTAAAATCACATCATTCCCTATTTTTTTTTGCGATCCGCTCCGTTAAACTTGATTTACACGTTCTTAAACCTAAACACACCAATTTTGGGGTGAACCCGTGGTATTTTGACCCTTCATCCACTCACCATAATTTTAACTGTTTTGAATGAATAGAACTTTTTGGATGACTCAACGAATGGTCAAAACACGACGGGTTCACCCTAAAATTGGTGTGTTTGAGTTTAAGAACGTGTAGACCGATTGTAATTCACTATTAATATGAATAATCGTAATTCATTCTTAATACAATTAACTTCATATCTCCTTTACATTATGTTAAGTCCATTCTTCCTTGTGAATTATATTTGGTCGTTATAATAAATATCCATGATTACGAGTGTGCCGCTCAATTATGACAATTGATTTTACTAACATAATTTGTTGTTTTTAGGTTCCCATACAGCTTCATCAATGTACTAATTGGGTATTTTCTTTTCTTTCTAAAGAGGGTTAAACTCCACTAAATGTGTAAATTTTTTTTTTTTTGGAATTGATTGCAGTGGTCCATCATAGTCTATTAAATAATTAACAATTTCTTATTACGGTGATCAGATCACTACCTTTGGATACTGTATTTGATTCAAATCCCCGTTAAAAGTAGGATTATTTTTTCTTTTCACTAAGTTGCCTTAAACGTAACCTAAACCCCCTAGCTAACTTTATAATGACAAGTTATACATTGCACCCACAAAATATTAATTGTGTCACATTACTAAAAGTGTGACATAACTAGAGTCTAGCTCACATGGTCAGCAAACATACCTCACGTGCGTTGATGTGGAAGCCTGATGTCGACGGGGCAGACTTTGTATTCTTCGCCTTACGCGTTTTGTCGAGTTGTCCGTAAAACCGAAGGCACCGACGCGAGTATGCTCGTTGTAGAAAGAAAAGTGCTATTTTACCTACACACACCATCAAATATTTATCTACTTGTGAAATTACGTCTTGATTCCTTAGTAAAAAGAAATTACACGTCTAATTGGACTCTCAAAATATAGATGATTTGACATTAGTTCTCACGACACATTGGAAAAATACATATAGACCTTTCGGGTGTGTTTGGGAAATTAATTGTTTGCAACTGTTACTGCATGCAACTATATCTAGAACATTTTGTCCAATTTGAATCGATCTCAAGATACGCCCTTATTACTACCCATAGGATAAGATGACCCATACAGAACAAACCATACAGGAATGAAATAAAAGAGCATAAAGTTAGAAACATCTTATTACAAAGATTTAAAGATCTAAATACTTTACAGAAGTATCGAATTGTCCTCTTAACGGAGGACTGACCTTGAAGAAACTATGTCCCGCCTACGATAGCGTTGGGTCTGCACAGTACTTCCGAGGATGAGACGGCTGCAGTCCAAAGAAGCGCTCTCTTATTGTGAACACCACGACTGCTTCTTCAGATCGCCAGAATCTCAAATACTAAACAGCTTATAGAATTGAAAGAAGAAGAAGAAGACAGGAGATATCGTTTTCTGTTATGTGTCTTTCAAATGATCAGAAGATGCCCTTTTATCACGGGAGACAAAGGTTTGAATTCCAGTTATTGTAACGTTTGTAACGTCTGCAATAAATCCTATTCAATCATTGTAATGTTTGTAACTTACGAAACGTTTAGCTGATTTTAAGTGAGCACATGCAAAACGTTTAAGCTGTTTTAAAGTACTACACCTGCAAAAAGAGTATTTAAATTGCCAATGTGAGACTAAACTCGCATGCTGCTAATTAAACATATTTTAATTTTCATTTAGGGAATCGAATCATTAAATGATATCTTTCCATAAAACTCCTCTAAGATTTATTTATTTCAACATAAACCAGTTGGACTCTCCTTTCTATCTTGATGACCGAAAGCGGCAGAATTTGTTTAGAAGGATCTTTTGATTCGATTTTAAAATTGATGCGTGTCTTACAATTTTGATGGATCAACAGACACTTAACTGCATAAAATGGTCGGAGACGTTGTTGTAGTTAAGGGGGTACATTAGGAAAAACTTACAATATTATATATGTTGGTTTTGTGAGACACCCGAAAGCTCAGAGGGGTTCGGTGGGAAACACCATAAGGTTAGGGATTTCATTGTAAACACCCCCAAAGTATAGGGGATTTCTCTGAAATTACCATGTGTTTGAAATTTCATCTCTTGAATGGCTTATTTCAAATCATCTACTTTGTAAGGGACTAATGTAAAAACCTATTAGTGTATATTATCGTATAAATTAAATTAAACAATTGTTATTGGTCGAAGGAATTATACGAATCTGAGACTGTTAAATAGGAGCAAACCTACCCAACCATGGTGGCGAATCCCCATGGGTGCATTGACAAAATATTGACGCTGAATTTTTTATATTGAATTAAAGTTTATATTTTTCATTTGCAGGTTGCCCTTTGATTAATATATCTTTTCGACATCGCGGTGATAAAATTCTTGGAGATGAAACAGGGTGGGCCGTAAATAATGCATCTTTTACTCAACGAAAAGGTGGACTTTGAAGCCTCAAGTCTGTAGTCATGAGTTGGAAAGATGCATGCAATTAGTGTAAAGAAAACTGATGACAGACCTACTTTCTAGTGTTTTTGACAGCAATTGACTTGATTGCTCCTCTTTTTTTACCTACGCCTGCATGGAGTAACGAAGGGATGATGTGGGGCTCGGAGACTCGGAGATTTGGAGGCTTTTTTCATGGACAGTTGGGCCCACGAACACGGCTTTTGCTTTGGGGTAAATTGCAAAATGCCTAAACATAACTTTTTTTTTGGGGGGGGTTCCAATAAGTACCACTCAAATTATCTACATTAATTATTCTAGATAATATAACATGTATTTTGGGTAGGGGGGTTAACGGAGCGGATACGGCTCGGATATGACACTTATCATATCCATATCCGCTTACCCATCTCTGATACGGGTATGGATATGGATATATGTCGGTAAGAAAAATTCATATCCATATCCGCCAAAATCGGATATAGATGCGGATATATAAACGGATATGCATGCGGATACAAAAAGGATATTAGAAAACTAGATAGTATTCAGAAAAATATAGTCATGTGATACAAAAAGAGTTCGTTAATATGTTCATTATGATTGAAAAGCTAAGATTAGACATCTTGATCATCAAAATTAATCACAAATCCATAATCTAAGACTCAAAACTATCGTGAGAGTATGACCAATATGTATTCGGATATTTTCGGATACGGATACAGATATTTCACTACAAAATCATATCTGTAACCATATCCTATCGGTTATAGATTTTAGTAACCATATTCGTATCCTAACGGATACGGTTACGGATATTTCATTCTCATGAGCTACTTGATATAATATTCTTTGTTAATTCTCCAAACACTGTACAAGACATTATCTCTCTCATGTTCAAGTACTTCTAATTAACAGTTTAAAAGATGAATTGAGTGAGAATTAGTAAGAAGAAGGTTAACAGAGGATCTCTCCATCGTTAAGACCAAAGAATAATTCTTCATTAAGAACTATATAAGAAAAGAACTCGCAGATCGATCTTAGCAAGTTAATTAATCTGTCAGCATATATATATATTCACTTTTGTTATCTATAGATGTTCATCGGCCGTTGAATTAGTAAGAATTATTCTAACGTTTGATATATATATGGGATATATGATCCACTCTTATCCCAATTCTAAAAATACATAACACCTATGTTTTCCCACATCCACTATTAGATTTCAATAATTAGAATCTGGATCCCACAAGTTGTAACATTCTCAAAAGAATCTTTTTTTTTCCCTTAACGGGATTGGATCTCAAATTTTTGTTACTTATTGACGAGGACAGGAAGCATGTGAAAAATATAATATTATCCTGCTTCAGTACTTAAGATGCTCTCTTATAGTCGTACATCATTCTATTTTTTTTAATTCACTTGAAAAAATGTGCCTGATCCATTTTGAAGCGGTGAAGCTCCTAAAGCCAAAACTCCGACAGAATACTTCATAAAATATGACAGCTCATAATGTTTTAACATGAGGCACAACTATTTGTAGCAAGACATGCAAATATAGAAGAGTGGCATTTGGGGCACACCCCTAACAATAACTTCAATCACACCATCTTTCATTTGCTATAGTGCATCGGGCTTCACATGTGATTTTAAAAATTTAAAATCCCATGTGAAACCCGGTGCACTGTAACAAATGAGATAGAGTGTGGTTGGAGTTGGAGTTGTAGTTGGGGGTGTGCCCCTATCATTTTCCAATATGAAGGGGATTGCAGTCGGTGGTTTCGTACTCGGAGTCACGAGTACAAATGGATTTTCTAATGTTTTTATCCCTTAATTAAATGTCTTATCCCCTATTAAGCTTGGTGAAGTTGGTGATAAATGTTTTCTTTACTCGATGTGCTTACTTCGCCAAGTTTTAACTACGTGAATTAATATTGGAATCTTCATTTAGAGATTGATACTGTATCAAATCAACTATAAGCCTTAATTATATATATCTGCTCGATCACGAACTTAAAACAGGTTTAACTACGTGAGGCTAATATTCAATTCATAAAAATATATACTCCACCCACACTGGCATATTGAACTATAAAACTATTGTACTTAATCTTTACTATAAGCTCAGAATTTCTAGAGCGTAACGAAGTGCTCTGATAGTTTGTTTTGTTACTATGCATAAATTTATAATGGGCATTGGGAACAATATTTTGTCCGTGTGATTTTGTTTTGTTTATTCATTTGTTGTAGTCAATGTGAGGCTTTGAGGGAAGATGCCATCAAATTACTAAGGGAATCTATTCAAGAGAGACGGTAACGAGTAGATCATTCAGAAGGAGTGACGTATATAATTATTATTGATGAAAAATGTTAGGAATAAACATAAAAGAACATAAATAAGAAGACCATGCACTGAAGAATTCATTTTTTATGGCCTGACAGCAAGATGGAAAATGCAGGACATCAAATATATATTTTTTTCCATTCTATCCCATGTTTTCGTTACTAGATTGGATGCACGGGTTTTAATATTATTATCCTTTTTTTCTATTTTCTTACTTCACTCGGTTGTGAAATATTTCTTTTAATTTCACGTGAAAAAGAAAATTAATTTATGTCTCTATATACGTATATAGTTAATCAAGAGTAAAAAAATTATCATAACCAAAGTCAAAATTACATGGTCAATTCACATTAAGTACAATTTATAATAAATAGTACATGAAGGTCAAAATCTTTCTATGAAAAAAATAATTTTTATTTAAATAATTTCATTCTCATCGCAATTGTATGTTTTTATTTTATAATTTGCATGAATTCACAATATTTTATACCCTTTACAATTATAATAATTACTTTCCACTTTAATATGATATCTCATGAGAGTAATAGACTCTAAGGAAAGATCATATACCAGTAACCATGGATTTTAATTATGAGAATTTTTCCAATGTAATATTATTATATTCTATATGTTTACGTTCTCGATTGTCCAAGCAAGCAATGAAAATGACTAATTAATATTTTTCATGCTAGTATGTATGTACTTCTTAGTAGAGTAACTTATTATTTTTTGAGACATAAAATTTCCTTATCACTAACTTTGACTATTTTACGTAATTGGAGATTTACTCATGTCTTTAAATTATGTTTATTTTTTTAATGAGAATGATATTCTTATTTATTTAAAGATCCTTCTCCATCTTATTCGATTTTTCTTACAATTCAGAACTTTTTTTAGCTCAACTGCCTCAATTACACATTCTATTAGAACTCATCAATCATCTCTATTTCTTAGTACCTAATGGCTAGTGTTATACAGATGGGATGTAGTAATTCTAGTTTAAGTCTGTTAAAATAATTACAAGTGGTGAAGACCCTAAATCTTTTGGAATAATATATATTGAATATCTCATAATAAAATATTAAAAACTTACTCACATAATTATTTTTAATTAACATACCTATTGAACATCTCAAAGGCTCGCAATTGGTAAAGACCTTAAATATTTTTAAATGATATATATTAAACATCTCATGATTAAAACATCAGAAGAATTTAAATGTGGCTAAAACAAATTTATACCACTTTTCGTGCGTGTCTATAAATTATAATATTAGAAATATTAAATATTTAAAATAAAATACATTAAATTAGAATTTAGTTTTAAATTAAGAGCTCTTACTTGAATAACTATATATACATAATTCATTTTACTTAATATACATATTGAACAATTCAAAGGCCTAAGTATCTAAGTTTTCACCTTTCAAACTACCTTTTTCAGTGATAAACAATTTTAAAATTTTTTTTTGCACTGAGTTGGTCACTTAGAGTAAAATGTTGCATCTTTCCTATTTGATATAGTAATTTATAAGCAATCAATATATCTCATGTTTAGTGTAGATAACTATGCAAATAAAGTATAATATTTTAAACATTAAATATCAACAAAAAAACCCTATTAACTTTGTATGATAATTAGATAATCCCGCGTAACTTTAAAAATATTATAAAATCTACTAAATTTTAGGGGTTATCAGAAAATCCCTTTAACTTTGATATTTTATTAGGAAACTATTCTAAAAGCGATAATTTTAGGATAACTTTCTGATAAAATCTTAAACTTGAGGGGCTTTTTTGATAAAGGGGTTTCTTATAATCACTACTTAATGGGGTTTTATATCTAAAAAATAATGGAATAATTTTAGAAAAATCCCCCTCAACTATTTTATGTGAGGAAACCCCCTAAAGTTTAAGCATATTGTAGATAACCCCCCTTGACAATAAAACTTTAAGATAATCACCTGAAGTTTTCTCAGTTAACCCCCTCAATTATAAAGATTGTCTATGAAAACCCCTTCAACTATTTTAATTTGAGAAACCACTCAGATTTGACCTTATTATAGATAATCTCCTTCAACTTTGAAAATTTAAGAAATCCAATGAACTCTTCTCACTCTATGCCCTAAAAGTTAACATTGTTGCTCTTATAACCCTATAAGTTTATAATTTTTCACTTAACCCAAAATATTTTTTAGCACAAAACCCCCAAACATCTGGTTTTCATAATTATTAAAATTTTCATGAGGTTGATTATAATTTTTAGATTTTTAGGAGATTTGCTTCTAATTATAGACTTTTTGGGGGTTGTTTGTACTTTTCATATTTTTGGGGTTTTTAGTAATTTTCTTGAAGGTTCTTTGAAATTTTTTAATTTAAAAAGTTTGTTTAAGATTTTTTAGAATTTTAAGGGGGTTGTTTACAATTTAATTTTTTAGGATGCTATTTGTCATATTTAACTCTTATTGGACTTTTTTTGTAACTTTTACATTTTTTTGAATAATTTATTACTTTAGAATGATAAGAGTGTTTTTCATATTTTTATATTTTCTAAGGGTTCATATTTTTAGATTTTCTAAGGGTTTTCTTTGTAATTTCATGAAACCCTCAAAATTAACGTAAAGGTAAATCTCACCAAACACATAATAATTTTACTATTTAAAAACTAAATCTCAAATATTTTTAAAACTCTCACTAAACACCCAAGACTTTTTAGCAAAAAATCCTCAAAAACTAACATCATTAATTCATGTGTAGTTAAATGACCAAAGTACACCAGCAACCTAATAAGTTTTATATTTTTTCACTTAAGCCCCAACAATTTTTAGCAAAACCCCAAAATAATGGTTATTTATAATTTTCAGATCCTTTTAGAGGCTTGTTTGTATTTATTGGGATTTTCAGAGGTGTTGTAATTTTTAGATTATAGAGGGGTTTGGGTCTAATTTTTGATTTTTCAAAGGGTTATTTATACTTTTTAAATTTTTAGGTTTTTATAATCTTTTAAGGGTCTCTTTGTAACTTTCTAACTTAAAGGGTCAGTTTATTATTTTTAAGATATTTATGGGGAAGTTTGCAATTTAAAATTTTTTTGATGTCATTTTTCATATTTTAACTTTTATGGGATTTTTTTAATTTTCATATTTTTTGTATGTTTGTTTGAATATTTGAAATTTCTAGGGTTGTTTAGAAATTTTAATTTTTAAAGGGGTTTGTTTGCATTTTTTAGATTTTTAAGAAGTTCTATGTAATTTATGAATTTTTTTTGTCATTCATGAATTTAGAACTTTAAGAGTTTTTATTTTATTTGAAGATTTTCAAGGTTTTTTGCAATTTTAATTTTTTAGGGGCCTATATGTTTCTTTTGTAGCTTTCAAAAATTTCTGAGTATTATTTGTAATTTTTCCTATTTTTGGGGTTATTTATCAATTTATGGGCTAACTTGCAAATAAGATCGATTTGAGAGGTACATACTATCTGTGAGGGTTAATTTTAGCCAATGTGAAATTTTAGGGCAACACCATTTTGAAAGTTAAGTGCAAAAATTCAAATTTTTTGAGTATTTCTTGAAATTATCAAACTTACTAAGGATTTAATGAGAATTGCAGATATTTTGGAAGTTTAGTGCTCAATTTAAAGTTGTGAGAGGTTTATTGAAATTCATTTTTTTAAAATAATGAAGTAGGGACAAAGACAATTTTTAGATTTTTTTTTATTTATTGTGGATGGTTAGAACTTTGTTTAGAATTAACAATAATTTGATTATTAGAATTTTCTATTTTTTTATGAATAGGAATTGATATGAATAGTTTTAATTTAATAGATATTCTTAGGAAGATAGAATTAATTGGACACATGTCATCTTTTAATATGATAGAAAATTAGTTCCACTATTTAATCTCTTTTAATATTAAATTTTGGTTAAAGATTTTACGTTTAAATTATTTGAATATATTAGGATAATATTAGAATGTAATATCTAAAAAGGTTAAGGGTAAAATTGACCATAAAAAGTTTTTCTCAAACGCTCTCTTTTATAAGTAGTATATAAGTATATATATATATATTTAAGTATGATATATATTAGGATAATATAAGAATATATTAGGATAAATTAGAATGTAATATCCAAAAAGGTTAAGGGTAAAATTGACCATGAAAAGTTTTTCTCAAACTCGCTCTTTTATAAATATATATATATATACACACACACACACACTAGTTTTTATGCACGTGCATTGCACGTTGTTAAATATCAAAATAATTTATTTTTACTTTATTTCCATATTAAATTTTTTCCTTCGCTTTTAATTTGATAGTTTTTACTCACTTATGTCTCTAAAATTTAATATTGTCCTTATTTATCTTCTTTAATGCTTATTTGAATGAGTTACACCCAATTTTAAGTTTAATGTTGGTAATTGAATTGACACGAAATCAACGTGAAACCAATTTGAATATTCATGTTATTTGGATTGACATGAAAGGAAGTTTTACCTATAGAAGTATAGTATTGAAAAAGTAAAAAATACTTAAAAATATCATTATAATAGCAAGAGGAATAATTAAAGCCAATAAGCCTAGACAATTAATTAGAAGTGGCTAAAATGGCATAAAAATATGGATTTTATTCCTAATCATTGATAAACTTCATTAAAAATCATAAACTAAATACTAATGCTAACTCTATTATAATTTTATATTATAAAACGTCCACAAAATAAGCATATAAAAATATTTAAAAATTAGTGAAAATATCTTCCAAATATTTCTATTTTTACTCAAAATTAGGTTAAATTAGGCTATTTTATAAAATATTAAGAAAATATTGTCTTTTATTCTTTGAGTTTTATTTTTGATTGAGCTGAGATCAAGTCTTCTTCACTTTTATCTTTTTATTGAGTAATTTTGGAGTAGTGTCTTCATCATCTATGTCAATTGTGACATCAGGCTGGACCTGCATTTCTCGTGTTATTATCTTTCTCTGGGCTCATTAATCTTTTATCTTCTCATCTAACTTTACAAGTAATTTGAATGAGAACAAATGTTAATTTCATATATATGATAATTTTTATGTGTTTCTAATTCACTATTGAAGTTAAGTTAGGATGAACCTATTTTTTCTTTGCAATGAATTATTGTGTTGTGCACCTAATATGAGTTTCTACTATATCAAACAGTGTTACCTTTGTAATGTTCTAAGTCATCAGAGATTCTATAACATTTATCATTTGAAAACTTGTTATTAACATCTATATCCACCTTGTTGTTACAGCCTTTGCAAGCGTAAAGCCACATCTCAAGTCTACTATAATTGATAATTATTTTTACCTTAAATGTGTAGTAGCATATATGTACATTGGTGAATTTTAATTAGGTTTAATTGTGTGAATTATAGAGTAGGTTTTTTAAGATCATACCTCTTTTGAATGTTGTAATTCTTGCATAATATTGCTAAGTTAAATTTTTATTGCATTTGTAAAGAGCCTTGGTGGAGATGATTTTATCTTGATAACTTGTTCTGAATGAGCCATGCATATTAACTTTAAAATATAATATTTATTGTTTATTGTGTTATATGGATTTTGCTTGGTTTACTTACCATTCTCTTATTTATTTAGTTGAATATTTGGGTTGACACACATACACACACACACACACACGGTGCAAAATTGTGATGACGTGCACATCTCCCCAGCAAATTTGAGATGGATATAAAGTAAACTTTATGTTTAGTGGTCTTTAATAAGAATTTTTTTATGAAATATATTACCATCATATTTAGAGATCATGAATCTGATAATACTATTATGGGCTTATCTTTGATCATGTTGTAAAGAATTGATCTTTTATTTCATAGCCATGATCTTAAATAAAGTTACACGTAGAGGCATGCCACTATATAGTAAAAAGAAAAAATAACGATTTTTATTTTTTTCTTAAGCTATGATAAGTAAGTATCATGCGTATATATTTTATCCACTATAGTGATTTTCCACATTTTGTTTGGCTTCTTAAATAAGTATTATGTGGATACCTTTTGTCAATTATAATGATTTTCCTTCTCTTCTCTTGTTTGTTATATCTCGTAATATACTTGATCAATAACTTCACGTTAAATGCTATTGCAATGTCACCTATATCTAATTATATAATAATTTTATGGCTCCTTTAGTATTTGAAGAATAAAATATAAAATTTTATAAAACTTACTAATATTTCTAGTATCTTCTTTGAAAAATACTTTTTGATTAGAAAAAGTTGTTTAATATATTCTCCAATGGAAACCAGTTGGTGCTTCTTTGATAGATATGTCTCTTGTTAATATCAATTCAAGTGATTCATGTAAGTTTATGAATTTTGGGTTATATCGTTCACTTTTCTATTTTAAATGAAAACAGCTAGATCCTTTTGAAGGATATCTCTAATTTTTTTAATTGTCTCTCCATATGTATCTCATTATATTTTTTCACCCTGTGGATATTATTAACATCAAAGAATTTTTTTACCCTTTGAATATTACTAACATTAGAGAATAATGTTTATAAAATATAATCAATTAATGCTAAGCTATAATATTATAGTTTTTTATCAATTTTAAGTGATTTAGTCTTCTATCAATTAATGCTACCTCTATATTTTTGATACTCCAACTTATGAATAAAATTATATGCAATTACTTTTATTTAGACAATGATATTAAATTTTAATCTATCAATATATTTTTTAAATTTTATGATTTTTTATAATTTTAAACTTTTGAGAGTGTTTCTACAAATTTTAAAACTTTGAGGATGTTAATTATAAATTTTAGGGGGTAACTACTATTTTTTAGATTTTATGCTTGTTGTTTTAAGTTTTGAAAAGTCACGATGTTTTATGTAATTTTGAACTACTGCGTGTGTTGTGTGTAATTTCTGAAACTTTTTAGTTTTTTGATAATAATTCATGTATTATCTTTCTCTATCATCCCTGAGGCTTAATTGATGCGACAAAGAACTTTTTACTGTGGAGAAAGGGGAATCTATGTTCAAGTTTGATGGTAATTTCTAGAATTTATCTATGTTACTTGTAAGTTTTGAGGGTCTTTTTTTATAACTTAAACCTTTGAGGGTGTTTCTATAATTTTTAAAATATTAAGAGTGTTAATTATAAATATTAAATTTCTTAGAGGATACTATTAATTTTTAAATTTCATGTTTGTTATTTTAAGTTTTGATGTGTGATGATGTTTTGTGTAATATTGAATATTGAGAGTATTTTGTGCAATTTTTTGGGTTTTTTTTGTTATTGTTGTAATATTTTATTTAACTTAGTAATCTTATTTTTTAAAATTCTTAAGCTATAGGTGATTCACGTAAGATTAATATTTAAATATTTTATAATAGGATATTAGGATATAATTATGATTATGATAGATTAATATTTAAATAAAATATTTAAAAAAGTGAAGGGTAATATTGACCAAGAAAAGATTTTCCCAAACTTGTGCTTTTAAAAATAGTATTATATATATATGAGAAATATGGAGAAACTTGGTACCAATGTTCTCCATATTTCTCATATATAAGAAATATGGAGAACATTGGTACCAAGTTCTTTCATTGAACTTGGTAGTGAGGTGGCCAAATCTAGCCCCTACATCATGCCTCGGAGATGGAGCCTCTTTTTTAAAGTAGGTGAATAGTAATTGAGGCTCTCTCTCCGAGGCATGATGTAGGGTCTTGATTTGGCCACCTCACTACCAAGTTCAATGGAGAAACTTGGTACCAAGGTTCTCCATATTTCTCTCTCTCTCTCTCTCTCTCTCTCTCTCTCTCTCTCTCTCTCTCTCTCTCTCTCTCTATATATATATATATATATATATATATATATATATACACGTATATATATATATATATATATACGTAAGCTTCTTATGATTATTAATGCATGTTTTCAAAGTTGAATCTAAAGATGAAATACTATTTTTCATAAGATTCACATCTTCATTTTTAGGCACATATGCATTTTTAGAAGTAGAACATAAATAGTTATTTATAAAAGAAGCTGTATTATTTTTTATGTTCTCTACTTCTAACATGGCATCAATCTTAGCATGAGATAAGCTAGAAATGGATGATGATAATTTCTCATTTTCCAATTTTAACATATCATTACTTTCTTTAAGAGCAACATTTTCTTTGGAAATGATATCAAAATTGGAAGCTAGCTTCTCATGATCGGATATAAGTTCTACATGCTTGCTTTGTAAATTAATGAAATCATTTTGCAATTTGTTAAAGGCATGTAATAATTTTTCACTAGCACAAGCAAGTTCATCATTAGGTAAATCATTAATAGATTCGAACTCGCAAACCTCACTAGGGCTATCGCCTAGTGCACGTGTGCATGAAGCTCCATATGAACTTGAAGCGGGATCCTCCAAAGCTTGTCGGATCGCCTCCAAGTCTCCTTGATGCGCTTCTATGAATTTCCATAATGTATAAGCGCTATCAAAAGAATCAAGCTTGTTAGACATAAATGAATCAAATGCATTTAATAAAAATTCTAACATAAGCTTGTTCATAATAAACATCTTTTTATCATGTTTGCTCCACTTGGATTTCTCCAACGTGGGCACAATATAAGCACAATCAATGATTTCCCATAAATCGATATTTTTAGATTGAACAAATATTTTGAATCTAAAGCATCATTGAGCATAGGGGAAAACATTTAATCTAGGAGCAATATTGATGGCATAACCTAAACCATGCATATCCATAATATAAAAGGCAAGCAAGATACAATTAAAGCTCAAAATTAGATTAGCACAAAAACTAACTTGGATCTTTAACTCAAGGCGATTAGACCTTAAATCAAAGAGCACCAAGCTCTGATACCAATTGTTAGACCCTAGAGGGGGGGTGATTAGGGTCTTATGCTAATCTAATCCGATTAAATGCCAATTAAAACTAATTAATAAGTTATCCTAGCAAGTATAAAATACAACAAGATACGTAAGCTAGGATAAGCAATATGAACAAATGAATATATCCTATCAATGAGATATTACAAATATATGAGCAAGGATATATGAACTAACACAAGGGTAAAATAAACAATCTACACAAGTGATAGGGTAATATGATGAGCAATACACAAAGGCGATATAAGATATGAAAACAAGAATAAGAACGCCAATGCAATCACAAACAAAACGATATGTTTACGAGGTTCGGTCCCCACGACCTACGTCCCCGCTCCTCACCTCGAGGAGATCTCCACTATCACAACCGGGTTTTCTACGTTCACCCGAACAACGTTTACACCTCACAATACAATCACTATGTAATCACACCTCACACACTAAGTGTTGGTCCTAGCCCGTGTCCTCCTCCTCAAGTGCTCGGTTACAACCTCTCCCTAGGCACGTCAACCGACGCCACTCCTCTTGGATTCGACCCCGTCTCTCACCACACACTTCTCTCGGTGTACAAGTGTATTACAAGTGAATCCTCACAATAAGCACAATATAAATCAAATGATTTGTTCTCTAAACAAGGTGAGAACTCAATTAAGCACAACTCTTGGTCACAAACCCACAACCCCAAATTATACTATGTATGTAAATACAATAAGCTCAATAGGTTGTGTGTGAACAGAGAGTATCAATAAAACAATTTAAACTCAATATAGAAATCTAGCTTATGGAAATTAAGATCAAAACAATAAATAGCTAGAATTGAGTTTAAGGAAAACTTCTCTATAGATCAAGAGTGAGAGAGAGATGAGTTGAATGCCCAAACACCAAAGGATGATCTCCTCTTTGCTCTTGTGAAATTTGCTTCACAAACTAAAACCCTCAATTGCTTAAAAGCTTTTTAAACCAAACTTAAACAAACATTAAACAAGTTTAAACCCTTGTTAGACTATTTTAAAACATTCTCTTAACATATTGAAAAGATATCAGCAAAGGGGTATTTATACCCTCTAAAGATCTTAGCAAAAACACCCAAAACAAAAGACAGAAAAGCCCCCAGAAATCTGCTCAGGAAATAGCCGTTAGAAGTCCAACGGATCTATTGTCGGTCGACCGAAAATTCCGTCGGTCGACCGATGGAAAAATTCGGTCGACCGGCAGAGAGCAAAAGCACGAAGAAGAGTTCTGGACCTTCGTCGGTCGACCGGTGCGGTCGACCGATGGAGTTTTTCGGTCGACCGGACCGGTCGACCGACAGACTCTCTGTCGCCCAGTGAGAATATGAACTCATGTTCGGTCGACCGGTGCGGTCGACCGAAATCTGACATATTCAAAAACTGTTTTGCTGATTTTAAAACCCTGTTTAAAAATATCAAATAAATTCAGAAAAATGTAAAACTTTGGGGAATGATTGTAGACATGATAATACACATGCTACAAAAACTGGTTTTCTAAAAAGACTTCCCAAATGAGAAATATCATCATTTTACAAAATAGTCCAAAACATGAAAATGTAAACATATGAATCTTGACATTTTAGCTTAACCATGTTTTGAAACATTACAAAATGATTTTGTAGACTTAATAAAAGATGTATATGATTATTGTTAAGTCTATAAACCAAGAAAACAATATTTTCACAAATACAATAGAAAGTAAAACGTATGAGTATGTATATGAAAATATATTTGTTTCATATCTATGAAATTAAACCAAAACAACTTATCCACATAGAAAACAAGCATGTATACACATTTTTTGGAATTTATTTGTAAAAACTTTGTTTGTGAATAAAACTAAAAACCAAGATGTATATGTATATAACTATATATATATATATACTAAGAAACTAATAAATGTGTGTGTGAATATAATATTGAGCTTAGAGTATATAACACACATAATATAAACCTATACTAGATTACCCAAGCCGATCTTGATCTTCAATAAGCTTGACTTGGTACACTTTGCGGATGAAGCTTGAATTTGGATCTTGAACTTTGAATAGCAAGACTTCACCGACATTCCGCCAACCTCCATTTGATATGATCGTTATGGCGCAATCCATCCAACCTCCAACTATGTTGTTTGTCTACAATAAATACGAAAACACAAATACTAGACAAACAACATTAGTAATAAATTGTTTGTTAAACATCATCAAAACAAGAAGGCCAACAAGTTGATCTTTAGTTTTGGACGATCCTCTGTAACTCAGATGATGATGTTTACTATCTTTTCTCTATCTTGAACTGTGTGTGATGATCTATAGGCAATTTTTGACGCCTACAGATGCCCCCTCCAAAGTGTTTCAGCCTCCATCTTTTATAGATGAGTATGGAATACTTTAGATATGATACACTCCTGCTTTGATTCGTTGACTTCTCCATATTTTAGTTTATTCAGTTTTTGTCAGATAGTTAAAATTTTCCCGGTGCTTCGTTTATCGCTTGACCGTTATGGAAATCTTGAACTGAAGCGGTTGTGTCGATTGTTGCATTTAGCTCATGCTATTGAATCGATGATGGATTGCTCATCCTATTCGGAAGTTCCCATCTGATTTATAAATGAACTCCCAGGGATTATCCTTTGACTTGGAATTGATCTGCATCTTGCTTTGGAAAAGTTGTTGACGCTTTTACTGGTGTCGACCTTCATTGTGATAGAAACAAAGTTTATACTCATACGTTAACTGGAGTCTATATAGTTTAGGCTCTTGAGGCATTGGAGTATGAAAAATTAGTTTATACTCATGTACTCCTCGAAGATTTTAGGAAACAATTTAACCTCGTGTACTCGTTGGGTTGACGTTGAACTAATCATCTTCGTCAGGAGTTTATATCTGAGTCACGATTAAACTCCCAAAATTAATTCCTTGAAGTGACGTTTCATCCTGAGCCATATTTTGGCAGAATTATCAAAGCGTTGGCTGGCGTAGACTTTTATTGCAACAAGTTGACTAGCGCTGGGACATGGCAAGCCCAAGTGTAGACACTGTAAGACCAACTGTTGATGTCAGTTCATCTGCCCGTACGGAGTTTCTCCTTGTGTGGACCGTTATATAATTGTTGGTTTTTTACATAATCACATGGGGGTTTGGATTGTAGGACCAGCCATTAGAGTTGATACAGTCACAACCACTAAAGAGGCTTTATCGATGTTGTCTTGTGTGTGCAAGACAGTATACCCTACCTCGTGTGTCTGAGACGGGTTCAATTATCCCGCTTGAAGAAACATGACCTTCGGGCTGAATTTGTGTCTTCCTTTGCCCGCTTCCTTGAGTTTAGGAGAGCTTAAACTTTATTATGATTGTTTATCCTACTCGGAATAAATAAATATAATAATTATAGGATTTTTGGTAAATTCTCAGTCATTAATAAATTTGATAAGCCTTTACCGACTACCGTTTAAATCGGACTAGCGTGCAGATTGTTTAAGTCCATTCTGCTTGTAAAGTTGTGCTAAGAGAATAAACTTTCTTAGACTTGGTGTTATGTTGTTGAATACATAGCCTTGGTCATTTTTGCGGGAACGGACTATGCGACAACGTATATTAGGCATAGACTTATCTCTAATAAGGGATTGAGATAACGTCCCCCACGCATAAAACATGGATTTAAAAATGTTGATGGGTTACGTCTTTTTGATGAAAAAAAGAACTCGATACTCGAGAGGAAGAATTATATATTCTATCTCTTGGTCTCTTTTTTGTTGGTAGAGATGAACCCAATGATGGAGAGGAAGAATTTTATATTCTATCTTCTGGTCTCTTTTTTGTTGGTAGAGATGAACCCGATGATGGAGAGGAAGAATTTTATACTCTATCTCCTGTCTCTTTTTTGTTGGTAGAGATAAACCCAATAATGGAGAGGAAGAATTTTATATTCTATCTTTTGGTCTCTTTTTTGTTAGTAGAGATGAACCAGATGATAGAGAGGAAAATTTTTATATTCTATCTCTTGGTCTCTTTTTTGTTGGTAGAGATGAACCAATGCTGGAGAGGAAGAATTTCATATTCTATCTCCTGGTCTCTTTTTTATTGGTAGATATAGTCTGTTTAAAAATCACAATAGATAGCTGATCCCCCATCAAACGTCGATGATGGAGATTACAATCTGACGACTTCTAGAAGGTTACAATTTGAAGATTTTCACGTAGATCGATGAAGGTTACAATCTGACGATCTTCACGACAACCGATGAAAGCTCTAATCAACAACCTTCACAACCAACATCGGGAGTTACAATTTAACGACTCTCATATTTTCAAGGAGCCAAGATGAAGATTACAAGATGGTGATATTTGCAACGCTCTAGCAAAAGAGACTACAAATCGACGATCTCTTCAAATTCAGACGCGGAGCTCACCTATGCGTCCAAGATGCAAAACGCATAGCTCGTGGCCGCGTTCCAAACTCACAGAACAAAACGCGGAGGTCCTCCCCGTGTGTCAACACCAAAACATGGAGGTCCTCCCCGTGTGTCAGCAACAAAACGCTAGAGTCGGACCTGCGTTGCAACACCAAAACGCGAAGGTCCTCCCCGCGTGTCAACATCAAAACGCCGGAGTCGGACCTGCGTTGCAACATCAAAACACGGAGGTCAGACCTGTGTTTTTTTTTATGTTTAACTGGTTCAAACAGAACCTATATGGTTTTAAAACTGTATCTCCACTTAATGGGGTCGGTTACACCCCATTATGGAGAGATTTTAGGGGGGATTGCACCCCTTAAACTCTTGAATAGTTCCAAAACTGTTTCCCACGATTTGGCAGTTACACCCCACTTAGGAGTGATTTAAGGGGCGATTATATCCCCTTAATCCCCTATAAATAAAAAGAAACTCAACTGAGTTAAGGGTTGGAACTTCTTGGCTCGGATTGACCCTTCGGCTTGGCAGCAACAGGAGAGATCCTTGGGCGAGCTTTTGAGGAGATCGGCATCATCCTCCAATGAAGATCATCTTCAACTTCGACAACAGAGAGTCTTCTAGCCTTGGCTTATTAATCGATTTTTGGTTCAAATCAACTCTTTCACAGAGTTCTTCTAAACTCGTTCAGAGTTCTAAAACTTTCTTTGCAATTTCTCCACAGCGTCAAACCGTGAGGAGAAGACATCGTTCTAGTGAAACAAGACGTTCGGATCATCAACGAGAAGCAAACTCGACGCGAGCATTTGAGGGAGGCATCTCATCGCCACTGTGAAGAACCCAAAATTAAACAAAGGGGAGAATACAGATCATTCTCTTCTCTTTTGTAACCACGAAATCCAATTGTAACTGAGATTGAAGGAATACAAATCAAAATTTTCTTTCATTTCTTTTACTACAAATTTTCCCACAAACAAAAGATGGCGACTCCGCTAGGGAAAAAGCTTTTCTGATGAAGAAGTGGTGGCGCAGTCCGATGTTCATCTTACTAGAATGACCGTTGAAACTCTGATCATCGAGTTTGATCAAGCCAAGTTCGAGGAGGCCCTCTCCTCTGGATCCCTTAGCCCCAAGGCTATGCGTAAGATCCACAAAGTTTCTAAGGAGACTAAAGCTCCAGTTGTGGCCGACTCATCAAAGGGTTGTCTCCCCTGTGGGTTGCACTGTTCATACAATCCCCTCTCTGAAGGAGAAGACTTAGCTTCGGCATAACTCCAAGAAAGTCGATCCTCCAACCAACGCGAGTTTCGTGTTCGTGAGCCTAAACGCAACCCTGAGCTTCGTGTTTCTACTTTAGAATGCAAGCCTCGTGTTTATGAGCCCAAACATGAGCTTCGTGAGAACCAAACTGAACGTGGCCCTTAATGGCGCATTTTACAGCCAAAACGCGAACCTCAAACCTCCGTTGAACGCGAACTTCAACTTCGCATTTCCCAGTCAAAACACGACCCTCGCGTCGAGAATGAAGAACGCGACCCTCGTGTTGCCAAACCAAAATGCGGACCTCGCGTTTCAAGTGCCAAACGTGACCTTCGTGTTTCAATGAATACTCTGCGTAGCGCGACTAGATTAAGAGGCAGATATAAGAAGTTCATGGATCCAAGGCATCTAAATCAGATTCATGTCCACCAAGAGTCAGTCCTGTCCAATCATAGACCGGGGGTTCCAGTTCAAACCTCACGATCAGTGAGTAATTCTCCTCGAATCTTTACAACAGATTTGAGAGAGTTCATATCGAGTGAAAGACCGATGCAACAAATTTTTCGTTCATTCCAATGTGAACGACTGATCCCTACAGTCCTCTCGGGATGCCAATGTTGTTCATATGCGGCCAAACCGTCAATATTCAACCGACCAACGAACGTTGTTTTGCCTAACCAACGATGACGTTCGCACAGGAAGAAGTCTCCAGAGACCGAGTATCCCGGGGTCACTATTAATGTGATCGGCAGAGGGAAAGTCTCAGGTCCTAGTTCCAATGACTCTGAGATAAGTCGTTCACCGACCGTTAGAGAAATCACTAACAAGTTTGAAGGAGTCTACTGACACACTCGGACTCGAACGGGAGCCATTCCCCCTGTCAACTATTGGAGGTTAGCCAGATGAACCAATTCCGATGATGAACACTCAGCCATTGCAGAGTCCCAATCATCAAGCTCTTTGTTGAACATGAGAGCTCCGCTTATATAATGGGAAATCATGAAGATCTCGCAAAGAGACTTGATAAGCAGGAGGCCATGCTCAAATCTCAGCAGGAGGCCATCAATGAACTCTTGGCCCTGTTGACTCAAATCGTCGCAGATAAGGCCAAATCTCAGAAGACAGATTCGCCACCTAGGCAAGAATCTTCCCGAAGAGGAAGAACGTCTTCATCCCGACTTCACACAAGCAAAGGGAAGGAAAAAGAGGTTGATGACACTACTTCTGACCAAGAAGCCCACAATCTGGAATCTTCCTATGATGAAGGAAGAGAGACGGAGAACAAGCAGAATCTCTAGTCTGCCAAAATGGAAGAATTGGATGCCCGCCTCAATACCATTGCTGACAGAAGCGAGCTCCAAGATGAGGGAGTTGTCAGGCCCTATTCTGCCGAATGGAATGCAGCCCCTTATCCCGATGGTACAAACTTTTGACGGCATGGGATCACCGAACTAACATATCTATCATTTCAAGTCACAGACTTGGAATGTGATATCAAACGATGCTATACTGGCTCGACTGTTCATTAGCACCCTCAAGGGAG
Organism: Asparagus officinalis; assembly: GCF_001876935.1. Lineage (NCBI taxonomy): Eukaryota > Viridiplantae > Streptophyta > Magnoliopsida > Asparagales > Asparagaceae > Asparagus > Asparagus officinalis. The sequence continues at coordinate 25,681,552 of NC_033797.1, read as the reverse complement.
TTGCATTTGAATGGTTCAGAAAACTGCCTACCGGATGTATCCAAAAGTGGGCGGATCTAGAGAGACTCTTCGTGTTAAGATTCTTTAAAGGGAATACAGAAGTCTCCATCCATACCCTTCTCGCCACTAAGCAGAAGAAGAAGGAGTCCATCAAATCCTTCGTCAAGAGGTTCCGAAGCATGGCTCTCCGGTGTTCGTTAGGTATGACACAATCTACCTTAGTAGAGACCTGTCGACACAACTTGCAGACCGACCTCCTAGCCTGAATAGGAGTTACAGAATATCGTTCTTGGAGACAACTAATCTCTTAAGGTGAATAGGCTCAAAATATTATTGTCAGGATCAAAGCTGAAGATCAAAATAGGCAGGATCAGCTTGAGCAATCGGACCAAGCCCAATCTTCTCAGTCAGAAAGGGAAAATACTACGGCCACTAAAGCTAATCCTCTTTAGTAGGATGCCAGGGTCTACAATAACTATCACGTTAATAATTACCTTTGATAGTCAAACTCGTTAGATAGTGGCCCATTAGGTGATGTGTCATGTCTGCTCCTTTTTTCCCCTACACTTGTTCAAGACTGGGGGTTGGTTTATTTGTAGTTCATCGGATTATGAATAATAAATTTTCTGAGTTGTCATGTTTAATAGAATACCTCTGTCAATCACGAAGTCTACCAAAACTATCACGTTAATGATCACCTCTGATAGTCTATCAATCTGCCAATCTGCTTCAATAGGATGGCAGATCCATAAAACTATCACGTTAATATCTACCTCTGATAGTCCATCGGCTTGTCAATCCTCTTCAATAGGATGACAGGACCACAAAACTATCACGTTAACAGTTACCTCTGATAGTCCCTTAATCTGCCAATCCGCTTTAATAGGATGGCAGATCCATAAAACTATCACATTAATATCTACCTCTGATAGTCCATCGGCTTGTTAATCCTCTTTAATAGGATGACAGGACCACAAAACTATCATGTTAACAGTTACCTCTGATAGTCCCTCAATCTGCCAATCCTCTTCAATAGGATGGCAGAACCACAAAACTATCACGTTAACAGTTACATCTGATAGTCGCTTAATCTGCCAATCCTCTTCAATAGGATGGCAGGATCACAAAACTATCACGTTAACAGTTACCTCCGATAGTCTCTCAACTTGCCAATCCTCTTCAATAGGATGGCAGGACCACAAAACTATCACGTTAATATTTACCTCTGATGGTCCATCGGCTTGTAAATCCTCTTTAATAGGATGGCAGGACCACAAAACTATCACGTTAACATTTACCTCTGATAGTCCATCGGCTTGCCAATCCTCTTCAATAGGATGGCAGGACCACAAAACTATCACGTTAACATTTACCTCTGATAGTCCATCGGTTTGCCAATCCTCTTCAATAGGATGGCAGGTCCACAAAACTATCACGTTAACAGTTACCTTTGATAGTCTATCAATTCGCCAAACCTCTTCAATAGGATGATAGGTCCACAAAACTATCACGTTAACAATTACCTCTGATAGTCAAACTCATCAGATAATGGCCTACCAGGTGATATGCCTCTATTTTGATTTCATGGATAGTGCCCCACTAGGCGATGTGCCTTGTCTACCTCTTTTTATTCCCCTGCTAAGTCTTAATCAAGACTGGGGGTTGGTTACTTGGAATCCATCGGATTAAGAGTAACAAATCTTTCACATCGTTGAGTTAACATTACACTTCTGACAATCATCATCCCCACAGAGTATGCATTCAACTCGCATTACTACCAATTTGTCACGTTAACAACATACACCTCTGATAATCAACTTATCAATCCTTACCAATAGGATGATAGGTGCTCAAAATTGCGCAAATCGTAATCTTCCCCAGCAAGATACTAAGTCTTCAAAATCTTATTCAAATCACAAGCATCAAAATTCATCACTTCTGATGATAAACTCACCTAGCAAGTTTCCCCCGCGAGACGCTAATTCCCAAAATCTTGTGCAAGTCACAAGTACACATTCTCTTATCACGTTAATATCAAACACCTCTGACAACCTACTTATCAATTTTCTTTAATAGGATGATAAGTCCACAAAGTTGCTCCGATCACAACACATTCCTATCATGTTAACATCATACCTCTGACAACCCACTTATCAATCCTCTTCAATAGGATGATAAGTCCATAAAGTTGCTCCGATTGCAACACATTCCTGTCACGTTAACATCATACCTCTGACAACCCACTTATCAATCCTCTTTAATAGGATGATAAGTCCACAAAGTTGCTCCGATCGCAACACATTCCTGTCACGTTAACATCATACCTCTGACAACTCACTTATCAATCCTCTTCAATAGGATGATAAGTCCACAAAGTTGCTCCGATCGCAACACATTCCGTCATGTTAACACCAAACCTCTGACAATCCACTTATCGACTCTCGTCAATAAAGCGATAGGTCCTCAAAATTACCCCAATCGTAATATTCTTCTTATCACATTAATATCACACCTCTGACAAAATCAACTTATCGACTCTCCTTAATAGAGCGATAGGTCCATAAACTTTAGTCAAGTTAACATCACACCTCTGACAATCAAACCAACTTATCGACTCTCTTCAATAGAGCGATAGGCCCATAAAATACTGTTAGGTTAACATCACACCTCTAACAGTCAAATCCCCCAATGAACTTGTTAATCTTTTTTTAATAAGAATAGCAAGTTTTCATTATAAAATCCCTAGCGAATTAAATATTTTCTAGAATTATCCTAGTGATAATAAAGAAAATTTCTGAATTTCATTTTAAGTGGAAATTCATGCAAAGTTAATATTACATCTCTGGTGCTTCCAACTTTCTTTTAGTGTTTCAAGTAACACAAGAAGAAATAATGACAAAGTCTACGTATTTAATATCATAGCCAGTGATTATCATTAAATTAATAATCTCTGAATCCATACCTTGCATGTATGGGGAATTTTATCCCAAATCCTAAGTAGGGATAAGTCAACGCCTAATACGCGTTGCCGGATGATTCATTCCCGTAATAATGATAAAGTCTACACATTCAACATCGTAGCACTAAAATCTATGCCTTTATGCATGCGGGACTTTATCTTGATACCTAATTAGAGATAAGTCTGCATCTAACACATGCTGCCATGTAGCCTATTCCCACAATAATGGCAAAGCCCACGTATTCAACATCGTGATAGGTTGTTATTAATAACACATGCCTTGCATGCATGGGGGACTTTATCTCGATCCCTAATTAGAGATAAGTCTACGCCTAACACGCGTTACCGATTAGTCTTTTTTCGTGAAAATGACAAAGTCTATGTATTCAAAATCATAGCATCAAGTCTAAGAGGGTTCATTCTCTTAGAACAACGTTACATGTGAAACGGATTCAAATAATTCACATGCTAGCCCGACTCAAACGGTAGTCGGTAAAGGCTTATCAAATCCGTTGATGGCTGAAGATTTGCCAAAAATCCTATGCATGTTCGTAGGTCTAGTATCTTAATGGATGTGAGCCGAGACTTGAAACAGATAAGCTAAAGACAAGTCTCAAAGACTTAGTTAAAAATGCACGGAAGCCACTTCCATGTCTTAAGTCAAAACGTTAAGGTCAGACCCGCGATGCAAAAACCAAACGCCGAGGTCATACCCGTGTTCCAAATTCAACATGCAAGGGTGAGACCCGCGTCTCAAGTTCAAAATACAGGGTTCATCCTCCGCATTCCAGAAGTAGGATTGTGATGCATACCTTCACACAGGTCTTGTAGGGCAAATCTCGTCAACCAAGATGCATTCAAAGCGAATGCAGAGAACGACTCCTTTACGATAAGGAATCAACAGCTCCAAGATCAGAGTTGAGATCCAAAGTATTCCACGACTCCTTTACGATAAGGAATCAACAGCTCCAAGATCAGAGTTGAGATCCAAAGTATTCCGAAAATTTGTCCCAGTCAACCGCGAACTTTCAAAAACTTTGGAGGGGGTTCTGTAGGCTATCTAAAAATCACAATAGATAGCTGATCCCCCATCAAACACCGATGATGGAGGTTATAATCTAACGACTTCCAGAAGGTTACAATTTGAAGATTTTCACATAGATCGATGAAGGTTACAATCTGACGACCTTCACGGCAACCGATGAAAGCTCTAATCAACAGCCTTCACAATCAACATCGGGAGACTCTCATATTTTCAAGGAGCCAAGATGAAGATTACAATATGGTGATCTTTGCAACGCTCTAGCAAAAGAGACTACAAATCGACGGTCTCTTCAAATTCAGACGCGGAGCTCAACTATGCGTCCCAGATACAAAACGCATAGCTCGTGGCCGCGTTCCAAACTCCTAGAACAAAACGCAGAGGTCCTCCCCATGTGTCAACACCAAAACACGGAGGTCCTCCCTGTGTGTCAGCAACAAAACGCTAGAGTCTGACCTGCGTTGCAACACCAAAATGCGGAGGTTCTCCCCGCGTGTCAACATCAAAACACCGGAGTCAGACCTGCGTTGCAACATCAAAATGTGAGGGTCAGACCTGTGTTTTTTTTTGTGTTTGACTGGTTCAAACAGAACCTATACGGTTTTAAAACTGTATCTCCACTTAATGGGGTCGGTCACACCCCATTATGGAGAGATTTTAGGGGGTATTGCACCCCTTAAACTTTTGAACAGTTCCAAAACTGTTTCCCATGATTTGGGGATGGTTACACCCCACTTAGGAGTGATTTAAGGGGCGGTTACACCCCCTTAATCCCCTATAAATAAGAAGAAACTCAACTGAGTTAAGGGTTGGAACTTCTTGGCTCGGATTGACCCTTCGGCTTGGCAGCAATAGGAGAGATCCTTGGGTGAGCTTTTGAGGAGATCACCATCATCCTCTAACGAAGATCATCTTCAACTTCGACAACAGAGAGTCTTCTGGCCTTGGCTTATTAACCGATTTTTGGTTCAAATCAGCTCTTTCACAAAGTTCTTCTAAACTCGTTCAGAGTTCTAAAACTTGCTTAGCAAGTTCTCCACAGCGTCAAACTGTGAGGAGAAGACATCGTTCCAGTGAAACAAGACGTTCGGATCGTCAACGAGAAGCAAACTCGACGCGAGCATTTGAGGGAGGCATCTCATCGCCACCGTGAAGAACCCAGAATTAAACAAAGGGGAGAATACAGATCATTCTCTTCTCTTTTGTAACCAGGAAATCTAATTGTAACTGAGATTGAAGGAATACAAATCAAAATTTTCTTTTGTTTCTTTTACTACAAATTTTCCCACAAACAGTAAAGATGAACCTGATACTAGAGAGGAAGAACTTTATATTCTATCTCCTGGTCTCTTTTTTATTGGTAGAGATGAACCTATCTAGAGAAGAATAATTTTATATTCTATCTCCTACTGCAAAAAAACTCAAAGTAGGATTTCCACTTTGAGAATCTGAAGGGTGAAAATAAGAGTGGGATCTCCACTCCGAGAATAAAGAAGATTTAGATAACCCTAACTGTTAAAAGATTTGATTATCCAATCAAAAAGTGGGTTTCTCATTTATCACTATAGAATTCCAATTTTAGTCCTAACTGTTTAAAGGTTTGACCAAGTGGGGAATGTGTGAAAACCTTTCATTTATTGAGAGGTGATTCCGATTTGGTCCTAACTGTTTAAAGGTTTGACCGAGTGGGGATTTGAGAGGATCCTAACTATTTAAAGGTTTGATCGTTCAATTTGTAGACCTCTCATTCATGGAAGGAATCGAGAGGGGATTTTGGCTTTGGTCCTAACTGTTTAAAGGTTTGACCGAATGAGATTGGAACAATTGTAACTGTTTAAAGGTTTAACCATCTAATTTGAGTGGACCTCTCGTTCATGGAAGGAATCGAGAGGAGATTTTGGCTTTGGCCCTAAATGTTCAAAGGTTTGACCAAATAAGAGTTTGAGACGATCCTAACTGTTAAAAGGTTTGATCGTTCAATTTGTGGACCTCTCGTTCATAGAAGGAATCGAGAGGGGATTTTGGATTTATGACCAAATGGGAATTTGAGATGATCCTAACTGTTAAAAGGTTTGATTATTCAATTTGTGGACCTCTCATTCATGGAAAGAATCAAGAGGGAATTTTGGCTTTGGTGCTAACTGTTTAAAGGTTTGACCAAATAGGAATTTAAGACGATCCTGACTGTTTAAAGGTTTGATCGCTCAATTTATAAGTGATCCTCTCATTCATGGAAGGAATCGAGAGGGGATTTTGGCTTTGGTCCTAACTGTTTAAATATTTGACCAAATAAGAAGTGGGAGTAGGATACAAATAATATTGAGAATGTTGACTTGTACAAATCACTTGGTGGGGGTTTTCGATGTCAAGTGGCTAGGATTTAACACGAAGGGGTTTGATAATCGCTATGGATTAGCAGATTAAAATTTTGGACATCATGTCAAGACTTCAACAGTAGGAGTGTTAAGGGCTTAGACACAATGGGAGTTCGAATGGATTTAATCGTGAAGAATTTCGGTGGACCTACCATTAATTAATTTGATCAGTGAGGGATTTTATGGTGGAGGATTGTGAATCATTAAGCACTCCACAATTACTCTGTTTGAGTTTTGTGAGGGAAGATTATCTCGATGAAGTCATTGAATCTCATCTCAACGAAAGAGTGCTTCAAAAGTCAGAGTAGGAGGGTTTTAATCATCTTGAAAATGATTAAATAGCCATAGTGGAAGATTCTTGATCATGATTAAGAATAAATTATTCTGATGATTGGTTTTCACCTTGAATAATCAATCGGTTTGGGGTTATCCTTAAAATATACCATGTATAGTATTCTCCAGGAACTTCCCATTGGAATATATTGAGGTATACCACCCCCAGCTCTTTGGCAAATATGAATCCAATTATATTCAGCCACATTATTGGGTTATCCTTAAGAATATTAAGACTAGTATTCTCTAAGAACTTCCCGTTGTTGGAAATAAGGAAAGTAGTTTAACCTCATATACCCGTCAGAGGAAAGTGAGAAGTAGTTTATACTCTTATACTTTTTGGAGTCATATGGCGTCCTTATTTGGCTTGTTTTGCCATTATGACACCGGAGTCAATTAAGATTTGGATTTTGTTTTTGAGACCAAAGCAAACCTTGGTGGGATGAAGAACCCTTCTGTGGTGCACAGTAGTTTGGATTCATAATCCTCTTAGCTCTCTCCTTGTCTTTAATAGGTGGTAGCTTGATTTTGTCGTTGGCGAGGAGGTATTTTAAGATGGCTGGAACTTCATTATCTTCGAAAGAATACTCTTTTGGGGGATTCAGATCAGGAGTCTTCTGTTGCCTCCCGGGTTGCTGTTGTGATGTTTGATTGGTGTTCACAACGATTACAGGTATCATCGGTTGGATTCTCTTATCTTTCTTTCTTTTAAAAAAAGCGTTCAGCTTGTTCGTCGCGTAGTTTTAACTCTTTCCAAGTGACTGAAGGTACGACCCCCAGGGCTTCCAGGACATTAATGGAGAGATTGTTGTGGTATGTCTGCAGGATGAACTCCTCTATGATAGCATCTCTGTAATTCATTACCTTGTTATGAAAATGCTTAACAAAATTGTCGACTAACTCTCCATCTTTTTGCTTCTCATCCAGAAGGGTTCCGATTGACACTTCGGTGTTATCATCAAAGAAATTGCTGAGGAACAAACTTTTCATGTCATCCTAGCAGTTGACCTCTCAGGCTTGAGACGTCGATACCAATCGAAGGCGGCCCTACGAAGGGTGCCAACAAATGACCGGACCATCAAAGCCTCGTTTCTAGAGATCATGCCTAAATGAGACTTAAAATAAATCAAGTGCTAATTAGGCAATCTCTTCCCCTCAAACCGTGTGAAGTTAATCAGATTGAATTTTGCCAGATACGGAATTGAATCTCATTCTCTTGGATAGGGACATGGAATACCCATCTTCTTTACTTCCTGAGTGGACATCAATGCATTTACCTTTTTCTCTAGCTCTTTCATCATCTCGTCATCACCTTCATCTCTCTTCGAGTGATGTTGAGCAGAAGCAATTGGGTCACCCCCGGTGTTTTTGAGTGGTGCAATTGAACCACGCCTAATATTATTGTTGAGAGGATCCGTTGAACCACCCCTAGTGTTATTGTTATTAGGAGGTGTGTCAGCCATAATAACTTCATCCACTTCTAGATCACTGTCATCTACAACATTCTGAGTGTGATGGCTAGATTTAGCTCGCTGAATAGACTCAGGAGGTTGATGTCATTGAGCTTGCAATTCTCTTATTTGTTGGATAGCCAACTCCATTTCCGTCTTCATCTTAGCTCTAATTTCTTCATGTTGCTTGGCTAGAGCTTCTTGAAGCATTTGAGCAAACAGATCAGGAGTGATTGTGAACACTTCTTTGGTTTGCCCCGTGCTAGACATTGTATCATCAGAAGCAATCGCAGAACAAGTGTCCAAAAGTTCATCCTCCGAGGACATTCCTTCATGCATTCTCTTGTAATCTCTACGTCTGATAGTTCCTAACTAGAGTTGAGACATCCGTTGAGCAATTCTTGGATTGACTTTTACTCCCAGGGAAAAGTCGGGATTTGATTCACTTGAATACCGCTTAGATTTTTCTTTATTAGCCATGTTGATGGTGATTTCAGGGAATTCGTCATCTTGGACAACTGATCTTCTCTTGCGGAAATGTCCGGCTTGGGCTTCAACATTTCAATAAAAAGCTTTTGGAACACTAAGACTCTTTGCGGGATAACTTCTTGCTTAGAGTAGTCACATTTCGATAGTACTGCTCTAATGAATTACTGATAGGAACAATGAGAGCTTATTTCTCAGACAATCCTCTTTTGAGATTTGTTTACACCCCCAGTTTGATAGTACAACTCATCGGTATGATTGTCGGAGCACCCTATCGTCTGTTGGTGTGACCTCCCAGGTATAACGCTGTCTTTTGGTGGAAACGTCTTCTTCTGAAAATGTAAAGTCTTGTCAACATTCTCAGGAGTCGTATGTTTAGAACCACCCTTTTGTGGGTGTTGAGTCTTAACGGCCTTCTGAGTTTCGATATGAACCTCTAAGCGGGTGGAAATCAGGATTTTCCCAACTTAGGATTGCTTTGGGTTGGTGGGAGGACGCGTACAACCCATAACCTGACGAGTCATTTGGATTTTGTTCACCAAATCCAAGCATTTCTTGACTAGAGCTTTTCCTCGATCTTCATGCAAAGGACCAAGGCGATCCACCATTGTGATTTTGAAGTTTGGTAGGTCAGGAGTAATGCAAGGCTTGACTGATGATGTATCAGATGTAATTACAGTAGACGAATGAGAAACAGACGTTGACGAAGTTTAGGGAATAGCCTCGGGAATTTTCCTTTGGCCGAGACACTGGTCAGTGTCTCGGACATGGCTGCTTTGTCCGAGACACTGGCTAGTATATCTCGGACAAGTGTACTTTGGCCGAGACACTGGCATGTGTCTCGGCTAAAGGGGACACTCCCTGTTGCCACCAAATTTGATTTTCACACAAGTACGAACTTTGGGGTCCAAACTTTGCATGTTCTTGGTGATTCTTTGGGCACTGTTTCCTTCTTTCTAAGAGCGTAAGCTTGTGTGACACCTGCATGATGTTTTTTGATGCGTTCTTCCCTCGTCGAACGAGTCCTCTTGATGAGAACTCACTCTTCGGTTAATGACTTGGAGGACATGTCAGAAACTTGATGTTGACGTGATTTAGTTGCATGATGAATCCTAGACTCTAAGTTCATGTAGTATTGAATCCTATCGACCTGTTCTAAGGCCTTAGCGAGCTGACAAGCAAGATGTTAGCTTGTCTCTGACGAGACCTCTTCGTCAGAGTTGGCAAACTTCGATCAAAGGATTCCTTAATTAGGGAGGAATCGTCGTGAGCAGGGTTTCTGGTTTTAGGGGTCGCGGGGAAAATGTTGCGAGGGGAGGCCTCGGCAATGATTGGATGAGAGTCTTCATCTTGGACCTTCTTTGGCGTGTTAGCCTTCTTCAATGGTGAGATCCTCCTGCACTTGCGGGATAAGGAAGATCTTGAAGAGGATGAGAATAGATATTCCTCAAACTTAGTTTGGTTGAACTCATCCTCGACCATGGATTCAACTAGTATCTTGATCGGCTGTGACACGACGATCTCGGTAGCAAGATCATTGGCTCCCACTGTGGTCGCCAGCGTGTTTGCGTCAGGAACAAGTTTTGTTGTAGAATTCATTATAATTATTTATCGATTATAATGAATACAGAAGAGTGAGTTTCGTACTTTATAAAACTATGCTTTACAACAAAATAAAATTACAGATGCTCCTTAAAAACACACGCATGATCGTTTTGGATCACTGCTTATGTGGGATCTTTGCCTGTGCTGGGGGTGCGTTAGCCCGTGGACCACCGAATCACATATTTAGATTGAACCGTGAAGGCTATTTGGGAATTCTTGCTTCATTTAGAAGTAAGAAAAGGAAGTGAATATCTTATCGAAGTAAGATTAATACTCTTCTTAAGATCAAGTTAAAGCTGAGATCTTAAGAAATCACAAGAACTCTGAAAAAGACTTGCACATGATAAAGACTCTCTCTTTCTTGCTTGGAATTTACCAAATTGCTCATGTCTCTCTGCTTAATCTGCTCTATTTGCTTGGATCCTCGTTAGTAATGGTCCTAGGGGGTATTTATAGCCTTTAGAAATAATAACTTCCATCAAAAGTTGAAAATAAATCATCTCGGGGAACTCCTATTTCCAAGACAGTTGTAACTATCTCGGAAGCATAGGTTGCTTTCCATTTCCGAGACAGTTACAACTGTCTTGAAAATGTGACTCTCCTCAGCCGTTTTGTAACTACTTTAAACAAGTTTTAATTCCCTTATTGGGCAGTTATTGATGTGATTTCCGCTTGTAACGTCTTCCCCACATTCGAACACGATCTTTGGTAGTTATGAAGCCGCGTGGCATGCACAAATCTCGAGAAAACTGCCATTCTTCTCTCCTTAACTTCTGAGACAGTTAGGATTGTCTCGGAAGTGTTGGACTCTCTTCATGCTTCCGAGACAGTTAGGAGTGTCTCAGAAGTGGTGGACTCTCTTCATGCTTCCGAGATAGTTGTATGTGTCTTAGAAGCTATTGTCCTCTTTATAGTTTCTGAGACAGTTAGGACTGTCTCAGAAACTATGAATCCCTTTTATGCCTTCAATGCAAGTTTTGTGCCTCGAAACTCGTGTGATGCACTTTTGATACATTCCTTAGTTGATATTTAGTTTTGGACGATCCTCTGTAACTCAGATGATAATGTATCGCTTTTTCTCCATCTTTAGTTGTGTGTGATGATCTATAGGCAATTTTTGACGCCTATAATTATTTTCTAAAATCAGCTCAGCTTTACACATTGTCCAACGTATACAGCTAAGCATTCATTGAATTATGTGAAAACTTTATATGAATGGGAATCATTTTCTGAAATCAGCTCAGCTTTACACATTGTCCAACGTATCCAACTAAGCATTCATTAAATTGTGTGAAAACTTTATATGAGTGGGAATCAATTTCTGAAATCAGCTCAGCTTTACACATTGTCTGATGTATATAGCTAAGCATTCATTGAATTTTGTGACAAATTGATAACAGTTGGAAATCATTTCCTAAACTCAGCTCAGCTTTACACATTATTCAACGTATACAGCTAACCAAAGTTTTATAAATAGCATACTAGATTAGGTTCCTCCACACAATTATTCGTTGTTGTGTTAAAATTATTCCTCCACACAATTATTCGTTGTTGTGTTAAAATTATTATTCTCCATTTCTGCATACTTCAGTCATTCTTTTCTTACTTTAAAAATGAATTTTGATGCTGGAGGTCCATCATATTTATCATCATCTTCATCTTCGGATGATGATAATTTTTTGAAAAATATCATTGCAGAGATTGATGAAACTGAAGAAGTAATTCGTGAGTACATTAACAAAAATATAATCCTCGCTAACAATTTACGTCAACAAAACTACCAACCGATCCATGGTGGCTCGATTCCCAGTCATGCAGTGATCAACCGCGATCGAGAAACTGCGCATCAGAATTTCACCATAGATTACTTTGCCGATAATCCATGTTTTGGTGAAGATATGTTTCATCGTCGATATCAGATGTCTCGAAGTTTGTTCCTTTGTATTGTTGATGCAGTGAAAGATCATGACTATTACTTCCAACAACAAAGTGATGAACTTGGTAGAATGGGATTATCACAGTTCCAGAAAGTAACAGTTGTTTTTCGTATGTTGGCATACGATCTACCAGTTGATGCTACGGACAAATACGTTAATATAAGTGAGTCAACAGCAATTGAAAGTATGACAAAATTTTGTCATGCTATGGTGGAGATATTCGCAGAGAGGTATCTACGAACACCTAATGCTAATGATATTGCTAGGCTACTCTATATTGGTAAAAAATATGGTTTTCCAAGAATGTTAGGAAGTCTTGATTGTATGCATTGGAAATGGAAAATTTATCTAACGGCATGGTCTGGGCAATACGCGGGACATAGTGGGTCACCAACTATTATCCTTGAAACTGTAGTAGATTATGATCTTTGAATATGGCACGCATATTTTGGTATACCAGGTACCAATAATGATATGAATGTGCTGGAGTCATCTAATCTTTTCTCTAATCTAGCTCAAGGTATTGCTCCTCACGCTCATTATGTTATTCAAGGAAAAGAGTTATTATTTAGCTGATGGTATATATCCAAAATGGGCTACTATTATACAAACAATCCAATAGCCACAAGGTAGGAAGAAAAAAATATTTTGCCATGAAACAGAAAGCATGTAGAAAAGATGTAGAACGTGCGTTCGGAGTTCTCCAATCATGATTTGCAATTGTCGCAGGATCAGCACATTTTTGGAAAAAACATGTGTTACATGACATAATGATTGCATGCATTATTATACATAATATGATAATCAAGGATGAACGTGATTTTTATACACCAATTCAAGAAGTGAGGGAAGCACCAACACCAGAAGTTGATATTGTAGTAGATGAAACTACAAGATTTAACTAATTTATTGCACGTTACAGACAAATCAAGGATAAAGATGCCCATATTACGCTTCGTAATGCATTGATAGATCATCTATGGGAGGAATACACTAATTCAGATAGTTAAGTGCACATTGAATTTGTAATTTTTACATTATTATTAATGTTTAATTATTTTCTTGTATTTTATTTTCTGTTGTGTTCTTAAATATAATATTTTAGCAATATAAATAATAAAAATATAATATTTTATTAATCAAGTTATTTTAATTAATAAAATAATATTTTATTGTTTTATTTGTTTAATTTTTTAAATAATAAATCATTTTTTTGAAAAAATATGTGAAAAAAATAAAATTTGATATGTGGGGTTAATTGTTGAAATAGTTAAAAATATAAGGAATAAAAAATAATAATATAAAAGAAGATAAAAATGAATATACTAAGAATATTCTTTTTTTGTGTAAAAAATGGTGCAGTGGGTTAGAGATGAATTACTGTTTGATGTGGCTTTTGCACCATTTTGGTACAAAATTTGCACCATTTTGGTGCGATGCGTTGGAGATGGCCTAATCCCCTCAATATACTATTTCAATATTACAATATTGAGAATCACAAGGATCAGGTCGAAGTAGGCATCAGCTACCTCTAAGCCCTCAGCATGCAAGTTCCCTGCTCATTATGCCTATTGGAAATGGGATACAAGTTTGGGGGTTGAATAGGGTTGCTATAATTTTTTGGATAAACCTAGAATATACAGCGAAAATAAAACATAGGAAAAACTGAAACCAACCAACACAGTAACATACGAGGTTCTTATATTAGTCCAGATCAAAATCCTATGTTCACTCTTCCTTCTCGTGAAGGGCCTTCTTACAATGACCGGAGTTATCACTGAATCACAACCCGATTCAATAGATTTTTATAAACAAGACCATAAAATCTACCCCAAACTAGTCGAGATGTCTAACTCCTCACAATGATCAGAAGAAAACTAGCGCTACCTAGCCACATTCAATTATCCTTGCTTAAGCACGTCAAACCTAAATTACCTCGACTTAAGTAGCCATCAAACTTGCAAGTTTGAAATATAAAACTAACCCTAAAAATAATTAAAGCATAATTGAAAAGATCTTACAATCATTTTAAAATAAATTATTCTTCAAATCAATGTTGATAATGATTCATGAAGAAGAGATGTTGATGTTGAACACAAAAGGGCACTCCTCCTTATTAAGACAGTTTTTCAATATTGAGCGCGATGAGAAAATATTGAATGAGGCTCAGAGAATCAAATTCTCAAACTCAAACTCTCTCAAACCCTAGAATTTGATCTCTCAATCTTATGCAAATAGCCTCACTTTTTCTCGTTCTTATTGTTGTTAATCTCATCATCAATCCCTCTTATTATTGAATTGGAAAGAGTTTCTCTAGTCAGAGTTCTAATAGGAGATCAAATCTGTCAATAAACGACTGAGATAGAATCCTAAAACCTATCAAAACACGTTCAAATCGTTGATGGATAAACTTGACCATCGATTGGTTGTTGATGATCATCAATAGTTCCCTATAGTCCATCGATTATTTAATTTCTGATTTCTAAAATTTATAAATTGTTGACCTTAATCCATCGATGATTAAAGCGAGCATAGTTGACAGCAGTCCATCAATAGATCAATTTCTTGTTTATAGAAAATATATATTGTTGATTACAGCCCATCAATGACTTTTTTGACCACCGATTGTGCCTCGAGATCTAATAGGCTGATATCAACTATCGTGTTAATTTTGCATCGTTTCGGGTCATACCTTATTCGTATCTGTTTCTTCTTGAAATATATCACCGTACAAACTAATTAGTACCAAACGAGAATCAGTTATTTATCAAAAAATAGATATTTAACATACAACATTATACCTGAACAAAGTTCTAACAATCTCTCCATTTTGATAATAGTAAAACTCAAAATTTAAAATCTGGAAAGTAAAAATATATAATGAGATATATATACAGTTCAAGATAATCATATGACATGTATCATATATAATGCAAGTAGCACCTACAGTTACACATACATGAAAAAGATCAGGTAATCCAAAAACTACCCCTAAAACAGAAAAATATGAAACTCTTTGTTTGAAACCAAACATGAAAACTCCCCCTAAAACTATGAA
>NC_033797.1:25649504-25665883 GCF_001876935.1 Asparagus officinalis | reverse complement strand
CTATAAACCCCCCCCCCCCAAAAAAAAAAAATTTTGACCTTTGAGATCACTTATCACTTTGAAACTACTTGTAAGAACTCGTAAAAATTCACTTGTAAAATCTCTAAATAAAACTCAAATTTTTTTTAAAATTTCCATTTTTCTCCATTTTTTATTGTTATTAAAAGAAACACACACCAAGGATATACAATATACCTTAAAATCTAAATAAGAATTATCTAAATGTGTAAGGAAGAGAAATACGTACTGGTTCACAAAATAAAATTTGTAGCAAACACCATGATAAATTCGCATATAACTTCAAAACACATGAAATATGATAGAAAGTCATATGAAAATTCACATACAAACTATGAAGATATTGAAATTACCCTAGACAGGGGGTGAATAAAGTATTTTCTAATCTAATCCAATTCAATGCCAAATTAAAAACTAATTAACTAATATCCTAGCAAATGAGATATAAAAAGAGATTTATGCAAGGATAAATAAGTAAACAATGGGCGATATAAACTGTAAGACAAAAAGATGATATAAGGTAAGCACAAGAAAAAGAACGTCAATGCCAAACTCAAATACAATCAAATGATCACGGAGTTCGGTCGACACACGACCTACGTCTTTGCTCCTTACCCTTGAGGAGAATCTCTGCTATACTCAAATAGCTACACAATTGATTTTTTAGCTCACCAAAAATGTTAACAATCACACGTTGTCAATCTCACAATACACTCCTCTAAGTGTTGGTCTTACCCTGTTACCTTCCTCAAGCGCTTGGATTTACAACATCTCCCTAGGCTTTGCTATCAACTCGCTCCTCTTGGATTTAACCCCGGTCACTCACCAACCACTCCTCTAAATATCCTTGTGTATTACAACGTGTTCTCTCAATACAAGTGCAAATTACTAGATTTGTTCTCTAATACAAATGAGAATGAAATTTAAGCTCACTCTCAAAGAATCACTCACCACAACCCAAATATATAATATGTGAAAAATACTTAAGCTCAAATTGGTTATGTGTGAAATCAACGAGTAAAAATGAAAACAAACTCGAATTAATCTAGAAAATATTATATGACAATTAAAATATAAACAAGCTAGATATATATGTTTTAGAAATGTTCTCGATGTAAACAAAGAGTTGTAGATGATGATTTGAGGTAAAGTGCCTTAAAAATGAAATTTCGATTCGCCTCTTTGTGAAACTATCTTCACATAAACATTCATTTGATTTTTCTTAAAACTTTTAAGAAAAAATTACAAAACTTGTTTTAAACTCCTATTTCAAAATATAAGTGTTGAGGACTATATATAGTCTCTCAACATATCAGCCCAAACCAGAGGAAAACACAAAAAACAAGGCAAAACCCACAAAAGATATAATCTAAAAACTAGTCGTTATTGCAATGGATACATTTGTTCGCGGGGAAAATGGTTTTCTTCTTCATTGAGATAATTGTCATCTTGGGTTACAAAAGATCCGGTCTTTTTTAGATCCGGTTACAATTAAATCAGAAAAAAAAATTACAACTTTCCTTATTTGTCGAACGAATCGCGAGATCCTGTTTTGCGGTCTCTCGCTTTTGTGGGTTCTTTGCCGACGCCGGGGTTAATCCGTGGACCACCGCACGATCTAGATCCGGTCGGATCTACACGATTATACGGGTATTATTCCACGAAGGGAATAATAGCCGGGAGGGATTAGTCCACCAAGGGAATAATCGCTCGGATCTCGGGATCTAAGACCAAGCTTAGATCCGGAGTGTGATATCGTGTAGATCTCAGATCTGTTCTTTGTTTCCTCTCGAATTCCTGCCTTTTCTGACGTAGGTGCTCGCCGAGGATCAGATCTGTACGTGCAAGTCTTCAAGTCTTCAAAGCTCCGAGTTCACTCTTCAATCCGGCAGAGTTTCGGCTCTTGAAAGTTCCACCTCCGAAAATGAACATCTCTAGGCCTATTTATAGGCTCTCAGGACAGTGCCCGCAAAAAGAGAAATGTCGGCCACCTCTGGCCACTGTCGGCCACCTCTGGGTGGCCGGCACTGGCCGAGCCACCTTGGTGGCTCGGTGCGATTCGTCGATCTCGTCGCCTCGTTGGTTCGTCGGTTTGTGCCGAGCTATGCTAGGGGACCTATAAGCAATTTTATATGCCTACAGATACCCCCTCCAAAGTATTTCAGTCTCGTTCTTTTATAGAAGAGTCTGGGATACTTTGGATATGATTGTCCCTACCTTCAGTCGGTATAACGGGACCTCGGAATGGCTTCTGTTCTTGACTCCTTCAATTCTCCAGGCTTTTCGGTGCTTTGTCGAAAGTCTGTAAGAGTTCCGGTGCTGCATTTATTGTCTGACCGTTTGTCGGAATTTTCTGAACTTGAAGTCGATTCCTTTGAGCTGACCATTGATTGTGGCGTCGAGTCTTTATGCACAACGCGTTGTCCGGCGTAGTGTGGTTGAGTTATCCTTAAGAATATTTATAAACAATATTCTCCAGGAACTTCTCAAACCAAAAATAGGGAATAGTTTATACTCATATACCTTATTGGAGTGTTAAGAAGCAGTTTATACTCGTATACTTTTCGGAGTGTTTTCTGCGCCCAAATGCGCTGAACCGGCTTAAAATGAGCCAAAAAAGGCAGTAAATCGGTTCAAAAAATCCTTCGACTCTTCCGAACATGTGGGAGAAGAGTGAGTAAATGAAGGGCTGAATCGTCGCTCGATTTGAAGTCGTTTCGATGCTCGGTTCGGCTTCAATTTGGATTTTGGTTCGAACCCGGTCCGGTCCGGTTCGGTTTGGTCTAAACCCGGTCCACTTTATATAAAGGGGTTTTTTTTTTTCTTTTCTTTTTCTTTACCCTAGGGCCGGCCCCCCCCTTGTCCTACTTTCTTGATTTCTCTTCCCTCGAGTGTCCGATCTCCTTAAAAACTTGATATTCGTCTTAGATCTAGTACTCCTTTTGATCCTTGACTGAAAAATCCTTCGAAACTTCCATTTTTGGAATTTCTCTTTCGAGCCCCTCGAGCGCGTGGTTCGAGCACTTCCAAGATCTAATTTTTGTCGGATCCTCGAGCTTCCCCTCAGGTATATCTCCATAATCTTGATCTATTTCATGTTTGATCTAGTGTATGGAATAGCGGGATCGCATATAAGGGTTGAGGGTGTGATTTGATGCCTCAAGCTCGCCTTTTTAGGGGATAAAAAAGTGATTTTTATTTCTAGATCTGACCTCTTGAATTCTTTTTGTAGGCCATTATGTCGCGAGTATCGAGAGGTCGTTTTCCTGCTGCATCGACTGATGGCGCGCTTCCTTCATATGCTGGTGAGCTACTTTTTTGGCATATTTGCAAATTTACAAATTAGTCCATTTTTTTGGAAATTTGCAAATTGGTCCCTTTTACCCCCGTTGTTCTCCTTGGTGAGGCAACCGGGAAAGGCCTTGGTTCTCCTTGGTGAGGATCGACGCTTTATAGAAATTTTACAATTTAATCCTCTTTTTCTAAGAATTTGCAAATTAGTCCTTTTACCCCATTTTGCTCTCCTTGGTGAGGCGATCGGGAAAAGCCTTGATTCTCCTTGGTGAGGATCGACGCTTTATGGAAATTTTGCAAATTAACCCTCTTTTTCTGAGAATTTGCAAATTAGTCCTTTTACCCCATTTTGCTCTCCTTGGTGAGGCGATCGGGAAAAGCCTTGATTCTCCTTGGTGAGGATCGACGCTTTAAAGATGGGTTTTGCTTGGTCAAAACCACATCTCATAATAAAGGGGGCGTTTTGACGCTGCATCGTGCTTTATAAGGCAGGGATATATTGTCGATATACCCTATCTTATAAATGCGCAATGTGGCCAAATCGTCTCGCCCTTTATAAGGCAATGACTCTATCTTACCAATTTGTAAGATGAATTCAATTTCCTTTTATATCTGAAATTAACAAACACTTAACTGCTTGTTTTCAGTGGAATATCCTTCCGGAGCTTTTTCATCGCATGCGGTGAATGGACGTCGTGATGAGTATTATTCAACATCTGATGACTTTTCGCCCATTCCGCTCACCTCCCAGTTTGCTCCGGGCACGTCGTTGGAAGTTGTCCAAGTGGTGAGGGAAGGTGGCCATCAAGCTCTTCGCCAGCTGATCACAGATGCGCCTCTCGTGCAGGATGCCAGTTCCGTTCAGTCTCTTAGGAAGACTGACTTCTTGTTTGGAGACTCTACCAGGGATCCCGATGCAGTATTTATTGAGGCTGAGCAGTGGCTTTACCAGACTGGCAGTCGTTATATGTATTTGCCGAAGATTCCTCGACACCGTTCTTTGACTGAGCTCAGGCGCCAAGCTGTGAAGCGGGAGATGTCGTGGAGTTTGACAAAGGAACATGAGAGCGTTCACTGCGGCTATATTACTCATCAGGCAGTTCCTGGTTCGAGTCGAGATCACATTGTTGGACTACATCCTGGAGTACTGGGGCTAGATACTCCGCCTCGCAATGAGTTCCTCACCACTGCTTCTACTTTGAGGAATCGCCTCGCTATCTTAGGACGGGAGATGCCTGCACCGCGCCACAGATTCTATGGTTGGGTCCATTCTTTGGACAGGTTTTGGTGGGCTCGTATGACGAAGTATGTCTTGAGCCGATGGAGCGAGGAGTTACATGCTTGCGGTCTTTATGCAGCCATTCGGGCCACTATGCATGGCTTGCCTACAAGCGCGAAGCATTTCTTTGCCCTATGCGAGCTTTACAATCCAGATTCCAACACTTTTCTGACCAGGCACGGAGAGTTGGGCTTGGCTCTACATGAGATGCACAAGATTTCTGGTTTGCCCATGGGACAGATGTTATACCAGGAGTACTTTCCCTCCAACCATGAGTTGAGTCAGCTGAAGGATCGCGTGCCCGACCGCTACGAGACCTTATGGGATCTCACTTGTCACTACCACATTGCTTTGGCGCAGTCTAAGCCCCTAGCGAAGAGGACCAAAGCAAATGTGAGCCTGAAGCAGTTCGCATCATACTTGTTCAGGAATCTGGAGAGCCATTCTGGCCAATCTATTTGTGAACTGGCACCGCTGACTCCTTCAGAGGTTAATGAGCTGCTGAATAAGACTAACGCCCAATCCTATACCATTAGCAGTTCCGAGAGCGGCTTTCCTGCAGGGACTAAATTCAGATCGTTCTTATATCATGCGACCACACCGATTCGTCCGATGACTCTCCTTGCCGGTTATCTCGCCATCTGGTTGAAGAAATGTGTGGTCCCGTATCAGTCTGGTGACGCTCTGCCACTGGAAGTGCTCTATCCTGCAGTTCAGCTTGCCTACAAGAAGGAACTTTCGCTTCTTCATGGCACAGATGCTATACCAGGAGTACTTTCCCTCCACCCATGAGTTGAGTCAGCTGAAGGATCGCATGCCCGACCGCTACGAGACCTTATGGGACCTCACTTGTCATTATCACATTGCTTTGGCGCAGTCTAAGCCCCTAGCGAAGAGGACCAAAGCAAATGTGAGCCTGAAGCAGTTCGCATCATACTTGTTCAGGAATCTGGAGAGCCATTCTGGCCAATCTATTTGTGAACTGGCACCGCTGACTCCTTCAGAGGTTAATGAGCTGCTGAATAAGACTAACGCCCAATCCTATACCATTAGCAGTCCTGAGAGTGGCTTTCCTGCAGGGACTAAATTCAGATCGTTCTTATATCATGCGACCGCACCGATTCGTCCGATGACTCTCCTTGCCGGTTATCTCGCCATCTGGTTGAAGAAATGTGTGGTCCCGTATCAGTCTGGTGACGCTCTGCCACTGGAAGTGCTCTATCCTGCAGTTCAGCTTGCCTACAAGAAGGAACTTTCGCTTCTTCCGGTGATGGTTGCTAACATTCATCGAGGGCTTCGGCAGATTTCTGGTGCTTTTACACGGAGAGATGATGATAAACCGACTCAGATTCCTACCATTATGGTGGAGCTTCCGTATATTTATTTGATGGCTTGGTTTGTCCTTCATCGTTCCGATGTGATGTCGATACCGAATGCCATAGACCAGTCTGTTCCCTTTCTACAGCTGCTTGAGAATGGCGAGTGGGAAGGCCGAGGATTTCCTGATATCAGGAGGCAGCTACAAGTTCACAAGGGCTGGGCATTCTCCACTTGCTTTTCGTAGTTCTCCAGCCAGTACGGCGAGTGTTGGATTGATGAGGAGAAGCCGAGGGAATATAGGACTTACTTGGATATGAGCTACTTTAATTGGCTGGTGAATATTAGGCCGGGTTACCTGACTTTCCGGGTGGGGAATCAGTGTTTTATAGAGCCGTATCTACCTTGCCGATTTGCCCGCCAGTTCGGTTATGACCAGCTTTATGTTGGGAACCCACGCCAGCAGCTTCGGGCTCATGGAGGTCTGGTGAACGGTCTTCGTGCATGGTTGTGGACCGTGACTGGCTGCACTGGTGCTAGGTTCAGTCTCCCAGGTACTGAGCGGCAGTTGAACCTCACTTTCTTGAGCTGCAAGTGGTTGCTAGCAGCTAATAAGACTGTCCCTGTGAAGCCTATCGAAGAGTTGGTGGCCGAAGAAGCCTCTCAGATTGATTCTCGTGTGATCCGGGACAGTGCTCGGTCACAGAGGGTTCAGGGCAAGATCCGCCGACTTGATGCAGAAGGTCACAGGACCTTTAGTTCTGCTGGAGAGGCCTCAGGCGACGGCTATGGTTGATGACCTTGATCGCTTAGAGCGTGAGCTTCAGATGTTTCATGAGCTCCGGGATGCAGGTGCCTCTTCATTCGTTGCTGCCGAGTTGGATGCTCGCTTACAGACATGGCGCAGTACTCGGATGGTTGCCGAGCTCGAGATTCAGGTGCAGCGGGGCCGAATAGATCGAGTTGAGGCTGACCTTGCCACTAGATCATCTTCACTTGAGGAGCTTGATTCTCAGATAGATCAGCTCCGACGAGAACTCCGTGAGAAGGAAGACGCAAAGATGCAAAATCAGCAAGCACATGATGCCTTATCTGATGAGCTGAAGTCCTTAAAGCAGACACTGGCTGAGACAGAGGAGGTTGCTGTGAGGACTTTAGCCGCGAGCGAAGAGTCCGTCAGAGCTGAGCTACAGGAGGAGCTTAGGCGAGCTTATGATGAGAAGCTGTCTGAGTTTAGTCAGCAGGTTTTTAGCCATGGGCTTGATGTATGATTTTATTTGCTGAAAACCTTGACATTTAATTTTCTTTAATGGAACTGATTTATCTTTATCTTTATTATGATTCCTCACTTCGTTTGAAATGGTTGACCATAATACTCATGGAATTTTTGGCAAACCCCCAGCCTTCAACGGGTTTGATTAGCCTTTACCGACTACCGTTTGAGTCGGGCTAGCATGCGGATTGTCGGAATCCGTTCCGCATGTAACGTTGTGCTAAGGGAATGAACTCCCTTAGACTTCGTGCTATGATGTCGAATACATAGACTTCGCCATTGTTACGGGAATAGGCTACCCGGCGACACGTGTTAGGTGTTGACTTTAGGATTTTTGGCTAACCCCCAGCCTTCAACGGGTTTGATTAGCCTTTACCGACTACCGTTTGAGTCGGGCTAGCATGCGGATTATCGGAATCCGTTCCGCATGTAACGTTGTGCTAAGGGAATGAACTCCCTTAGACTTCGTGCTATGATGTCGAATACATAGACTTCGCCATTGTTACGGGAATAGGCTACCCGGCAACACGTGTTAGGTGTTGACTTTATCCCTACTTAGGCTTCGGGATAAAATACCCCAGAATCGGACTCTGGTGTCTTTTTGTTCGGAAAAAGACTAAACCGGCGACGCGTGTTAGGCGTCGGCATATCCTTTCTTAGGATTCAGGATGAAATTCCCCATGCGTGTAAGGCATGGATTTTTTTTTGTTATTAATAACAGCCTGCCGCAATGTTGAATATGCGGGCGAGTGTTCTTTTCAACGGTTAAGAACTAACCGGCAGCGCGGATAGGATGGGTTATCTAAACTGAAAATGGGTTCTTCGTTTATCGAAGTGGAATTTCTACTTTGGCTATAGCCATGGGAAGGCTTGACCAAAGAGAAAAGAAAGGAGTTCTTTCGTTTATCGAAAGGAGACCCCGATCTGAAAGGGGAACTTCTTGTCTATGGAAAGAGTCAAGAAGGTCATATGGATATTTTTTTGTGGACCCACTGTCAATTGAAACTGATCAGTGAGGGGTTTTGGTGGAGACAATGATTTTTGGGTTATCCTCTAGAATATTAAGTGTAATATTCTTCAAGGAACTTCCCGGTAAATGGGTTATCCTGAATGTACTAAGGATAGTACTTTTTCAGGAACTTCCCATTTATTGGCATTAATTGCCTGGCGCCCTCTTGAGTAATCAGGCGATATGCGCCGTTTGAATAGACTGTGTCTATTACAAACGGTCCTTCCCATTTGGGTTCGATTTTGAATTTCTTCTTGGAGGTGAGAATTATTGGTCGGCGAGCAGCGAGGACCAGATCTCCTTCCTTGAAGCTTCTCTGTCGGACTCTTTTGTTAAAAGCCCTTGACATCCTGGCTTGGTAAAACTCGATGTGTTGTTGAGCCTCCAAACGCTTTTCATCCAGCCTCTCGAGCTCTTCGAGACGCTTCTGATGTTGTTCTTCGGTCGTCATCTCCGTTGCGAGAGCGATCCGAAGGAACAGAATCTGAATTTCCAGCGGTAGCACAGCTTCACATCCGTATACCAGCGAATACGGGGTAGCTCCCGTAGGCGTGCGTATGGTGGTGCGATAAGCCCAGAGTGCTTCACCGAGTTTATCGTCCCAGTCTCGTTTATTGGTCTTCACGAGCTTGGACAAGATCTTAATGATCGTCTTGTTAAACGCCTCCGCTAATCCATTCGCGGCGGGATAATAAGGTGTTGATGAAACATCTTCAATTTTGAACTTGTCGCAGAATCTGACGAAGGCATTGCTTATGAACTGTGGACCGTTGTCATGAATGATCCTTCTTGGCACGCCGTGTCGGTAAATGACATGATGCTTGATGAAATTGATGACGTTGTTCGTCTTCACTTCTCTAAGCGGAATCGCTTCAGCCCACTTTGAGAAATAATCTGTGATCGCGAGGATGAACCGATCACCTTTGACTGAAGGGGGAAAAATAGGACCGACTATGTCCATGCCCCAAGTCTCGAACGGCCAAGACGTGGTTGACGTGTGCAACTGCTCTGGCGGTTGATGCATATAATTCGCATGTATCTGGCAAGCGTGGCATTCTCGTGCGTATTCGATTGCGTCACGAACCATCGTTGGCCAGAAATATCCCATCCTCCTGATGCGATCATACAGTTTAGGACCGGGCTGATGCGCACCACATTCTCCTTCGTGTGCTTCCTTAAGAACTTCCTTTGCTTCTCTGTTCGAAAGGCATCGGAGTAAAAGACCGTCGTACCCTCTACGGTATAATGTATGGGTTTCGGTATTATAGAAGAATCTTGGCGCTCTTCGGCGGATTGATTCCTTTTCTTTTACATCCTCTGGCAAGATACCATATTGAACGTAGTCGATGATAGGAAAACGCCAATCTCGGGACTCTGACCCAATTTGAGTTGAATTCACCTCTTTGGCGTTCACGTCTCTATCCTCTTCTTCTTCAATCTCCATACTGTATATGGGTACGCAGAGTTGATGCGTCCTTACTGTGACTAACATCTCAGCTTCGGGAGGCTGTGCCAGTGATACTGCTAGTGCCGCCAGTGCGTCTGCATAAGCGTTCTGGAGACGAGGGATGTATTCAATAAAGAATTCTTCGAAAGATTCTGCCATTTTGATGGCTTCCTGGTGGTACGGGATCAGGTCTTGATTCCTGACTTCATACTCACCGCGAACTTGGTTGACTATCAATTGCGAATCTCCAAAAGCTTCGAGATATTCGACCCCCAGCTCTTTGGCGAAACTGAGTCCAATGAGAAGCGCGTTGTATTCGGCAACATTATTGGAGCACGGACTAGTCAACGAATAAGCCCGAGGCATCACGTGCTTTCCAGGGGAGATTAAGACGACTCCAACTCCAGAGGAAACTGTAGGACATCCCGGGGTTATTACTCTATTAACTGCCCTTGAGGCACCATCGAAGTATAATTGCCATACTTGTTGGTGTGATGTGGTGTTAACCTCGTGGGTTTCATCCGGCAAGTCATCATATACTTCTGCGCTAACCATAAAGGAGGGTTCGCCAGATATGTTTTGATATCTTCGAACGCTAACCATAAAGCACTTATCGAGTGGTTCATCGCTTTGAGATAAATCAAGAACGGTTTACCAGATTTCGGTGCAACGAGAACAGGAGGGTTCGCCAGATATGTTTTGATATCTTCGAACGCTTTTTGGTAGGCATCATCCCAGATAAATGATACCCCTTTCTTGTTTAGCTTAGAGAACGGTTGGCACTTCCCAGAAAGATTTGAGATGAAACGCCGGATATAAGCTAAACGCCCTTGCAATCCTCTGAGTTCTCTCAGATTCCTCGGGGGCCAGTTCATGTATCGCCTTCACCTTATCGGGATCGATATGTATACCCTTAGTGGTGACGACGAACCCAAGAAATTTTCCGCTGGACATTCCAAGGAATGATTTAGTGGGGTTCATCTTCAATTGATGACTCCTCATGAGATCGAACATCGTCTTCAAATCCTTGATGTGATCTTCCTTGTTGCGGCTTTTCACAACCAAATCATCAACGTAGCATTCAACTGTTTTCCTGAGATGTTCTTGGAAAATCTTAGTCATCGCTCGCTGGTATGTGGCACCGGCATTCTTCAGACCGAAAGGCATCACTGTGTAACAGAAGATGCCGAGGGGTGTTCTAAACGCCGTATGCTTCTCATCCTCTGGATGCATCTTGATCTGGTTATATCCCGAAAATCCATCCATGAAGGACATCCTCTCGAATCCACATGTATTGTCGATAATGACATCCGTGATTGGTAGAGGGAAATCATCTTTCGGACATGCTTCATTCAGGTTCCTGAAGTCGATGCAAATCCTGATTTTGCCATTCTTCTTCATGACGGGAACGATGTTGGCTAACCAGTCTGGATGTTGTTCCTCTCGGATAAATCCTGATTCGATCAACTTCTTAACCTCTGCCTCAATGGCTTCCATAATCTGCGGACGAAACCGTCTTTGCTGTTGCTTGACAGGTTTGGCATCCGGCTTGATATCGAGGCGGTGCATTGCGACATTGGGGTCGAGCCCTGGCATGTCTTCATAATTCCATGCGAAGACGTCGATATATTCCCTGATGAGAGCAATCAATTCCTCCTTCTCATCTGGGGGAAGACTGTCGCTGATGAATATAGGCTTTGGGTTAGCTTCATCACCCATGTTAATCTGGACTATTTTATCTTCAGTGGGTGGTTCTCTTTGCTCGAACCTATCGCCATATTGCATATTCAGATGGTGAACCCACGGGTCTTCCCATGTTGGCATTTGATCGTCGTCTTCCATGGTGGATGGATCAGCTGTAGCCATGTTTACCATTAGGGCTTTGAAAACTTCTCCCAGAGAAATCGTCTTTCGGACATGCTTCATTCAGGTTCCTGAAGTCGATGCAAATCCTGATTTTGCCATTCTTCTTCATGACGGGAACGATGTTGGCTAACCAGTCTGGATGTTGTTCCTCTCGGATAAATCCTGATTCGATCAACTTCTTAACCTCTGCCTCAATGGCTTCCATAATCTGCGGACGAAACCGTCTTTGCTGTTGCTTGACAGGTTTGGCATCCGGCTTGATATCGAGGCGGTGCATTGCGACATTGGGGTCGAGCCCTGGCATGTCTTCATAATTCCATGCGAAGACGTCGATATATTCCCTGATGAGAGCAATCAATTCCTCCTTCTCATCTGGGGGAAGACTGTCGCTGATGAATATAGGCTTTGGGTTGGCCTCATCACCCATGTTAATCTGGACTATTTTATCTTCAGTGGGTGGTTCTCTTTGCTCGAACCTATCGCCATATTGCATATTCAGATGGTGAACCCACGGGTCTTCCCATGTTGGCATTTGATCGTCGTCTTCCATGGTGGATGGATCGGCTGTAGCCATATTTGACATTAGGGTTTTGAAGACTTCTCCCAGACTTGTATCGGAGTCCCACTCTGAAGCATCGGGAGAGTATCCTTTCTTGGCTTTGTTAGCAATTTGATCGATGATTTGCCAACCACATTCGTCATCTGATGAAACATAACCTAAGCCTCGCCCATATTTATAATAATCCTCAGGTTTACCTTTTGGTACATATACTGCTTTGGCTGGATTACGAGGACCTCGATCGAAGTATAAACCTTCTCCGAGTGTGAAATCGTAGCCCTGCTTTTCCATGAGCTTGCGCGCTTCTGGACTATACTTGGATAGATGTCGACCAGGTTTGTCATCATCTTCGTCTTCACTTAGGAAATGATCTGGTAACGGAGAGCTTTTTCCTTTACCGTAAATCACTTCTTTAGCACCTCTTACTTTGTTCGGGATGACCATGGTTGTTCCGAAAGAATGCTGGAGGTGTTCCTTCGTTACATAGGATGATCGGATCGGCATATACAACTCAGGATTGTCGTACAGCTCTTTTATCACATCATCAAGAGACAAGGAGTACTCTAAATCATCTTTTATTGCAATATCGGCAAGTTGCCAGTTACAATCTGCATCTGACGATTGTTCATCGTCAAGATTGATTACAAAGGGTACAATGTCATTTAAAACAAAACCGCCATTGTAATCGAATCCGGCTTCAGAATCAGCTTCTTCTCCGCTGTCTGTGCCCTGGGCCGATGGTTCAGTATCGGATTCGTTACCATAAAGGAGAGAATCGGTGAAATAATTCTCATACCCCTTGAATGGTTGCTTATCCGCGACCACCGTCCTAACCTCATTGTCAGTGTCGACATACTTCAAACACTGATGGAGAGTAGATGGAATTATCACGTTACTATGGATCCAAGGCCGACCCAATAGTAAGTTGTACGAAGTCTCCGCATCGATCACATAACACGTGACTTCTGTCTTCAGATCTCCCATCTGGCACTTCACCCGGATCTTACCCAAGGGTCTTGACCCACTAGTGTTGAATCCATAAATAACAGTGCCTGTGGACGCCAACTTGCTTACTGGAATGCTGAGGAAATGCATCAATCGAAGCGGCATAATACTCACAGCAGAACCCGGATCCACTTGGATTCGGTTGACTTGGCTGGAGCCAATGTATCCGACGAAATATAACGGCCGATCGTGGTTCGAATTCTTCGTCTGCATATCTTCTTTGGTGAAAGTAATGCAGGGAAGGTTCTTAGTCGCTATGTTGCACTGTTGACTCAGCGGTTCTGGCTGTTCATGCACCGGCTTGACTTGAGTCAGAAATACCTCTGCATTGGCCAAAGCTTCTTGTAGGGCCTCCCTGGTTTCTTTGGATAATCGCAGCAACTCATACAGCGTTATCCGTGCAGGAATGTTGGCTAATTGCGCCATAATGTCGAAGCTATGCGGAGTCTTCGAGCTTTCCGGTTTGTCTCTTCCAATTGGACGACTGAAACGAGACTGCTTCGGATTCTGTACCTCTTGGGGATTCTTCTCTTTTGGTTTATTCACCGGTTGTCGTAGAGCTTCTTTACCCGGTGTGGGACTTGCAATCACTCCCATCTCCGTGAGAGTTTTGGCTGGTCCCCGCTTGTTCACCCCCTGCTCACTAGGTGGCGGATAATTGTAGTGGTATTCATTTCCGCTCCGTGTCGCAAAAGCTTCTTGTTCTTCTTCAGAGAGCAGGAAAGTGGAGATTCTTTCGTCATCTTCCCCTGGGATAGCAGAGACTCCATAACAAGACTTCCCTTTTCCTTTAGACTTCCTCCCGGATGACGAACCGGCCCATTGTTCATCTCCAATCAGATCTGGATGAACCCAAAGGATTTCGCCATTTGGGGTTGTGTGCGGCACAAGTCCCTTTTGGCGCTGTCCGTGCGGATCGTCATTCACCGTCTTCATCCCGACTTTGGTGACGCGTTTTGGCTCGAACCAAGTTGTAGGCACCGACCCAAAACTGATTGACACTGCGTTGGCCCCCACATTCTTGGCTGGTTTCGGGGTTATGACTCCTACGTCGATTAACGCCTGGATCTTGTCCTTGAGGTGGTAGCATGATCTCGTAGGGTGGTGGACCGCTCTGTGGTACGCGCAGTACTTTGGATCCGTCACTTTGCTGGCCCCTTCTTGATCCACGATCGCCGGCAACTGGATCTTGTTGTTCTCCAACAGGTATTTGAAGATGCCGGGAACTTCATCATCCTTGAAGGAGTACACTTTAGGAAACCTCGGCTCCGCAGATTTCTGCTTCTGAGGCCGTTGTTGCCATTGTCCTCGAGATTGTTGGGGTGCTTGTTGCTGTGGTTGCAATTGAAAGGTTTGATTAGCATCAACTGCATTAGCTTGTGCCTTACCTTTCCCCCGTGGGACGAAGTTTTGCTTTGGAGCACTTGTCGCCGGTTGGCCTCTTTCCGCCTTCTTCCTCTTGAGGAATCGCTCAGCTTGCTCTCCCCGGACTTTCAAGTCCTTCCATGTCTTGGATGGTGCTGTCCCCATTGCTTCCAGCACGTCCAACGCGAGGTTGTTGTGGCAGGTCTGGAGGATGAATTCCTCGGTGATCGGGTCCCGGCAATTCATCGCCTTGTTCCGGAACCTTTTGACGAAGGTGTCGACTAACTCTCCGTCTTTCTGCTTCTCATCGAGCAACGATCCGATAGATATCTCGGTGTCGGCGTCGAAGAAGTTGGCCAGGAACTTGGTCTCCATGGCGTCCCAGCTGTTCACGCTGCCTGGCTTGAGGCGGCGATACCAATCGAAGGCGGCTCCGCGAAGAGTGCCGACGAATGACCGCACCATCAGAGGCTCATTACCAGAGATCACCCCCAAATGCGATTTGAAGTAAATCAAATGCTGGGTAGGTGAACCCCCCCAAGTGCGATTTGAAGTAAATCAAATGCTGGGTAGGTGAACCCATCCCATTAAACGGCGTGAAGTTAATTAGACTAAACTTCGCCGGATATGGGATTGATTCCCATTCTCTTGGGTATGGGCAAGGAATGCCTGTTTTCTTCGTCTCTTGAGCGGAAATTAGTGTGTTGATTTTGCTCTCGAGGTTCTTGATCTTCAGGTTTTCGCCGGTGTTTTCGCCAGCATATTACAAGCATTTGTATCCTCATCTTCCAGATTAACCGGGTTACGATGATTCTGCTCGCCTTGTTGGTTTGCCAATGCTTGGATCTGTTGGTCATGCATTTCTCTCATCTGCTGCATGGCCATCTCCATCTCAAACTTAAAACTTTCTTTCTGCTTAGCCAACGCGTCTTCAAGCATCTTGGCCATCTGTTCCGCGCTTATCATCAGGGCCTTGCGGGGTTGTCCCTCGCTGGATACTGTATTATCTGACGCCACCGCAGAGCCGGCATCAGATTCTTCATCTTCTGAAGGGCGTCTTGTCCGAATCCTACCATAGGTTGCTCGCTCGATGGTTCCGGACTGCAGACGGGTTCTAGGCCGGGAGGCTTTCAGAATCGACTCGAAATCATCCCGTGCCGATGTCCCTTTGCTGGTCATATTGGTGGTGACCCTCGGAAATTCTCCGTCTTCAATCACCCTTCTTCTTCGTTGGAAGCGCCTAGGCCTTGGTTTTGGCGTCTCCGCACTGAGTCTTTCAAAAACTGAAACTCTTTCGGGGACCGCCTTAATGCAATTGCATTCAGACAATACCGCCCGAATGAGTTTGGAACAGGGACATTGAATTTCCTGTTCTCGGGGACTCCTCTTCCTGGTTCTATTCGTACCCCCAGCACGATAGTACAACTCGTCATTTTGACAGTCAGAGTAACCTATCGTGTGCGGGCACGCCTTCTCAGGTACAACACAATCATTATCAGATGATAATGTTTCCATCTGAGGTTGACTTGCCTTCTTTGGGCTTTCAAAGGTTACCCGCCTCAAAACATGCCTTTTTGGGCGTGAATTTTCGGCGTGCTCTTGGACTTCAATGCGCAAATTGGTGCGCGCAGCTGCCTTGAGCTCTTTGTCATGCTGGAGGTGATGGCGACCCCCAGTATGTTGAGTCGTTCTGGGCTTGTTCATCGGGCCCAAACGCTCGTAAATTGGAGCTTTGCCTCTCACGTCAGGAATTGGACCGAGGCGCTCCAAAATTGATTTCTTCTTACGGGATGACTCTGCATGATCTCCCGGAGAAGTTATTGGGATTGACGGCGACTTTGGTTGACTCGCCGGCGTTGGACCTTCCTTAGAAGGCTACACTGGTTGCTTTTTGGTCTGAGTCGCCACTTCAGACTTAGGCTTCCAGACTTGGCGTGTTGGTGGTGG
>NC_033797.1:25631649-25648504 GCF_001876935.1 Asparagus officinalis | reverse complement strand
GCCCGGGCATGGCCCGGAAATCTGGGCCGATCCCAGGCCCGGCCTGGTCCGGTCCGGACACTGGGCTAGGCCCAGGTCTTGGGCCCAAATGGACAGCCCTACCAAGACCTGCTCTGGTCTGGACTGAACCTGCCTGGCTATAAGTCCTACCGGGCCAGTACGGGTCAGGTGGAACTGGCCCGCACCCACCCCTAGGGCCCATGGCATAAGTTTGCCTCACACACCATGGTGCTGGAATGCGGTCTCCAAGCGTATGTGACAGAGTTGTGTTGACACCGAGTCGATTGCGCTCCATCAGTAAATTGGTATGCCGCTAACTATTTGTTTATCAATTCATCAATAATAATAGCAAATTAGCCTGCAGTCTAATGTTTCGTAATTCTGGAAACTGTTACTGTGCTGCATTTATTATCACATTATTACTTTCTGGAAACTGTTA
This sequence comes from Asparagus officinalis, assembly GCF_001876935.1. Classification (NCBI taxonomy): domain Eukaryota; kingdom Viridiplantae; phylum Streptophyta; class Magnoliopsida; order Asparagales; family Asparagaceae; genus Asparagus; species Asparagus officinalis. Next base: position 25,648,065 of record NC_033797.1, on the reverse strand, counting down.
CTGTGCTGCAAATTAGCCTGCAGTCTAATGTTGCGCCTCATTTATTATCACATTATTACTTTCTGGACCGGCACAAACTTAACTACAATGATAGCATTAATTTCCCAGCAAACGCAACTACTACTGCTGCAGGTACATAGCAAGTAAGAAGAACACAGCGTCCGGTAGTACAATAACAACGACAAAATACTTATGATCTCCTCATTTTAACTTATAAGCATGTTTTCCTTATAAAGAATCAATATCATGTTTGTCAAATTTTACTTAGATCTCCTTATAGGTAAAGGACATTTACTTATGGTTTGATAAATATCTAATTAAGTCGCAAATACAGAAAACATATCTTACAGTAGATTTATTTATGTAGGTTTTCTTCATAATTTTTGATGGTAAACAACTGCCCTTCGATCTTGATGGACGTGAAAGGTTACACAAGCATTCCCATATATAACTATTGTGAAAACGGCGAAGGAATTGTGAAAAACGTGAAGAATAACCCAAAACAGACTCCACCACACCCTGGTGTGGTGTCTGCCATGGGTGTGGTAGAATCTGTCCTGCACCACACCCTCTGCCACACCCACGGTGCAGGGTGTGGCAGAATCTGTCCTGCACCACACCCTCTGCCACACCCATGGTGCAGGGTGTGGCAGACTCGTTTTTAGAATCCCAATCAGTTTGGGATTGTGTTTTGCTATAAATAGAGACACGTTTTTTTAGGGTTTCCAAGGCTTGGTTTAGGCTTTGATTAAGCATTGATTGGGGGCTATTTGGAGCACAAAAAGAGGTATTTTTGAGCTATTCGTTTAGGGTTTTATTTGGAGAGATTAAGAGTTTTGTTGGTGAGATTAGTTTGTTCCTTCGAGTGATTTGTAATCTCAGTTTGTACTCTTTTTCTATTAGTGAAAACCCCATCCCCCCTTGCCCCGTGGACGTAGGTAACTTGCCGAACCACGTTAAAATTGGTGTTTTGTTTGTGCATTGATATTTGGTTCGTTTGGCTCTCTTGGATTGGCGTTTGGCTTGGTTCCTCGACACAGCTTCAGGCACAACAATTGGTATCAGAGCTCGGGCTACGCTTGGGCTATTTGGAGAAATAGATTGCTTTGGAAGTTCATCTAGGGCTTCGTTTGGTGATAAAGGTGAGATCTTTTTGGTAAAAATCTCGTCTTTTTCAGTTTGGATCTATTTCTCGTTTGTTTCCGCATTGGTTTGGTGGTGCTTTGAGGATTATGGCCGAGAAAGGAGTTGTGGGCAGTACTTCCGGCGTGAAGACCGTCCAAAGCTTGAATATCCACTCGATGAAGATTGACGTGGAAAAGTTCAATGGCACAAACAATTTTGGACTTTGGCGATGCGAAGTCATGGATGCGCTCAACGCGCAAAATTTGGAAGATACGTTGGAGTTGGTCGGGAAACCGGACAATATTGATGAGAAGGTTTGGAAAAAGATGAATCGAACGGCGTGTGGTGTGATTAGGTCTTGTCTCACTCAAGATCTAAAGTATGATGTGATCAATGAGACTTCTGCAAAGAAGATTTGGGAGATCATTGAGAGCAAGTATTTGACCAAGAGTGTGGAGAATCGCTTGCATTTGAAGAGGAGGCTTTACCGCTTCCAGTTGAAGAAAGGAACCTCCATTGGTGATCACATGAACCACTACACGAAGCTTCTTGCGGATTTGACGAATGTAGATGTGGTGATTGAAGATGAGGACAAGGCGTTGTTGTTGTTGAGTTCCTTGCCCGACGAGGAATATGAGACCTTCGTTCTTACTCTTATTAATGGGAAGGCATCTCTTTCGTATAGTGAGGTCACCGCTGCACTTGTGAATTATCAGCTTCGAAAGAAGGATAAGGAGACTTCGTTTGAGCCGGTAGCGGGGGCGTTGGTCGCAAGAGCAAAGGGTCCAAACCGTAGTGGGAGGTCGCAGTCTAGAGGGGCACATCTTGGAGTTCGTAAGAATCAATGTGCCTTTTGCAAAGAAGATGGACATTGGAAAGCCGATTGCCCAAAGTTAGTTGATCGAGCCGGGAAGAATAAAGGAAAAGCTATTCAAGCTTCAGAGGCGAATGTTGTCAAGGCTAGTGGCAACGATTCAGATTCGGATTCTTCGGGCTACTCATTATCTGCACTGCCGTCAGTTTGTGTTGTCTACTCTACAGAGTAGATGTTGGATTCGGGGGCTACATACCATATTTGCCCTAGGAGGGATTTGTTCTCCAGCTTTTAGGAGTTGGAAAGAGGAGATTTCGTGCTCATGGGGAATGATCACAAATGTTCTATTGGTGGTATCGGTACCGTTCGGATCAGGATGAGTGACGGGGTGATTCAGGAGTTGGTTGGAGTGAGGTTCGTTCCTCGGTTGAAGAAGAACATCATTTCACTTGGAGCTTTGGAGGCAGCAGGCTATAGGATGACCTTGGCGGATGCACGCTTGAAGATTACATTTGGGTCCATGATTGTGATGAAGGGCGTCAGAAGGAGCAATTTGTACTATTTGCTTGGGAGCACAGTGATTGATAGGGAGATGACGACTTCATCAGATTCGGCTAGACTGTGGCATTGTTTGGTGCTGGGGTATATGATTGGTAATGCCGTGCATTGGTTGTTGAGGAGTGCTATGACCTGCAGATTGAAGTCCTGTGAGCATATTGGGATGAGCAAGACCGTGGTGGAGTTTGGCATTCCTATCCATCGAGCGAGGGGTCTTTTAGGAGGTGTTCAGTCAGGCATTTGGGGGCCTTCCAAGGAGGCATCATTGGGAGGTAATCGTATCTTAGTTTCCGCAGTTGAAGATTGTTCTAGGCATTATTGGGTCGCGACCAGTTCCCGTTGGTGTAAAGTCCTAGAAGTCAACAACAATTGGAAGAAGTGTATTGGCAGAAAGGTAACTCATTGTTTCAGCTTTGCTAGGGGTCCTTTCTTGCGTTGGTGCCGAGCTCACGGCAATAGGAGACACTTCATTGGTGTGGAGACTTTGGGGCGACGAGATGAGATGACAGTTTCGATGGGTCGTTCCTTTCTGGAGGAGGATCGGCGTTTGATGTCGAGCATTGGCATTGGTGTGCGGGCTTCGACATATTTGGGTCATCTTATGCATAGGTCGCCGACTGCTGCTTTAGGAGTTATTAGATCTGGTGGAGCTGCTTCAGATTTTGGGTCGCGTCGGATATTTGGATACCCAGCATTTGGTCACATCGTGGATGTGAGATTGGATCCGATTGCGCGTTTGGGGTTCGGAGGCTCAGTTGATTATCGTTTGGGAGCTTCTGATTTTGTTCTGAGCAGGTATGTCACTTTTGACTCTCGGCAGGTGGAGAGTGTTGATCAGGTCATTTGGATATCGCAGCAGGTGGAGAGTGATGCTACTCCACGTTGGGTGGAGATTACTCCACATACTCCAGATCATACTGCGAGAGTGTTGATCAGGTCGTTTGGATATCGCAGCAGGTGGAGGGTGATGCTACTTCACGTTGGGTGGAATTTATTCTACATACTCCAGATCATACTGCGTCATTTGTGATTCTAGCTGAGGTGACACAGGTTGGGGATCATTTGATTTCGGATGCAGATGATGGATTGGTTTTGGATTCGGTTGCAGCTGGTGGACATGATTTGGATACGGCCATTGGTTCACCTCCCGTTGCCGTGGCGTACTGGATGCAACAAGTGAGGCATTTTTTTTGGTTGGTGTCGGCTCAGTGTTGGGAACACTTCGTCGAGGTGGAGAATTGTGAAAACGACGAAGAAATTGTGAAAAACGTGAAGAATAACCCAAAACAGACTCCACCACACCCTGGTGTGGTGTCTGCCATGGGTGTGGTAGAATCTGTCCTGCACCACACCCTCTGCCACACCCACGGTGCAGGGTGTGGCAAAATCTGTCCTGCACCACACCCTCTGCCACACCCATGGTGCAGGGTGTGGCAGACTCGTTTTTAGAATCCCAATGAGTTTGGGATTGTGTTTTGCTATAAATAGAGACACGTTTTTTTAGGGTTTCCAAGGCTTGGTTTAGGCTTTGATTAAGCATTGATTGGGGGCTATTTGGAGCACAAAAAGAGGTATTTTTGAGCTATTCGTTTAGGGTTTTATTTGGAGAGATTAAGAGTTTTGTTGGTGAGATTAGTTTGTTCCTTCGAGTGATTTGTAATCTCAGTTTGTACTTTTTCTCTATTAGTGAAAACCTCACCTCCCCCTTGCCCCGTGGACGTAGACAACTTGCCGAATTACGTTAAAATTGGTGTTTTGTTTGTGCATTGATATTTGGTTCGTTTGGCTCTCTTGGATTGGCGTTTGGCTTGGTTCCTCGACACAGCTTCAGGCACAACAACTATCACAGCATCACAGAAACAGATTACATTCAGACCGTTAAACATGTAAATGTGGAAGAAAAATGATGTATAGCGTGTCTAAGCTACTTAATTTAGATCATAACCATCGCTGACTCCTTGTCTAAAGTTATTCCATCTTACTTTAAAAAAATGTTATTCCATCTTGCAGTTTCAAGGACTATTTGATTTTTAAATGGTTTACTAATTCTTTAAAGCACTTGAAGTACAAATTCTTATGTTTCTCTCCAAATAGGGCCAGATACTTTACATGCACATTAAATGGGCTCTTTTAGAGGTTTACTTGGAGAGCACGTGTCAATGCCTTCTCCATAGAATTGGAGGCAGACGACGTACTGGTGGTTGCCAATATTCACCGGATGTGTATAGCTAGATTGAGTTATGACTATAAGAATTTGAGATCTCTTGTTGGGTATTGGAGTTGATTACACCACGTAGCTCAAACTCAATGTGCTATATGAGATAAGTGGAAGGTTAGGTGGCCACGGCTGATGAGAGTCACATGAAATATTTTGGACGCTAAGGCTCTGTTTGACAAAACTAGCTGAAAGCTGCGAGATTATAGCTGAAAGCTGTCAAGCTAGCTGAAAGCTGTGAAATTATAGGAGATTATAGCTGAAAGCTGTCAAGCTAGCTGAAAGCTGTGAAATTATAGCTGAAAGCTGATAGCTGTGTAGCTAGCTGATTGACTAGAGCTGTTTGGCAAAAGAAGCTGTACAACTAGCTTAAATTTGTTAAATGACTAAAAATGTCATGCAATATTATTGATATAAAATTAGAATTATTAGGGATAAAAACGGAAGAAAAAAAATTGACAGCTCCTTCCCAAAGACAAACGCTACTTGAGATAGCTTTCCAAAAGCTACTTGCAAAAGACACAATCTTCAAAATAATCTCCTTCTATTTTTGGTCACCAAACAGCTCTACTAGCTTATTGACCAAGTCAATAAGACACAAGCTCTTAGATAAAACACTTTTTTTAGTTGCCAAACAGTGCCTAAATTGCACTTGAATATTCTATTGTCTCCCAGAAAAACAGTTACATACCATAAGCTTTTAAAACGGAGCAATTAAAAACCAAAAACATGGGTTATAAAAAAAGGTGCAGTTTGCTACCTTCTGTCAATTAGTTATGAGATTATTCTCACGTGCTACCTCATGTGACTAACTTTAAGTGGAAACTACCATTAGTTGTATTAACTACAACTCTACCAACCCTTCACCTTAGGATCTGTTTGGTTGGTTTCCTAAAATCAAAGATACGGAAATAGGACCACAAACTATTAAAAGTTGATTTCCATCTATTTTCATCTTTAAAAATCTCACACATCATCCAATAATATGGTGATAACTCATCTCATCTCATCTCCTTTCTTACTTTTAAGAATGAACCATACACAAGAAATGAGTCACATCATCTATCTCATCTCATCTCATCTTTAAAAATGAGTCACATTGTCCAATAATATGGTGACAACTCATCTCATCTCATTAAAATTTGATTTCCATCCCTTTCCTCCAAAAAAAATCATGAAATGGGTTTTCCTAAATATGAGTCACATCGTCCAATAATATAATGACAACTCATCTCATCTCATCTCATTTCTTAGTTTTAAGAATGAACCAAACACGAGAAATGAACCTATTATAGAAAATAGATTTCTTATAATTGATTTTCTTTTTTTTTTAGTCAACCAAACAACCTCAAAGCAAGTCATGAAATTTGTTTCTTAAAAAATCACCCACATCATCCAATAATATGGTAACAACTCATCTCATCTCATCTCCTTTCTTACTTTTAAGAAAGTGAACTAAACACAAGAAAAGAACCTATTATACGAAATATGTTTCTTTTTCTTTGATTTCCTTGTTTTTTTAGCCAGCCTAGCAACCCCCTATTAAATAATATTCCTCCTATTCATCTTCTTTCTCTTCAAAATCTAACTATTTCGCCCAAAACGAAACCATAGAATGAGGATCGACTTTCGTAGCTCGTCAGTCTTAAGATTAGCCCACTCTCGCTCAGCCACGAAGGCTAGAGTCAAGTATTAGAGACATGAAACCATAGTTTCCCTTTGTAGAACTCGGAGGTAAAGATTTTGAGAAAACTTGATCTTTTTTTGGGTCAATGAAGTAGTTTTATTCATTTACCAAATTGAGAAAGTTATGTACATCAAGATCTCTACAATGAGAAATCTAACAAAAAACTTTTAACAACAATTTTATCTAACTTTTACAATGCGAAAATCCAAACTCTATTCTTAGGTGAAATAGGATTGTTCATGTAAATGGTTAAGATATCAATTTTGATATCTCTAACCAATTGAACTGTGCTTCTTGCCTTCTGCTGAAAGAATTAGATATTCCTTTCCCTCCAGACACTATATATGGTCGCCGATATCGCCATCCTCTTCGCATTCTGTTTGAAGCTTTTGCCTCTCAACTTGGTGTTAAACTAGTTCATCAGTGTATTCCACTCACAGGATTGCCATTCAAACTTGAGCTAGTCCATGATGGTTAACCACACTTCCCTTGAAAAAGAACAGGCAAAGAACAGGTGATTCCTGCACTTCGGAGTAGTCGAACATAGATGTAGGCGTATAAAATTACCTATAGGTCCCTTAGCATGGTTCAGCATGATGGTTCGACAAATTAACGGATGTTCGAGCGACGAGGCGATAAAGCACACAAACAACGGCATATGTTCGCCTGTGGAACCAATCCAACAGTTCGGAAAGTCAACGAGTCGTCCAACGACAAAATAGATTTGTACTCAAACACCGAGGCGGAAATACTGCCAAATAAAGACCCGGGCTATCAAATCAAAGTCCGGACGAATCAAACGAAGAACTGAAAGACGGAAAACACCGGAAAACGGCGAAACAGAACACACCCGGGGACTCGGCCTAAGCCGAGCCAACCCGGGGTGGCTCGGCCCAAGCCGAGCCACCCCAGGGTGGCTCGGTGGCCGAGCCACCCCAGGGTGGCTCGGCTCCTTATTAACATGAATATACCATAAGCTTCTTAAAGCTGATGCCAAGTTCCACAAAGAAGCAGAGAATACACCCAAACCACCCTGCATTTTTCCACTGCAAACTTTATCCCATGAAACCAACGAAGCTCTAAAAGAATTTTCAGATTTATCCCATAAGAACTTCCTGCATAAATCATCAATTCTCAGGGTTACTCTAACATGAAGTATGAAATTTGTCTCCCCTTGACTGCACTTTGGGCCTCATTCACAATGTACCTCATTATTGGTTTAATTCTATTTGCTAAAACCTTAGAAATGAATTTATAAAGGCAGTTGCAACAATATATAGGTCTGAAATCTGAGGGTGATTTAGGACATTGTACGGTATTAGGATGATGGAAGTAGAGTTGACCATTCCTAACATTTTCCCATTCTTAAAGAAGTCCAGAATAGCTGATGATACCTCCTCCCCAACCACATGCCAAGTTGATTTGTAGAAGCCACCCCATATACATCCGGACCTCGAGCCTTGTTATCATCCATAAAGAAGATAGCACTTTTAAGAAATATATTGTTATTATTTCTTTAGTGGTACAAACACATTATACTCTTAAATACAAATACTCTTTCTCTCTCTCTCTCTCTCTCTCTCTCTCTCTCTCTCTCTCTAGTGATTTACGGTAAAGGAAAAAGCTCTCCGTTACCAGATCATTTCCTAAGTGAAGACGAAGATGATGACAAACCTGGTCGACATCTATCCAAGTATAGTCCAGAAGCGCGCAAGCTCATGGAAAAGCAGGGCTACGATTTCACACTCGGAGAAGGTTTATACTTCGATCGAGGTCCTCGTAATCCAGCCAAAGCAGTATATGTACCAAAAGGTAAACCTGAGGATTATTATAAATATGGGCGAGGCTTAGGTTATGTTTCATCAGATGACGAATGTGGTTGGCAAATTATCGATCAAATTGCTAACAAAGCCAAGAAGGGATACTCTCCCGATGCTTCAGAGTGGGACTCCGATACAAGTCTGGGAGAAGTTTTCAAAACCCTAATGGCGAACATGACTACAGCTGATCCATCCACCATGGAAGACGACGATCAAATGCCAACATGGGAAGACCCGTGGGTTCACCATCTGAATATGCAGTATGGCGATAGGTTCGAGCAAAGAGAACCACCCACTGAAGATAAAATAGTCCAGATTAACATGGGTGATGAAGCTAACCCAAAGCCTATATTCATCAGCGACAGTCTTCCCCCAGATGAGAAGGAGGAATTGATTGCTCTCATCAGGGAATATATCGACGTCTTCGCATGGAATTATGAAGACATGCCAGGGCTCGACCCCAATGTCGCAATGCACCGCCTCGATATCAAGCCGGATGCCAAACCTGTCAAGCAACAGCAAAGACGGTTTCGTCCGCAGATTATGGAAGCCATTGAGGCAGAGGTTAAGAAGTTGATCGAATCAGGATTTATCCGAGAGGAACAACATCCAGACTGGTTAGCCAACATCGTTCCCGTCATGAAGAAGAATGGCAAAATCAGGATTTGCATCGACTTCAGGAACCTGAATGAAGCATGTCCGAAAGACGATTTCCCTCTCCCGATCACGGATGTCATTATCGACAATACATGTGGATTTGAGAGGATGTCCTTCATGGATGGATTTTCGGGATATAACCAGATCAAGATGCATCCAGAGGATGAGAAGCATACGGCGTTTAGAACACCCCTCGGCGTTTTCTGCTATACGGTGATGCCTTTCGGCCTGAAGAATGCCGGTGCCACATACCAGCGAGCGATGACTAAGATTTTCCAAGAACATCTCAGGAAAACAGTCGAATGTTACGTTGATGATTTGGTTGTGAAAAGCCGCAACAAGGAAGATCACATCAAGGATTTGAAGACAATGTTCGATCTCATGAGGAGTCATCAGTTGAAGATGAACCCCACTAAATCATTTCTTGGAATGTCCAGCGGAAAATTTCTTGGGTTCGTCGTCACCACTAAGGGTATACATATCGATCCTGATAAGGTGAAGGCGATACATGAATTGCAGCCCCCGAGGAATCTGAGAGAACTCAGAGGATTGCAAGGGCGTTTAGCTTATATCCGGCGTTTCATCTCAAATCTTTCTGGGAAGTGCCAACCGTTCTCTAAGCTGAACAAGAAAGGAGTATCATTCATCTGGGATGATGCCTGCCAAAAAGCGTTCGAAGATATCAAAACATATCTGGCGAACCCTCCTGTTCTCGTTGCACCGAAATCTGGTAAACCGTTCTTGATTTATCTCAAGGCGATGAACCACTCGATAAGTGCCTTACTAGCGCAAGACGATGATAACGGTCACGAACAGGCAGTTTATTACCTCAGTCGGACCTTGGTAGGCGCTGAGTCTCGATATCCGATGATTGAGAAAGAATGCCTTGCATTGGTATTTGCGATGCAAAAGATGCGGCATTACCTAGTGGGACAGACGATCTACGTTATCTCCAACGTTAATCCAGTACGGGTGTTTATGACGCAACCGGCCTCTATGAATTGGCGACTAGCGAAGTGGGCCCTTCTCTTGTCCCAATACGATTTGCACTTCAAGCAGCAGAAGTCGATAAAAGGACAGGCGATTTGTGACCTTTTGGCGGCAAACCCGACCACAGATACGGCAGAAGTATATGATGACTTGCCGGATGAAACCCACGAGGTTAACACCACATCACACCAACAAGTATGGCAATTATACTTCGATGGTGCCTCAAGGGCAGTTAATAGAGTAATAACCCCGGGATGTCCTACAGTTTCCTCTGGAGTTGGAGTCGTCTTAATCTCCCCTGGAAAGCACGTGATGCCTCGGGCTTATTCGTTGACTAGTCCGTGCTCCAATAATGTTGCCGAATACAACGCGCTTCTCATTGGACTCAGTTTCGCCAAAGAGCTGGGGGTCGAATATCTCGAAGCTTTTGGAGATTCGCAATTGATAGTCAACCAAGTTCGCGGTGAGTATGAAGTCAGGAATCAAGACCTGATCCCGTACCACCAGGAAGCCATCAAAATGGCGGAATCTTTCGAAGAATTCTTTATTGAATACATCCCTCGTCTCCAGAACGCTTATGCAGACGCACTGGCGGCACTAGCAGTATCACTGGCACAGCCTCCCGAAGCTGAGCTGTTAGTCACAGTACGGACGCATCAACTCTGCGTACCCATATACAGTACGGAGATTGAAGAAGAAGAGGATAGAAACGTGAACGCCAAAGAGGTGAATTCAACTCAAATTGGGTCTGAGTCCCGAGATTGGCGTTTTCCTATCATCGACTACGTCCAATATGGTATCTTGCCAGAGGATGTAAAAGAAAAGGAATCAATCCGCCGAAGAGCTCCAAGATTCTTCTATAATACTGAAACCCATACATTATACCGTAGAGGGTACGACGGTCTTTTACTCCGATGCCTTTCGAACAGAGAAGCAAAGGAAGTTCTTAAGGAAGCACACGAAGGAGAATGTGGTGCGCATCAGCCCGGTCCTAAACTGTATGATCGCATCAGGAGGATGGGATATTTCTGGCCAACGATGGTTCGTGACGCAATCGAATACGCACGAGAATGCCACGCTTGCCAGATACATGCGAATTATATGCATCAACCGCCAGAGCAGTTGCACACGTCAACCACGTCTTGGCCGTTCGAGACTTGGGGCATGGACATAGTCGGTCCTATTTTTCCCCCTTCAGTCAAAGGTGATCGGTTCATCCTCGCGATCACAGATTATTTCTCAAAGTGGGCTGAAGCGATTCCGCTTAGAGAAGTGAAGACGAACAACGTCATCAATTTCATCAAGCATCATGTCATTTACCGACACGGCGTGCCAAGAAGGATCATTCATGACAACGGTCCACAGTTCATAAGCAATGCCTTCGTCAGATTCTGCGACAAGTTCAAAATTGAAGATGTTTCATCAACACCTTATTATCCCGCCGCGAATGGATTAGCGGAGGCGTTTAACAAGACGATCATCAAGATCTTGTCAAAGCTCGTGAAGACCAATAAACGAGACTGGGACGATAAACTCGGTGAAGCACTCTGGGCTTATCGCACCACCATACGCACTCCTACGGGAGCTACTCCGTACTCGTTAGTATATGGATGCGAAGCGGTGCTACCTTTGGAAATTCAAATTCCCTCCCTTCGGATCGCTCTCGCAACGGAGATGACGACCGAAGAACAACATCAGAAGCGTCTCGAAGAGCTCGAGAGGCTGGATGAAAAGCGTTTGGAGGCTCAACAACACATCGAGTTTTACCAAGCCAGGATGTCAAGGGCTTTTAACAAAAGAGTCCGACAGAGAAGCTTCAAGGAAGGAGATCTGGTCCTCGCTGCTCGCCGACCAATAATTCTCACCTCCAAGAAGAAAGGTAAATTCGAACCCAAATGGGAAGGACCGTTTGTAATAGACACAGTCTATTCAAACGGCGCATATCGCCTGATTACTCAAGAGGGCGCCAGGCAATTAATGCCAATAAATGGGAAGTTCCTGAAAAAGTACTATCCCTAGTACATTCAGGATAACTCGTTTACCGGGAAGTTCCTTGAAGAATATTACACTTAATATTCTAGAGGATAACCCAAAATCATTGTCACCACCAAAATCCCTCACTGATCAATTTCAATTGACAGTGAGTCCACCAAAAATGTTTTTCTGGCCCTCTTGATTCTCTCCATGAGCAAGAGGTCCACTTTCAGTTCGGAGTCCCTTTTCGATAAACGAAAGAACTCCTTCCCTTTTTCTCTTTGGTTAAACCTTGTTCATGGTTATAACCGGAGTTGAAAATTCCACTTCGATAAACGAAGAACCCATTTTCAGTTTAGATAACTCATCCTATAAAAGGCAAGTTTATCTAAATTTTCCAGATTCTCGGAGTGGACACCCCACTTCTAGTTTCTTCCTCGCTGGAAATAGAATATAAAATTCTTCCTTTCCAGGATCAGGGAATAGAATATAAAATTCTTCCTTCCTTGTTTTCGGGTTCGCCTTCACCCTAAAAGAAGACCGGGAAATAGAATATAAAATTCTGCCTTTCCCGCATCGATCTTTTCCGAAATTTATCAATTTAGGATTCATCCTAGGAAGTTTATCCCGAATCCTAAGCAGGGATAAGTCTGCGCCTAACACGCGCTGCCGGTTTAGTCTTTTTCCGCACAAAAAGACACCAGAGTTCGATTCTGGGGTATTCTATCCTGAAACCTAAGCAAGGATAAGTCTGCGCTTAACCTGCGCTGCCGGTTAGTTCTTAACCGTTAAAAAGAACACTCGTCCGCATATTCAACATTGCGGCAGGTTGTTATTAATAACACCAAAATCCATGCCTTACACGCATGGGGAATTTCATCCTGAATCCTAAGAAAGGATATGCCGACGCCTAACACGCGTCGCCGGTTTAGTCTTTTTCCGAACAAAAAGACACCAGAGTCCGATTCTGGGGTATTTTATCCCGAAGCCTAAGTAGGGATAAAGTCAACACCTAACACGTGTTGCCGGGTAGCCTATTCCCGTAACAATGGCGAAGTCTATGTATTCGACATCATAGCACGAAGTCTAAGGGAGTTCATTCCCTTAGCACAACGTTACATGCGGAACGGATTCCGATAATCCGCATGCTAGCCCGACTCAAACGGTAGTCGGTAAAGGCTAATCAAACCCGTTGAAGGCTGGGGGTTAGCCAAAAATCCTAAAGTCAACACCTAACACGTGTCGCCGGGTAGCCTATTCCCGTAACAATGGCGAAGTCTATGTATTCGACATCATAGCACGAAGTCTAAGGGAGTTCATTCCCTTAGCACAACGTTACATGCGGAACGGATTCCGATAATCCGCATGCTAGCCCGACTCAAACGGTAGTCGGTAAAGGCTAATCAAACCCGTTGAAGGCTGGGGGTTAGCCAAAAATCCTAAAGTCAACACCTAACACGTGTCGCCGGGTAGCCTATTCCCGTAACAATGGCGAAGTCTATGTATTCGACATCATAGCACGAAGTCTAAGGGAGTTCATTCCCTTAGCACAACGTTACATGCGGAACGGATTCCGATAATCCGCATGCTAGCCCGACTCAAACGGTAGTCGGTAAAGGCTAATCAAACCCGTTGAAGGCTGGGGGTTTGCCAAAAATCCTATGAGTATTATGGTCAATCATTTCAAACGTGATGAGGAATCATAATAAAGATAAAGATAAAAACCAATTCCACTAAAGAGAATCAAATGTCAAGGTTTTCAGCAAATAAAATCATACATCAAGCCCATGGCTAAGAATCTGCTGACTGAATTCAGATAACTTCTCGTCATAAGAGCGTCTAAGCTCCTCCTGCAACTCAGCTCTAACAGACTCTTCGTTCGCAGCTAAAGTCCTCACAGCATCCTCCTCTGTCTCAGCCAGTCTCTGCTTCAAGGACTTCAGCTCATCAGATAAAGCAGCATTTGCTTGCTGATTCTGCATCTTTGTGTCTTCCTTCTCACGGAGTTCTCGTCGGAGCTGATCTATCTGAGAATCAAGCTCCTCGAGGAAAGAAGATCTAGTGGCGAAATCAGCCTCAACTCGATCTATGCGGTCCCGCTGCACCTGAATCTCGAGCTCAGCAACCATCCGAGTACTGCGCCATGTCTGTAAGCGAGCATCCAACTCGGCAGCAACGAATGAAGAGGCACCTGTATCCCGGAGCTCATGAAACATCTGAAGCTCACGCTCTAAGCGATCAAGGTCATCAACCATAGCCGTCGCTAGATCCGGACATCCTATGTCCCTAATCAAGTTTATCTTGGAATCGAGGTAGGGCTTAAATTGGCGAAGAGAAAGTCCGTCGTGGAGGAGTTTGCCAATTATAACAGTCAGGGAGGAGAAATAAGAGCGGACTTCTACGCTGATGATGATCTTCTCAGGGTCATCCCCTGATAACAACTCCTTAACGAGGATATGAAGCTGAGAAGGAAGCCCTACACAAAGAAGAGAAGTTCGTCAAAAGCCTCAATGAGGAAATGAACGGCATCGCTCAGCTAATTAAATTATACCTCCTTCCCCTCGAGTCACTGGGGGTGATGGAGATGTAACAACTGTAGCTGCATCGACTGGTGGAGTTGGTCGCACAGCCGGCTCAACATGGTCTTTCTCAACAAAAGCTCCTGTCAAATTCAAAACAGAATTCGCAGAGGCGTTACATTATAGCTGCATTAGTCAAGGTCGACTAGTCCTATAATCAACTCAGCAGGAGGCACATACCTTCAAAGGAACCATCCTCAGGATTGTTAGCAAATGCGGACTCAGGAAACATGTCTCCAGGTAGCTGGTCATTAATCTGAGGTGAGCTATATATGTAGTGCATCATAGGAGTGTCCGCAAACAGGCTTCCCTCGTCAAAATCGTCGATGGAGAAATCTGACATAAAAGAATATAAGTGCCAAAGAATAATGAAGAGACTACAACTAATGGAAATGAGTTACCTCTCACGGGTGCATCAGCCTCTTCGTTTCCAAGGTTCGCCTCCTGCAAATTATCTGAAGGAGCAAGGAGTAGAGGACAGTTAGAGGATACACAAATTCATTAATGTATTATCTAAAGAAATACGCTGTCAGTGATAGATGTACCTTGACTCACAGAATCTGGTCCTACACTGATCTCCTCCCTAATGTCAGCAACCCCTGTAGACTTCTCTACAGGGGGTAGTGGGTCAGACTCATCGGGAGATAAGGGAACAGGATCGGGACTCATCTCATCCTCCCCACGCACTCCTATATAGAAATGGAAAAGCATGAGTCAATGTTCAGAATAACCAAGAAAATGGTTCAAAGAGTAGACGTTACCTCTGTCACTAATAGGGTCATCTCCAGCCAGATCCATGTCAGATGCTCGTGAAGCTACACGAGGTTTGCGGGCCAATCTCTTCCGCCTAGCAATAGGGATCGAAGGTCTCGCCTGAGGAGGAGGACGGAAATCTTCATCCTGATCAACTGTGGTATCTGGAACATCAAACCATAGTCAGTTTCAACACTTCTGGAAGATAGAAGAAAAAGATGAAGTGCAAACCTCGCTCGGAAAAGTCATCGTAATCTTCGGGATCCCCGCCCGAAGCCTCGTCTGTGGAATGGAATGTCCTCTGTCCCTCTTCGTCAATCCGACGAGTCTTGTTCCGTATCCTCTGTGCCCGGGCGTTTTCCCGAATCCTGCGGGAATCAACCTGGGAAGCTGCCTCAGCCTCTAACTCTGCGATTGGCTTCACAGGGATAGTCTTGTTGGCTGCTAACAACCATTTGCAGCTCAAGAAAGTAAGGTTCAACTGCCGGTCAGCACTCGGGAGACTAAATCTAACACTAGTACAGCCAGTCACGGTCCACAACCAAGCGCGGAGATCGTCTATCAAACCACTATGAGTACGAAGCTGCTGACGAGGATTCCCAATGTAAAGCTGGTCATAGCCAAACTGGCGAGCGAATCGGCACGGTAGATATGGTTCGATGAAGCACTGATCCCTCACCCGGAAAGTCAGATAGCCGGGCCTAATATTCACTAGCCAGTTGAAGCAGCCGATGTCTAAATAAGTCCGGTACTCTCTAGGCCTCTCATCATCTATCAAGCATTCACCATATCGACCGGAGAACTGCGGAAAACAAGTAGAGAATGCCCAACACTTATGGACCTGCAACTGCTGTCTGACATCAGAAAATCCGCGGCCCTCCCACCTGCCATTCTCAAGCAACTGTAGCAGGGGAACAGAATGGTCTGTGGCGTTCGGCACCGACATCATATCCGAGCGATGAAGGACAAACCAGGCCATCAGATAAGCGTACGGGAGCTCCACCTTAAGCGTGGGAATCTGACCTGGTAAATCGGTCTCCTTCCGTGTGAACGCACTGGAAAGCTGTCGAAGTCCTCGGTGAATATTAGCCACCATCACCGGAAGAAGTGAGAGTTCCTTCTTATAGGCGAGCTGAACTGCTGGGTAAAGTACCTCTAAGGGCAAGGCGTCGCCTGACTGATATGGAACCACGCACTTTTTCAACCAGATAGCAAGAAAGCCAGCAAGAAGTGTCATTGGTCGA
>NC_033797.1:25612060-25630649 GCF_001876935.1 Asparagus officinalis | reverse complement strand
ATTATTACAATAAAACTGGAAGAGGTTTAGGTTATGTCACAACTCCCTCTGCCTCAGAATATGAAATCAATAATTATCTGCGTCAGGATCACTCATCCGGAACTTCTTCTTGGGAATCTGACGTCAGCGTCAGACCCTTCTTTAAGAGTTTGACTGTGAACATGGCTTCAACTAGTCACCCCGACGAAGATGCAGGGGGTGATGAAGAGTTAATTGAGTCATCCAACGATCCTTGGATCAAACGTCTGAACATTTTGTGGGACATGCGCTTTGAACAACGCGAACCACCCACTGAAGATAAAGTGATCCAGGTCAACATGGGAGATGAATCTGATCCCAAGCCTATCTTTATAGCTGAAGACCTATCATCATCCGAGAAAGAGGACCTTATATCTCTCATCCGAGAATATATAGATGTCTTCGCCTGGAATTATGAAGATATGCTTGGCCTTGACCCGAAGGTGGCCATGCACCATCTCAACATCGATCCGGATGTAAAACCCGTTAAACAACAACAATGCAGGTTTCGTCCAGAGATCATGGAATCAATTGAGTCAGAAGTTAAAAAGCTTATAGACTCAGGTTTTGTTAGGGAGGAACAACTCCCTGACTGGGTGGCCAACATCGTTCCAGTTCCCAAGAAGAACGGTAAAGTCCGGATATCCATCGATTTCCGCGATCTCAATGCCGCCTGTCCGAAAGATGAATTCCCACTCCCCATCACGGATGTTATGATTGACAACACCTGCGGATATGAAAGGATGTCTTTCATGGACGGATTCTCCGGGTATAATCAGATCAAGATGCACCCGGACGACGAAAAACACACTGCTTTTAGAACACCACTGGGGGTGTATTGCTACACAGTGATGCCCTTCGGCTTGAAAAATGCAGGTGCAACTTATCAACGTGCAATGAACACAATCTTTCACGAACACCTACGAAAGAAGATCGAGTGCTACGTTGATGACATAGCAGTAAAGAGTCAATGTAAAGACGATCATCTTGCAGATCTGAAGACAATGTTCGAAATCATGCGAGCACATCAGCTGAAGATGAACCCGACAAAATCGTTCCTCGGAGTTTCAAGTGGAAAATTCCTGGGATTTATCGTTACTTCCAAGGGAATCTCTCTTGACCCAGAAAAAGTGCGTGCCATCCAAGACATGCCACCTCCGAAGAATCTCAAAGAGCTCAGAGGTTTGCAAGGCAGACTGGCCTACATTCGAAGATTCATATCAAATCTTTCAGGGCGCTGCCAACCTTTCTCTAAGCTCATGAAGAAAGGAATATCCTTTGTTTGGGATGCTGAGTGTCAAAGAGCATTCGAGGAGATTAAAAAATATC
Organism: Asparagus officinalis; assembly: GCF_001876935.1. Lineage (NCBI taxonomy): Eukaryota > Viridiplantae > Streptophyta > Magnoliopsida > Asparagales > Asparagaceae > Asparagus > Asparagus officinalis. The sequence continues at coordinate 25,629,302 of NC_033797.1, read as the reverse complement.
TCACTCAACCGCCAGTTCTCGTGGCCCCGATATCAGGAAAACCATTCCTGTTATATGTGAGGGCCATGGATCATTCTCTTGGTGCTTTGTTAGCTCAGAACAATGATCAAGGTCAAGAGCAAGCCATCTATTACCTGAGCAGGACTATGATGGGAGCCGAACATCGGTACAATCCGGTCGAAAAAGAGTGTCTCGCCTTGGTATTCGCAATCCAAAAGATGCGACATTACCTAGTTGGACAGACCATTCAGGTCATCTCTAAGGTAAATCCTTTGAGAGTTCTGATGACAAAACCATCATCTCTAAATTGCCGGCTTGCAAAATGGGCCATTCTCTTGTCGCAATACGACATGCAGTTCATGCCTCAAAAGGCGGTCAAGGGCCAAGCACTGGCAGACTTCTTAGCCGATCATCCAGTATCAGGAGCATCTAAGTTGTACGAGGAATTACCTGACGAGGTTGCTGAAGCTTGCGCTACCCAAGAAGCTACGCAAGTGTGGAAGCTATTCTTCGACGGTGCATCCAGAGCAAATCCTCATGGAGCAATCACTGCGGGAGTAGGAGTAGTGTTAATCTCTCCGAACGGCCACGTAATCCCAAGGGGATTCTCTTTAATCGAACCATGCACCAACAATGTAGCCGAGTATAATGCTCTGCTATTAGGAATGCAATGTGCTGAAGAACTTAATGTTCAGCACCTTGAGGCTTACGGTGATTCTCAGCTCATCGTTAATCAAGTCCGAGGAGAGTACGAAGTACGTCATGAGGATTTGATTCCGTATTACTTCGCGGTGCTAGAGCAAGCTCAAAAGTTTGAAGGCTTCTTTATTGAATATGTGCCAAGAGCTCAGAATGCATATGCTGATGCCTTAGCCTCTTTGGCAACTTCACTAGCCTTCAAAAGGATAATGAGAACACATATAAATATATAAGTATGAAAAAATCATATCAAAGAGTATAAAAACCATGTATAAACGTAGATTTATGAAATCAAAAGAAAAGGAACATGAGAATCATGCAAGATATTTTCAAATGAAAATCAACCAAATAAAATCATAAATCAAGATTTGAGTCCAAAACCAATGTTTGATCAATAAAGAAAAATTTTCTTTGTATAACTTGATCAAACCACTCATAGAATACATTATAAGGCACGAATAGATGATCCATGAGCACAAACATATAAATATCATCATATAAGTGAAATATAATGAATTCAAAGCAATAAATCAAAACAAAATCTTTGATAAAAGAATTTCAAGAGAGGCAACAATGTATCAAGCTCTTAAGCTTGTTCCAACCCATATAATCATTCTAGCATCCGGTAAACATGATTTGGGAATAAACACCCAATAAATCCAGAGGGTTATATAAATACAAACCTCTCATTAAAACAAGGTCAATAATCATGAAAACAAAAAAAAATTATCAATTAAAAGTTTTTTTTTCATATGAAAGGATTTCAAAGCATAATTTTCAAAACCAAGACAAAGAAAAATAAAAATGCTAAAATTCTTGGTTTAAAATCAAATTTGTTTTGGTACCCAAGTAATGTTGGTACCAAAAAGTTTAGGGACATGACCCCTATCATTAAAGCTCAAAGCCCTAGGGTTATGAACCCTCTTGGGCACATATGGTGCACTAACACGGTCAAAGCAATATCCACTCAAATGACCCTTCCGATTGCAATTTGTGCAATGAAAGAGATCCATTTATTTTTGTGGACCATTTGATCGTGCACGTGAATCATTTGCAAATAAAGATTTTTCTTTTAAATTATATCGCAAATGAGAAGCATCATTAAACAAAGGTGGTTTACTTGAGAAATTTGGCAAGTTTGAATATTTTTTCAAATCATAACAAAACTTTGCCAAATGGCCAAATCTACTACAAACATCACATTTAAAAACTTGTGGTCTACTAGAAATATTTGGCAAATGAGATTTCTTTTTCAAATCAAAACAATATTCGGCCAAATGACCAAAACGACTACAATGATCACACTTGAACACACTAGCATGCTTATGATGAACTTTGTGAGAATGAGCATGTGAATGTGTAAGTGTAAAAGATGAAGAAGCTACATGAGATGCACAAGGAGCATTAGAATTCTTATGTTTGTGTGCATCATAGCAAAATTTAGATAAATGACTCTTTCGGCCGCAAATAGAGCATTTGAAATTTCAATTTCATGCCAGGTTAACACTATACTTATGGCATTTGCTTTACTTTTCATTGTCCTGAACCAGATTTCAACAAAAGAGATGATGAGAGCCAAAATGATATCATTTTCATTCAATATTTTTGATTTGAATACAAAATGAATCGAAACGAAAATGATACAAAATTATTCCTAGCTAAAAAGCAATCCAAGTCCTAAACATCGGAGCTCATCAGTCTAAAAGACTTGAGTTTAGCTTTCAGCGCCAATATTTTCTCCTCACGAGCCTTTTTGACTTCCTCTGTTATCTTGCTCTTGAGCTCCTCTTCATTTGGCGCTGCTTCTGCAATCTCCCGCCTAACTTTGTCAGCAGCAACAAGCTCATCACAATAGCCCTTGAAAAGCCCGTCACAATAAGCAATTAACCCTTTTATGACTTCCATGTCGCCCGCTAATCGAGCAGTTATCTGAGCTTGCTCGATACCAGCACGGGTAAGCTCAATCGCAGTATCCCGAATACCTGCAGCAAAAGTGCCCAAGTCCACTTGCACTTGAAGATGTTCCCCGCGCAGGCGAGTAATACGAGAATCTGCTTCGTTTAGACTCTTCTGAAGAGCTTCTTGCTGCTGTACCTTCAAGGCTCTGGCCTGAGAAAGAGCCCGATCCACTTCTGGTTCGATGGCATCGCGTTGTAGCATTGAAAGGAATTCCAATTCGTATTCCAGAACAATAATGCTCTCGCGACAATGTTCAGTCCACGATGTATCCCCCTGGTCCCTAATCTTGGCAAGACACTTCAGCAGATGGGGTTCGAAGACTTTGAAACTCACGTCCCCGAGACTAACGACATCAATAGTCATCTGCATCCAGTACTCTAATTGCTCGATGAGTTTCCTCAAAGTCTCCGAGCTTGGGGGTGGAGCAGTCGGCGGATAAGTGAAGCAATTCTCATAATCAGTGCGAATGGGAGCGTTTACAGCTTTAGATGATATCTTTTCGGGCACATCTGGCACTGAATCTGGGACAATCAATCCCTGCCCACCTGTCAGGATTTCAGGACTAGGAGGAGCAGCTGGAGGTATAGTATCCCCGCTGTTTTCGGGAGACGAAGCAAGTGCAGACTTCATGGCGTCCCCCATCAGCTTAGCTCTCTTAGAGTTCTTAGCTGCGACGGGTTTTCGTTTATGAATTCTTCTATCGTATTCGCCTACCTCCTCAGCAGTAAGAGCCTTCTTCCCTGAAGATCTCAGGGGACGGGGTCTAGAAAGAGGTGCTCCCTCAAAAGCCTCTTTAGTGTCCTCTTCTTCTTCAGAAGGCTTAGCAGCGGGTAATTCCCCTGAGATTTCTTCGATTCCGGACGCCTCTCGTTCGCAGGACAGATAATCCTCTATCCCTGGGAGTCGAGTCCTGCCGGAACCACTTCTTGATTTATAGAGTTCTCGGATTTCATTTATACATGAAGCATATATGTCATATTCTGGGATCTGAGAAACTTTATCAAACCAGTTGCGAAAATCTGCTACGGTGGAACAACTAGGTGGCAAATTAGGCAGAGTAAACTGCGCATGAGTTCCTCGAGCAATAAAGAAATGCCAAGCACGAGCTCCTTCATACAGATTCCCGATGTAAGCTAATTGTGGATTAGGGTTACCAACATAAAGCTGGTCATACCCGAATTGTCGAGCAAAACGATACGGTTGATAGGGCTCAATTATACATTTGTCATTTTGCCTGAAGAGGAGATAACCAGGTCTAATGTTTAGCAGCCAGTGGAAAACTCCCCCGTCCAAACGGGTAAAACCATTAGGACCAGCGGTATCTTGGAAGACTTGTCCATATCCTCCACCCTCAAAATCCGGGAAGCAGCGGAAGATGTCGTAGCTGAGGTCTCTCGACAGAATCTGACGGACCTTCACTACGTAATTGCCTATCCAAGTAGCTTTTTCTAATCGCTGCACGAAAGGGATGAAGCCTCCATCCGTAGCAGAGGGAGCACTCATCAAATGTACACAATGTGAGGCGTACCAAGCCATTAGATATGTATACGGCAAGGGTACTCGAGGATTGGGAGTCACCAAGCTTTTCGTCCCTTCAGAATCTATCTCTTTCACTTGGATAAACTCGAGGCATAGTTCCCTCAAACCGTGTTGTAAACAGCACGTCATAGCGGAAAGTAGATTTATGGGTCTCCCATGTGCTAAGAGGACGGCCGGATAAGCTACTTCAATCATCACAGCATCTATTGGTCTGGTAGGAACCACACACCGCTTCAGCCACAGCATGAGAAAACCCGCTAATAATGCCATATCAGAGATGGGAGTGGCTGCCTGGTGATGGAAGCTCTCGAATTCAGTCTGTGCTGGGAAGTCATCTTCTATTCCCTCGCTGACATAGTGAACGGTGGCGTCATTGATCAGAGCCTGGATGGTCTCAGGGGTGCTCGCCTCCCGACGAGACACAGCGGCATTCTTGTCAGACAAATTTTGGAAAAGATACTCGGCCCAGGATAGCTGTTTGATACCACGTCCTCGTGCCCCTGTCAATTGGCCGCAGATTTGGAAATGACACATCACCTCCCATAGAGTGTCATATACCTCGGGGATGGTCTCCTTCAAGATCTTCAGCTCAGTTGACCCAGGGACAAACTCTTCATATGGTAAATCTCCGAAAGGAAGACCTGAGACATCGAACATTTCATGTAGGGCGAACCCTAATTCTCCTTCCGGTGTGAAAAACGTACAAGTCTCTGGATTGTACCGCTCCAGAATGGCAAAGAAGTTATATGGACTAAGAGCTATTCCATGTTTAGTAGCCTTAATAGGGCAAGCAAGCCCAGATTGAGCTAATGGTTCCTTTAATTCTGCCAACACGAATTCTATCATTCGTGCCCACCATCCTGTCTTGGAGGAATGAACCCATCCAGGAGCTCGGAATACTGCAGTCGGGAATTCTCCTTTGGCAGCCAAAAACCGTCGCATGAAAGTGTTAGCTGGACTAGCTGTTTCTCCCAAAGGATATCCTCGTGAGAATAAGCAGGGTTCCAAAGCCGACACTTGTCGATTATATCCAGCGGTATTCACACCCTTGTGAGTCAGAACCCCAACAGCTACCCCATCCTGCTCTCTCACCAAGTCCCAGTTCATGTGACGGGGAACGGAAGCACATTGGTAGTAGGAGATGGGAAACATCCTGTGCATGTCAGGGAGGAAGAAGCGACGATCACCGATCTGCCTAAGCCATTTGTAGTGACCGCCGTGCATGATCCCTTTTGAAATACTGACACGATCTCCAAATAAGAAAGCTGGCTTGGTGAGTTTCTTGCGAGACCCAGTCTCAAACTTAGCGTCCGTAACTAAAACTCTGAGTACATCAGTATTTGGATCTGAGATCAGAGTGACGCGATCTTTGTCGGTGTCCTGGAATATTGGAAGTTCTTGACGCAGATTGAATTGCATATTAGAGTCCACACCTCCCTCATGCCCGAAGTGGTGACGAAGATTGAGAGGTTCACGGGTGTAAGGCACTGCAAAAGAAAGAAATATTCAATCAGTCAAGTGAAGGGAGCTTTAGCTAAGTCCATAAGAAAGAATTTTATCAAACGCACAGTTCAGATCTGGCGTTTAAAGTTCATCAACGCAAAGGTCGAACTCTGCGTTAAAGTTTCGAACGCACAGTTCAGATCTGGCGTTTAAAGTTCATCAACGCAAAGGTCGAACTCTGCGTTAAAGTTTCGAACGCACAGTTCAGATCTGGCGTTTAAAGTTCATCAACGCAAAGGTCGAACTCTGCGTTAAAGTTTCGAACGCACAGTTCAGATCTGGCGTTTAAAGTTCATTAACGCAAAGGTCGAACTCTGCGTTAAAGTTTCGAACGCACAGTTCAGATCTGGCGTTTAAAGTTCATTAACGCAAAGGTCGAACTCTGCGTTAAAGTTTCGAACGCACAGTTCAGATCTGGCGTTTAAAGTTCATCAACGCAAAGGTCGAACTCTGCGTTAAAGTTTCGAACGCACAGTTCAGATCTGGCGTTTAAAGTTCATCAACGCAAAGGTCGAACTCTGCGTTAAAGTTTCGAACGCACAGTTCAGATCTGGCGTTTAAAGTTCATCAACGCAAAGGTCGAACTCTGCGTTAAAGTTTCGAACGCACAGTTCAGATCTGGCGTTTAAAGTTCATTAACGCAAAGGTCGAACTCTGCGTTAAAGTTTCGAACGCACAGTTCAGATCTGGCGTTTAAAGTTCATCAACGCAAAGGTCGAACTCTGCGTTAAAGTTTCGAACGCACAGTTCAGATCTGGCGTTTAAAGTTCATCAACGCAAAGGTCGAACTCTGCGTTAAAGTTTCGAACGCACAGTTCAGATCTGGCGTTTAAAGTTCATTAACGCAAAGGTCGAACTCTGCGTTAAAGTTTCGAACGCACAGTTCAGATCTGGCGTTTAAAGTTCATCAACGCAAAGGTCGAACTCTGCGTTAAAGTTTCGAACGCACAGTTCAGATCTGGCGTTTAAAGCTCATTAACGCAAAGGTCGAACTCTGCGTTACATTTTCGAACGCACAGTTCAGACCTAGCGTTAATTTTCATCAACGTAAAGGCTAAACTCTGCGTTAAGTCTTCGAACGCACAGTTAAAGCCTGGCGTTAATTTTCATCAACGCAGAGGTTAAACTCTGCGTTAAGTTTTCGAACGCACAGTTCAAGCCTGGCGTTAAAAATTTCATAAACGCAAAGGTCAAGCCTCTGACGTTTCGAATTCAAAACGCAGAATCTTAACTCTGCGTTACAATAGTAAAACGAGTCATCTTCCTCGTTCGCAAGAACCCATCTATGGTTTTTCAAAGAACTCGCCGAAGCAAGTTTGACGGCAACCCATCTAGGATTTTTCAAAGAACTCGCTGAAGCGAGTTTGACGGCCAAAAAGGGCGACACTTACCACCGACGGGTGGAACCTGAAATGGTGGCGCCGCTGCAGCAGGGGATCTTGGGCGTGGAGCAGCTTTCTTCTTGGAACTCATGGAAGAGGGTTGGAGATGATGAACAGGATCACCGACGTCGAAAACGAAGAGGCTTCGTTAAAAATCTTCCGAAAGAGAGGAGGCAAAAAGTCGGGTGACTTTTGATTTGACCCTTAGCGGTCTATTTATAGACAGCTATGAGCTGTCAAATCGGGTCGGGGTTCTAGGCCCAAAATCCCGCCAAACGTGGCCTGTGCGCCTGTGACGCTTGAGCTTCTGAATGCAGAATTCACCCCTGCGTTATAATCCGCTGTGCATCTACATTGATGGAATCCCTAAACGCAGAATTTAACCCTGCGTTTCAGTTCAATAACGCAAGAAATCTATCTGTGCGTTCTGACTCAACCACACGACTTCCTCTATGTTTATAGCCAAGACATGGTTCCAAATAAATAGAGGGAGGCTAATGTCAGCTATCAAAGCGACTAAAAGCCAAGAAGAAATAAGTGACCCCACAAAAGAGTCCATTGGATGAGTACAATTAGATTCCAATCAACTAAGTCTGACAACGTCTTCTAAATTTTGAGATCCAAAGTATTCCGAAAATTCGTCCCAGTCAACCGCGAACTTTCGAAAACTTTGGAGGGGGTTCTGTAGGCTGTCTAAAAATCACAATGGATAGCTAATCCCTATCAAGCCCTGATAATGGAAGTTACAATCAGACGACTTTCTAATCACTACATCCGCAACCCTACAACCGCTACAAACACGGTCTCATTTCTGAGATGATTGATCTTGATGGCTGCGACAACAGCATGACTAATATTATATTAGCAACTATTAGAGATGCTGATGAGCAGTGTAATGATTTCAGAAATAAAAGGTTGGACTTAGTTGGTGAGTCGCTTGGTAGAGAGCTGTGGGCAAATATCCATCTTCAAAACACTATGGATGTTGATTCCCGTCAAGCTCTCACAACGAAAGCTACAATCAAATAGCTTTCGGGTCGACAGTCGGAAAGGGCAAATAGGAGACTTTTCACACAGATCGAGAAGAGTTACAATTTGACGACGCTTCCGACAGCTGATGAAAACCCTATTCAGTGGCCTTCACGATCGTTGGTGAGAGTTACAATCTGACGACTCTCATATCTTATAACAGGCAAAGACCAATAAACAATGGCCTTTGCAATGTCATGGCAGACGATGTTACAAGTCAACAACCTCTATCAAACGTAGAAGTTTAATTCTGCGTTTCTCAAATTCGAAACGCACACAACTTGTGCGTTCTCCAGCGAATGTCTAACTCTGCAACGCAGAGTTCAAGCACCAAACGCACACATAACGTGCGTTCTTCAATAGGTTCAACTACGTGTCCCAAACTCTGGACGCAGAGTTGAGCTTCAACGCACACGGCCAGGAGCGGAAATAGGGGTTGGTTACACCCCACATCACCCTATAAATAACCAACTTACTCAACTGAGTAATGGGTTGATCGGTTGGTCGTTTGATCGATTTTCTGATATCAAAACCGCGTAAGGTTTAGGTGAGCTGGCATCAAAACCGCCTAAGGTCATCAAATCTCAGCAGTTTAACGAAGAAGAAGATCTTTTGGAAATTAAAGAACTGATCAACGATCAGTTAATCGAATCCCGATGGATCCCTTCATCAACAATCTAGTCCACTTGGTAATTAACCGAATCTTCGGTTCCAACAACTCTGTTATAGAGTTTTAACTCACTCTGAGTTTATTTCTGAAACTCATTTTAAGAGTTCGTGATTAAGTTTGCAACCCAACTTAATCTCATCAAACCAAACAGTCGGTTTTCAACAACTCTTGTCAGAGTTCTTAACTCGTTCAGAGTTCTTTACACTCGTCAAGAGTTCTAAACCGAAGTCATCAAACGCTTCAATTGTTCCAGTAAAGAAGGACGGTCGGATCGTCAACGGAGAGCAAGTTCGACGAGATCAATCGAAGGAGGCACTCCATCGCTACCAAGAAGAACCCAGTTTTAAACAAAGGGGAAAACCAAATTCGTTTTCCTCTCTTTTGTAATCGGAATCCAAATTGTAATCGATTATTGAGAGAATACAAGTCAAATTTTCTTTCATTGTCTTTTTGCTACAAATTTCCAACAAACAAGCTCGAAAGCTGTTTTTTCAATTTATCTATGGCGGATCTGAAAATAGAAGCAGCCAATATGCCATTAACATAAAGTAACAAATAAATATACACACATCTATACAACTTGTGATAGTACACGCAAGGATCAAACTGGCTCCTAATGTACGAATGACCAAGCATAAACCCATCGAATCACCTATACCACTGTCTTGGAGATTGCTTCAATATATATAGTGATTTTTTCAATCTACAAACTAATTTCTCCTTTCCTGCAGCTCGAAACCCTAATGACTGGGTCATATATATTTCTTTATCAAGATCTCCATGAAAAAAAATTATTTTCACATCCAACTGATCCAATTCCAAACCATATTGTGCCACCAAACCATATTGTAGTCAATGTCTTCTCCCTATGTATAGCCCTTCACTACTAACCTAGCTTTGCCAATTACCTTCCGTCTCTTTGGAAGCTTGACAAGCTCTCATGTGTCGTTCTTCTGAAGAGACTCTATCTCCTCCTGCCACAAATTATCCTCTAAACTCTGCTCAGCCTCTCTGAATGTAGTAGGAACTAACTCATCGACACTCTCAATCAGAAGTGCATATGCAACCACTGTATCTGTATACATCGCTAGCAATCGTATGTCTCTCCTGGGTCTCTGAACCGTAATAGAATCCTAAACCTAAGCCGTCGGTCATTGATCCTGCTCTACTGAACATGTATCCTTTAAATCATCACTGTGCTCACCTGGCATCACCTCAGTTGGTACTCTAATGGATACGGTCCTATCTGGATACTATAGAGCTGCATCAATCTCCATTATCTACGATGTCTCCTCCATCGGGGTGCTCTCCACCTGATGAGAGCTGGGAGACTTCAAGAGCGAAACCTCATCAAAAGTGACGTCTTTACTCAGTACAATCTTCTTCTCAACTAGATTTCAAATCTTATATCATTTAACACTACGCTTGAATCCAACAAATATGATATTTCTAGCTCGAGATTCTAATTTATCAGTTTTGACATGATAAAATGCAGGGCACCCAAAAACATTAAGATGGTCATAGTCATGTGTTGGATCTCCCAACCACATCTCTATAAGGATCTTCTCCTCAATTACAAATGAAAGCAGCCTATTAATGAGGTGGCTCGCATATGAAAGTGCCTCAACCATAACCCAAAAGATCTTTTCCAAACCACTCTGTGATAACAAACATCTGACCTTCACCAGTAAAGACCAATTAAATATCTTTACCACCTCATTCTGCTGTAGTGTATGACTAACTATGAAGTATCTCTTTATGCCCTCGTCTCGACATAGCTGTTAAAAGGGGTCTGGAAGTATACTCTCCACCGTTGTCAGGTCTTAACGTCTTGATCTTTCTTCCTATCTGCAACTCCAATCTCCTCTTTCACTCCATAAATATATCTAGGACTTCACTTTTATGCTTCATAGTGTACACCCAACAACATCTAAAGTAGTCATCCATAAACGTGATGAACTAATGTCGACTACCAAGTGATGCCATCTTGGTGGAACCACAAATATCCGTGTGCACGTAGTTCAAGATACTCGTCGTCCTATGAATGACTGTCTCGAACTTCACTTTAGTTTTCTTGCATGAACACAATGCTCACATAATTCAATCGTTTTACTCTTGACTCCCTTCAATAGCTCCTGTTTGCACAATGCCTACGGTAACTTTTTTCTGTGTGCCCCAATCTGTAGTACCAAAGTCTGCTCACACCCGCCTATGAAACTGCTGAAGCTACCTGACTAATTTTGGTGCTTCCTTTCAGATAATAAAGATTCCTACTGCGGACCGCCTTCATCACTATAAAAGATCCCTTAGTAACTTTTACTACAACATTCTCAAAAGTCACCTTGAATCCCTTTGCTTCCAAAACTCCAACAGAAATAAGATTCTTCTTCAGTTGAAGAACAAATCTCACTTTATTCAGCTCTCGAACAACTCCATCATGCATCCAAATCCTGACAATACTTATCTTACAAATGTCACAACTCTGATCATTTTCCATGACCACCACACCCCCATCGAGCTTCTCAAAAGATGCAAACCAATCTCTCTAGAGAGTCACATGATAAGTAGCGTCAGAATTCAGCATCCAATCTGATGCATCCGCATGGTTAACCTCTGGAGTAATCAATAGAAAAAAGCATGACTCATCTGAATCATCACCACCTTTAACGACATTCATCTCGTTGGCCTTCGGCCCCTTCTTTTTGCTATTCTCCTTCTCTTTGAGCTTCAGGCAATCTCTCTTTCAATGTCCTTGTTCTCTACAAAAGGCACACTGGTTATTTGAAATCTGATAGTGGCCTCTAGACTTTGACCTGTCTTGATTACGACCTATTGGATATGGACTTTTTCCTTCGTCAACAAGGCCTCTCCTGAAGTTCTAGCTCTAGAGGATTTTTTATCCTTCCTCCTCAAATTAAAAATCCATCAATGTATTAGTCATTTTACTATATGTGATGGAAGATCTATCATTCAATAATGTGAGCATGAATGTATCATACTCCTCATTAGGTAATGAGCCTAACAAAATGATCGCATTGTACTCATCCGATATCTTCTCATTCACATTCGCCAAGTCCAACAACAACTTTGTGTATTTGTTCACATGATCTGCAAGTGAGGTACCCCTGAATATTTGGAATCTGAACAATCTTCGTGGCAAGTGCAAATGATTCTCAATACTCTTCGTAAGATACTTGTTGTTGAGAATCTCCCACACCTTCATTGCAGACATCACGCCGATAACATCGTACTTCAACTCTTGTTCTAAACAAGGTCTAATCACCCCCATATGTATTTTGATTCATCTTATCCCATATCGACTCATCATATTTTGGTGGCCTCTCATGGACAATGATAGTCTTTTTCAAAATTTGAGCATTCAATACATCCTGCACATCACTCATCCACAACCCAAAGTTGATCTTACCGTCATACTTCACAACACTGATCTTCGTATTCTGAAGTGTAACCTGAACTATACTCTTCGTAACCTTTCTACTTTCACCACTTTCTCCTGCCATTGCTTGCTAACTCTGAATTGTAGAGGAAAGATTAGAACTTGATAGATTTGTGAAATTACCCAACTTGAACTCTAGATTGGATTCCAAACAAACTCCCCACCAACCAAACCTAGGTCTAAAACCTTATAGCTCTGATACCAATTGTTGCGCGTCGGCGGAAGCGTGCGCACAAACCAACCAGGTCGTCAATCAATGAGAGGAGAACAACCAACGAGTGCAATTCACAAAAAAACGGTCAAAATCACACACAAACACAGAGAATTTACGTGGTTCGGCAAATTGCCTACGTCCACGGGGAGAGGATGAGGAGATTTTACTATATGGAGGAGGAAACAACGGGTTACAACTCACACAAACTCTCAAAATAAACCTAACCAATGATCTCTCACTCCCTCACAATAATCTCCCTCTCAAAATGCTTAAAACAATCTATTTTCTCTGATAAAAACCCATAACAAAACGTGTTTCCTTTTATATCAAAACCTAAACCAAAACAGGTTGGGAAACCGAATCAGCCCAAGAACCCGATATCGGTCGACCGATGATCCCTCATCAGTCGACTGATCAATGTGCATCGGTCGACTGATAAGGGTCCATCAGTCGACCGACAGAGTGACGAATTCGGACCCTGTGGTGTGCATGTTGTCGGTCGACTGATCATGTTCGATCATACGACTGACCCGAAACTCCTTGTAGCCGTTGTTTTTTCACCGTTTTCAACAAATTCGAACAATTCATCGCCATTTTCAACATATATAAATATCGACGAACTATATCAGACTAAATTGTTTCGCAAATTTACAGTCAATCAAATAATAAAGAGAAAAATATAACAAAATATGAAGATTTTGATTTACTTTGAAAGAAGTATCAATTATTATTCCCAATAAGCACGTAGTAACTTATTTAAAATCCGATTGTAGGTAAGAAACTTTTTTTTGTTTGCCCTTCACGAGGAAGCTGTCGGGGACTTGGCTTAAGTGTATCTATCTCTCAAATTCATGGCAAGAAAACTATTGCTTCAATTAATATATTTTGAGCAGGTAGCAATCCTGTACATACAGTTATGAAAAAAAAAATGAAAGCTTTGAATGTGTGTACATAGAATTGTACCCACAGAAAGAAAAGGCATAGCAGACAGAAACTACTAGCTACGTAACTAGACTTAATATAGCATATCTGCTCAAAAATTCTGAACACACAACTTATTTAGATAATGTAGAAAGTGAAGGACGAAAAGCTTATATTGATCAGGAATTACAGAGAACAATTAATATGTAGATATGGATCAAATTGAATCTGATCCTTTGGGAGCCAATGCACCAGAGCTCTGTCCTGGGCATTTCTCTCTCTAGCTCTCTCATGGACATCTATTCCCATGCATTTATGCGAATACATACCGAGTAGTGAATACGTGTAGAGTATTTCTGAAATTGTGTAGTGCAGTGTATTAATTCTAATGAATCTTGACAGAATAAATATAATTTATATTTTATCGTTGCTAAAATGTATTGTATTCTAGTGAAGTCCTGTTTTCAGCTCGCAGTGGTCAAGGATTTCCATTCCCTGAACACATAGATCACCCTTACATTAGCTGTCAAAGAGAGGAAACGGATGAACCAAGTACTAATGGAGAATTTTTTTTTTTCTCTTAAAAAGACCCTTCGTAAGAAATAACTAGCAAACTCGACTGTTTTGTAAAATTATCGGTAAAATTGACCTCTTTTTTAAAAATGGGTCGACTTTGCAAAAAATTAGTTTTAAATACACAAGACTACTAGTTCCATGTATTTAGTTCTCATTAATTAAACATTATGCCTTTCAACACAAAGTACACGAGACGACGCTTCATATTAACCATAATTAATAACCACTAATTATACGGAACTATTAGTTCCGCGTATTTTAAAGTCAATATTTTGCAAAATCGACATCACTTGACCAAAAAGAAATCTATTTTGTTAATATTTTCATAAAAAGTTCGGTTTTGCTTATTATTTTTTTCAAAAATAGTCTTTTTTCCAAAACTTTTAATTGGTTCCTCAACTTAAGGTTGTTGTATTTTTAGCTATTTTTTCTAAAAATAAGTTGGCAACGTGCATTTGAGATACATAGTAGTTACAGCCCTTTGTATGAATACTTCACTTGTGCATTTATACTAAAGAATAGTTAAATGTTCAATATCAGAAAATCCCCCTTAACCGTGGACGATTATCACACGACCTTTCATAATCGTCAAAATATTAGAAAAATCTCCTAGAAGTGTGAACTGTAATTTTCACAAAAAAAGGAAAAAGAAAACATCCTCAAGCGTAATTTTATCCAGCCATGTAAAAAATTGTGATTAATATTGTTAGGATTTTTCTTTTGATAAAATCATAAAATTAGGGATTTTTTTAATAACCCTTAAAGTAAAGGGGCTTTCTGATATTTTGAAACTTACGAGAAATTATCTAAGAATAGTCCAAAGTGAAGGGGGTTTTCTAATATGTAGGCTATTTTAAACCAAAATTAATGATTAGGTATTTTTAGTCCTTCACTCGACCACAGTACCAAAGAAACGTCCGTTTTTGGGGGCGATCGAGAAATTGCGTAGCGACTGGGCTTTTGGCAAAACGGTATCTCATTATTCTGTACGGACACGTGTCGGGCGTCCGCGGCACTTACCTTCGCGATGCTGCTGTACCTTTTTCCAGCGTATATATCCTCCTCTCCGTAGTCTACGTTTAAAATGTGTCCCTTTTTGACCGTAGCGTCACTCGTACGTGCATTATACACACCGTTAGATCGCTAGCCGTCCGTTTATTATCGTCTGATGAGATTCTAGTGGGCCCGCCGTCTAGCTATTTTTGCATATTACACCCAAAATAGTTCTGGACTTGCTTTCGTCCCTTTGCAAAAAGATGCTATGCGATCGTAGTCGGATCCTTTTTAATTTTCAGGCCTTTTAACTTTCTGGTTACTGGTCACTGGTTCTGGTTGGGCGTAATCAATATGCAACCAAAGATCTGTTATATGAATCAATAATATACTATCATTTCAATTTTTTTTTTGTGCATATTATGTGTATGTGCTTCAGTCACACACGTTTCTACATGCATAAACACATTTTATATTTCCTTTTCTTATACATGTGCACCTTATATTCCTTATGCAGTATATTTGGTTCTCTTACATGTATTTTCATGTTTAGTGTGTGTATAAAATTCTATTTTAACCTCCATTTAAATCACACGTGATAAGGAAAACGTATTTGTAAACTTTTTGTTGAGGCAAGGAGTTGTGTAGAAAATACACAGGTATATCGTTTAGGAGCAACCGTTAAAACCGTTAATTTTAACAAATCCTTATGAGGAATACGCTGCATATGAGCTCATGTAGCTATTAGATCGTCAAAAGCACAAGCAAAAACACCAAGAATGAACTTTGCTTTGCAGCGAAGAACGAGCTGTATCTCCCAATCCATAGATCATAATCACACATGTATTATATGGAAATCACGTGTTTTTTCAAGAATAAGCTAACCTAGCTATCTAAGGCTAGTTTGCAATGATTAGATTCGCGAGATTCCCTCCAAATTTAGAGATATCAAACTTTATATGTCAATTTTCTGTTTTTGGTAATTACTTAAAAACTTGTTTTGATTGAGAATTGAATCTATTTTGACCCGAGAGATTTTTAGTAATTACTTTAGTTTCATTCGGCTTATAGGGAGTCCGTTTTTAGAAATTACTCTGAAGAAATTTTCCATTGCCAGTTTTTTTATCTTATTTAGGGTGTATTAAGTTGTCTATTTAATGAAAGGATTGTAAATCATAGAAAGTATTACTTTTGATTAATAAAATCTATCTTTCATATCACTTTATATATGGACCGGAGATTATCTTCTTATTGAATTCAAATATTGTTCTTCATTGATTCGTAAAACTCTTCTGGGTGGGTTTCAAGATTTTGCTTCCACGTCGCGCCAAAACCCCTAGTTCGCCCGCAGTAAACCCAGAACTAAAATATCTACAACGTGATAAGCACATAATTCAGAATAAAAAAAAAGACTAATAAAATACATTTTTCATTTTAGCTTTGCTACATGGACCCAAAATATACGATCAATAAGGGGGACAAGTGAGGTGTTCACCTCCTATTGGATAATGAGTTGATCATCATTAATGATGACCAACTTATTATCTAATAGAAGGGGGACACCTCACTTGTTCCCCTATTGGTCTCATATTTTGAGTCCTTCAAAAATTTTTCTTTTCATTTTACAGTGATATAAGTTTTTAATGTAAAATAGGAAAATTACATAACCGACTCTTCCTTTCCTGCTCCGCAACAGACACTGCCCCCTTTCCCAACACACCTCGCAGCGACCCAAAGCTTTTTAAGACAGCTGCTGTATCATTACTTTATTTATTTATTATTATTTATTTACATACTAATAATAAATAATTCAAAGTACCAACAACTAAAAAAATCTCTAAAAAGGCGCATTTTTTAATTCTACACACATCTCTATTAATAACAACAGCAACAGTTGCAGCTTGCATCGAACCTCTCAATCCCCTTCGATCATCACCCTAAAAAAGAAATTGAATTTTTTTTTAAAAGATAAAAAAAAAATTAGGAAACGCCCCTTCCTCTTCCTCTGCTATAAAACCCTCTCTCTCTCTCTCTCTCTCTCTCTGAAACAAAGGAAACATAAATGAAATGGTGACTACAGGTCTTCTCCCTTATTTCTCACCGGCGGGTGACCAGACCCTTTTCTGCTGCTGGTGTGCCCTGAGCTTTGTCTGAGCTTCTCTATTTTTACTTCCTTTTTCAGCTTTTTTTTATTTTTTATTTTTTAAGGTGAGAGGGGAATAAGATCGATAAGGTTAAATAAAGTCGAGGGGATATACAGATGAACAGTAGTACGGCGGAGGCGATGATCGGAGTTGGGT
>NC_033797.1:25590713-25612042 GCF_001876935.1 Asparagus officinalis | reverse complement strand
CACGGCGTCGCAGTGGCAGGAGCTTGAGCAGCAAGCTCTCATCTTTAAGTACATGATGGCGGGAGTCCCTGTTCCTCATGAGCTCTTGATCTCCATTCGGAGGAGCTTTGAAGTTGCCATGGCTTCTCGTTTCTACCATCACCCTGCTCGTAAGATGCTGATGTTGTTTGGATTTTTTTATGGGTTTTTTTGTTGTTTGTTTGATCAATGGGTTCTTTGCATTTGCTAAGTTTGGATATCTGTGTGTGTTTTTGTTAGTGTTTGGAGATTTCGTGATCTGGGTTTTTATTTTCTTGGAGATTAATGAGATTTTTACCGACTGTTTGCCCCCCTCGTTGGATGTTTTATCCCTTTTGATGGCTCTTTTGAATGTATTGGCGCTGTTATCTCTATTCTAATATTTCTCACCAGATTGAACGATTTTTACTGTTATATTACTCACCCTTTTCCCCCCGTCACTCGGTTTGATTAAGTTATTCACAGGTTAAAATTTTCATGGGAAAGAAAATGACCCTTTTATGTTCAACTTCCTCTCTAATCGCCCCCTATTACTATTTTTTTTCCTCATTGAATGGGTAAAGGTCCATTTTTATTGAGCCAGCCTACTACTATTCGTCAACGGACCGAAACATTTCTGCAGAGCAAATGATCCTCTAATTTCTTTTCCTCTTCAGTTGGGTACTGTTCCTTATATGGCAAAAAGATAGACCCAGAGCCTGGCCGTTGCCGGAGAACAGACGGCAAGAAATGGCGGTGCTCGAAGGACGCGTACCCGGACTCGAAGTACTGCGAGCGCCACATGCACCGTGGCCGCAACCGTTCAAGAAAGCCTGTGGAAGCTCAGCAACCAACCACCCTCTCTCACTCTCACTCTCACTCCTCCTCCTCCTCCGCTCTCACCGCCCTCACCCCCGCCGCTGCCAGCGCAAGTTCCGGAAGCTTCCGGAACTTTCCTCTCCATTCCGCCGTCACTGGTGCCAGCAATGCCAATGCCGGTGTCAGGTCCTCTCAGCTTCACTTGGATACTGCTTCTTATGGAATGGGCAGTAGAGATTTCAGGTATATCTTTCTTTCTCATGATCTTTAATGCCTATTTACGGTCGGTCAAACTAGCGCGATGATAATTGTAAGTTTAGGAGGATCGAGAAGCTCAAATAAGAATACGGGTTAGAGAAAATTGCAGTGATTGAATGGTGCGATGAATAGCTGCTTGCCCCTTTAAGCCAGTTCCGCAGCTCTGTACTCTAAATCCCTTTACCCCTGTAAAATATTGGGGCACGTTGCATATCACGTATCAATTTTCCTGGAGTTTGGCAGTCTGCTCGAGTTCTGGGTAGTTGCAGAGCTTTCTCTTGTAAAATATAACGCGCTGCTTCCTTTAAATTACTTGTAGTTTACTGACAAGGCTACCACAAATAATAAAGTAAGTAGAAGCTTTCTGAGACTTGAACCTGTTAGTGCTAGTTGCTGTCTTGCTTGTTGATATTCCTGTCTCTGAGACTTGCCAGATTTTTTTTGCCTTGCTTCTTCTTTCAGGTCTCTGCTCTTGCAGAGAGACCAGTATCAGGTGTTTGTTTATCTAAGTAAAAATTTTCTGACACATTTGTTAAAAGATTAATGTTCTTCCAGAAGAATCTTTCTTTCCATGTACTAGTAGAATGGCTTGATATTTTTTTTAATTTTATTTTTCATTTTAACTTACTGAAATAAGTTAAACAAACAACTTGTATCAGTTGTTTAACTTTTCTATGTAGTAAATACCAGCATTCAAAGTTCTTTGCACATGGAACTTACCTTGTAATCTAGTACTTTGAGAATTGATCTGTGCAATGCTTAAATCTGTTTTTAGTGCTACGATGATTTGTATTGCTTCATGTTGTTGCTTACTATTACTAGCATCACAACTTCCATTTAAGTCCATGGTCACAATATATACATATGTAACCTACAAAAACATTGTGGTAAGGGTTTATCTATTATATGTTTGGAAAACACGTAAGTTCTAATTGTTGTATCTTTATTAGATGCCGAAAGAGTAGGTTAGTAGATTATTATTATTATTAGAATGTTATTATCTTGTATATATTTTTCTTTTTTGAGTTTTTGGGTCATTTGATGATATATGTCGGTGCATTGTTAACTTTCGTGCAGCATTAGGAGTCAAAATACTAGCATCTTCAGGTTTCCATATTTTCCTTTCTTGTTTTTCTTATCCCCCAACTTTCTATCAGTTGATAGGTTTCCATATTTTCCTCATGTTACTTTTAAAATGCTGCGTTTATAAGTTTTGCTCAGTATGCAAACAAAGTCCTTGTTTTTATCATGGCTTCACAAGTCCTACATGTCCATGATCTTTTGGCTTACAACAATAGTTGGGTGTGCATTTCTTCAATAGCTTTTGAAATCTCCATCAGTTGCTAATCTGAGAGCTTGAAGGTTTACATGCTTGTGGGCTATCTCGAGTAATAAACTTCTATGTGTTGGGTAGAAATTTAGGTTTAAGGCATTCTAAGAAAAACCTAGCTTTCTATATATATGTATGTATTTGTGTATGCTTGATCTCTTTACACTTTTCATATGTGCTTTAAATCAGCGAGCCGATAATTGCTTCAATTATAATCAATCAAACAGATTTACCCAAATTGAAATTAGTCAAGCTACAATTATTTAGATAGTTCACATTTGTCGAAAGCATCTGAAGTTCTTATCAAATTACTGAGTAGAGAGTTATTATCAAAAAGCTCGTTTGAAGTATTAATCCAGACCTACACTCATTCATAGAAAATAGTAGATGCCAATCATGTAATAATTACTAAATGGTAATACTATGTACTTTAGGTCAAAAGCAATATTGGCCTTACTGGTATTAAATTTTGGTGTTACTAACCCTAAATCACAGGTACCCTTATGGAGTTAAAGCTGAAACAGATGAGCGCAGTTTTTTCTCTGGTCCTTCTGCAAGTGCAAGGGGCCTCGGCGTAGACTCTTCCCTTGACAACACATGGAGCCTTATGCCATCTCAGGTTTCCTCATATTCGATATCAAAGGAGAATAGCTCATCTCTTTTGCAGAGCAATTACTCTCAGCTTCACTCGGTTCAGGATATAGGGCAGGTAACCATAAGTTCCCTTCCGAAACCTCATCAACAGCAACAGAAGCACTTGTTCTTTGGCAGTGAGTTTGGTTCTTGTGAGCCTGTGAAGAACGAAAGTCAATCTCTCCGTCCTTTCTTTGATGAATGGCCTAAGACGACTAGAGACTCTTGGTCTGATCTTGAGGATGATAGGTCCAACCGTACCTCATTCTCTACGACTCAGCTTTCAATGTCGATTCCTATGGCCTCTTCTGATTTCTCGACCACTTGCTCACGTTCGCCAAATGGTAAGCCTCAGTTCAACATCTCTTTCAATCTTGAATGTGTTAGCGCCCATTCCATTGCACCAAAACTTTGACGTTGCACTGAGGGTTGAGGGTTATGATTTCACTGGGTTTTTGTCATATTAGACCCCCAAATCTTTGTTAATTCTATACATCCTCAATCCATATTTCTAAATTAGACCCCAAAATCTTCATATTTGTTCGAAATAAGGGTCTTATTAACAGCAATTTACTAGATTCTGAGGTCTTATTTAAACAACTTAATAGATATGGGGGTATAATTTAGAATATGAAGATTTGAGGGTCTAATGTTGAATTAAAAAAGATTTGAACATGGATTGCTATATTACTTTGGATCCTCTCTGCTACCTAAAAAGTGAGGGACCACTACATTATCACAACCATTGATCCTCTAATGGATGGTTAAGAGTTTCCTTTTAGTGCACAATGAGTGCAAGTCATGGGGATTTAGAATAAATCACAATCATTCACTAGATAATAAATGGTTGTGATCAAAAGCAGTGGTCTCTCTATTATTTTTTTTATAGTGGAGATTATCTAAACTCATTACTTTATTAAAAGTCCATTCCACAACATCAAAACTTCGAAGCTGTGGCAAAGGTTGAGGATTAGTATATTATAACCTGGCATAATCATATAACTTAATTGACTCTTTATGTTTATCCTTTTCATCAGATGACTGAAGATCTTGTTCGTGGTTCGGTCAGACTTCTCTGGTGTCCTCAGCCCTTTGAGATTTGATTAGTTGTTGATGTTCTTCGCTTTGTTTCGTGTTAAGTTTATTTGTTTGACAATTAAAACTTGTTTCGTCTGCATGTATATGCGAGTTTCAATCTGTTTGAATACTGGAAAATAATTTTTTCTACAGTTGGTCCGGTACTCGGAAGACATGAGTGAATATGGTAGGATACTGACCCATGCGCCATTGACTTAAGAATCATAAATATCGATATAAACAGGTATCTACTGACTACATCCATGAAATGAGGCCTACCATGTTGCTTTGTTTCACCCGCAAGCATTGTTCTCTTTATTCTCTGGTGTTGCATTAGTACAGTGTGAACCCCAAAAGCTTAAACAGGAAAAAGGATGAGCTGTTGTTGAATGATATATGGGGTCCACGATTTATGCCTTTCTTGCTGTCATGCTGTTTACGTGCATTTTGAAATTGAGAACTGGGTTTTGAATTTTTACTGTTGGAGTGCTGGGATCAAATTCAGAAAGGCCTGTAAGGCTGGCAAATGATTAAATTTTTTTTTACCCCTTCTCTTCTTTTATCAAAGGCATCTGTATATCGTGCCTTGATGTACTTTTTCCTGTATTGTAGCTGAAGTATGAATGTGAAGTAGCATATTGAGTTTGAGTACAGTAAGTTCAATCGTTGCACGTGCAGTCGGGAATCAAAGCACAGATTATATTTCATGCCTACACGAGTCTCGAGGATGAAAGCAACATGAGGTACGCAATTGCTAAACATGCAGTTGTGTTCTAAAAGCCATATTATCTTGAGTACGTTAAGCATTTAGATGATACGAGGTTAATGCATGCCATATGTTCTCTGATGAGACTCTTTCACAAATGCGATGATGCGGCTAAATCTTAAGCAAGTGTTGCTATGAAAATTTGAGTGCCACTTTAGTATTCCATGAAAGAATCTCCTCATGTGACAATTTAATGTGTTCATTGAGTTGTTTTGGAATGGGGACCGATATACATTATATAGCGTGATTATGCATGAGTTTTCTTATTAGAAATAGGATTTTTAAGACTCAGATTCATACCCTATACAAAAAAAATTAAAAAAACAGTAATTTTGTTTGTCCTGAAGTCTGAACTTGTTACTTTGAGGTCTGTAGCCTATCACATTTGTTAATACTTGTTTCTATAAAGAGCAACCAAGAACATCTTTTGGGTACAAACCTGTTTTCATGAAACAGGCAGAGAGTATTATTTGACCTTTATTTCACTGCGCTTTCTGGTGCGTAGAAGGATCAGCCTGAGGTAAATTGCCTCTATGCTCCTCCTAATCTTCAAAACAGAGCAACATAACCCTAAAAAATTGGGCAAAAGAATAAGAATCTCAAAAATAAAGTCAGTTGGGTTTCAGTTTTAGAGAATTCTTTTCTTTCAGGCCCATCTTCATCCATCTCTCCTTATCCCTCAAAATCTCTGTTGGTATTTAATTGGCCCAGCCCAATTTTATGCAGGAGCAAAAACATGAAACTAGCTGATCACAATTGTTCAAATTGAATCTTCCTTTAGCTTCTATCTCCTCCCCCTAACTCATTTATCTTTAGGGATTTTGGTGGTCAGGAAACGACCAACGGAGAGAAATAATAATAATAATAATGTAATTTATCATGTTAGGTCAATTAGGATATTAGACGAAAAAACTAACATGGTTTTGAAATAATTCATAGGTAATACTTGAAGGAATAAGTAGCAATTTCAATGATAATGAGGGACTACTTTCAAAATAAGAAAGATTTAAGGGGAAAACCCCTGCATAAAATAAATTAAATCATCTACTTGAATTCATCACTCATTTATTCCTTTCACGTATACCTTTATATTCACACAAGAATAGCTCAAATATATGTTTAAAGGTTAGTCAACACTTTGGTTCTAGTCCCTATTTTTATCTCCAGGCATTTCAATTTTGTGCTCTTTTCCCCTTAACTATTTTTAACCCTATATGCTCCCACTAAAAACCATTAATTTAGTTCATGCTTATCCCATAAACTATTTTTGTACCTGGCTCGTTGAACTATTGCTTTTCTCTTATAAATCTATTTTAAACTTCCACAAAATAATAAACAAGAAGTGATGACTAGGTACTGAATTTAATTGTTCAGGAGATAAGCTTGAACACATTTAAAATTTTAGCGGATAAGATGAGACCAATAATAGTTTAGAGTGTAAGCAGAAAATAAAATGAGTAGTTTAGAGGCATGTAAAGACAAAAATAGTCTATATAATAAAAACAGATGAGAGCATCAGAGGCAAGTAGGGTCTGAAACTGCACTTCTGCCTATTCTCTTATTCATATAGGTATTCTAATTGTCATTTTTGTTGATGTCTATTGCAATTTCCATGGCATTTGCACTTCTGTTGTGTATATACCTCTTCAATATATAATGAGAAATTTGTGAGCCCTTCCTAACTATAAAATCATGACACCTCTCAATTTAAGTAAGACATGTGGACACATAATTCTATCTATACCTAAGAATTTTCATCAAATTAAAAGTATCATAACTAAAAAAATAATAATCTAATAAAACTATCCATAATTAGAAATTTTAAATAATTTAATATTTGGTTGTCATAATTAAACTATAACTATCCATAAATTGAAAAAAAACTTAAAAATCGTCATCAAATTAAAATTATTCATAACTTGAAAGTTCTAGGTTTTGTTTGGATACCACAATGTTTTTCTTATTGTTTTTTGTAAAAAAACACTATTGTGTTGTCTTTTTTATCTTAAAGTATTTTCAAAACACCATGTTAAGTGTTTTTGGTCAACACTAGTTTGTCGTTACAACATTAGAATAAACATATTATTAATATATTTTCAATTAATTATAATAAAATATATAATAAATAAGATGTTGCAATATTTAGTTTATATTATTATATTATTACAAATATTAAATATAATATAATATAATATTGTATAATATATTATATTACATTGTACTTTAATGTGTTATATTATATTACAATTATTACATATTATTTTCAAATAATAATGTATTTAATTATTTTGGTATATCAATTTGTTATTGTTATATATATAATATTTTTCAAATATTATTATTTTAATATTAATATACTATTATACTTTTATTAATATAATATAATACTATTAAAATTTTAATATTACGTTATTACTAGTATATATATCATTAATAAATTAACATATTATAAATATTTTAATATTAAATATATTATAGTTTCTAATATGATTAAGTTTACTATTCATAATTTAATAATATATTAATAATTTATGATATAATAAATATTGTTATATTATGAATATATATTTTTTACAATAACAAATTTTAGCAATAAATTATTTTAGTATTCAAATTTATTTTACTTTTTAATATATCATTTTCTATATATTAATACATTAATATTTTTAATAATTTATATATTATATTTAAATTTACTATACAATATATTATTATTATATTATAGTTTTATTTAAAAATATGTAACTATTATATAATATTTTATAATTATTAATTTATTACCATTTATTAATTAAAATTTTAATAATATTATAATGATTATAAGGGTAGTGACTTATTATCATTATTATATTATTATTTATTATCAATAACTTTTTTATTATTTTTATTAGTTTATTTATATTTTATTATTATTTATTATTATATAATACATTATCAACATATTAAATACTAATATTTAATATGTTATTAATTTATATAAGATATTTTAATTATTATTTTTTATATT
Source organism: Asparagus officinalis (assembly GCF_001876935.1). Lineage (NCBI taxonomy): Eukaryota > Viridiplantae > Streptophyta > Magnoliopsida > Asparagales > Asparagaceae > Asparagus > Asparagus officinalis. Next base: position 25,604,155 of record NC_033797.1, on the reverse strand, counting down.
GTTTATAAATATTAATAGTATATCAGATTAATTATCATATAGTATAGTGGAATGTAATATAATATAATAAACATGTCGATAATAACTATATATTAATTAAATTTAATATATTATGTTAGATATTATATTTACACCTCCTAAAACTCAAAATTAAAATACTAAACTTAAAACACCGACAAAATATTTTAAAATAAGTATTGTGTTTTTTTATTTAGGGATGATTTAGCTCAATAAACAGCGTAATTTCCAAACGTATGGCATTTTATTTTTTGCAGAAACACTACAAAAGCAAGTAAAATATCACGATATCCAAATGGAGTCCTAGCAATCAGTATTTGTTTATCATAATTAAACTATCACTGTCCATGACTAAAAAGTTTTGTTCTTTATAAGTTTAAGTAAAAAATCAAGCTATGATAGAAAATTACATACAATACCTAAAAGATCCAAAAATTACAAACCACTTGGAAAAAAATCTAAACTTACAAAAAAACCACTAAGAAACTAAAAGTTGCAAGCCTACCCTAAAAAGTTCAAAAAATATACAACCCCCCCCACCCCCCACACACACACACACAGCCACCACCACCAAACCCAAGCATAGTCAAAAAATATACAACCCCCCCCCCCCCCCACACACACACACACAGCCACCACCACCAAACCCAAGCATAGACAATTGAAGCCTACAAAAAAGAACCCTTAATGTCTAAAAAATCCTTAATACAAACAAACCTCTAAAAAGCATAAACAATATAAATAACCACATAAAAGTCAAAACCTTACAAAAAGCCCCCTATAGATATGGAATTGCAAATAACCCTTGAAAAACCTAAAAAGTACAATCAGGCCCTCTAAATTTAAAAAATTTAAACCCCCCCTAAAAGTTTTGAAACTACAAACAACTCTCTGAAAAATCTAAAAATCACAAACAACCTTTTAAAATTTAAAAATTACAAACAATGTCCTAAAATCCAAAAATTATAAAGAAGCCCCTAAAATTTTGAGAATTATAAGCAAACATTGCTAAGGGTTTTGGCAAAAGTCGTTCGGGATTAAGTGACAAGGTCTAAAACTTATTTGGGGTTTCTCTACCATAATTTATTAGGTATATTTTGATTATTTGGCCATGCATGAACTGAGGGTTCTCCGTTAATAGTTATTAGAGGTGTAGTGAGAGTTTCAATGATAATGGGGATATAGTTCTAAATATCAAACCTTATTAGGGGTTTAGTAAATTTTACCCAATTTTAATATTTACATATATGGTAGGTTGGTGGTTTGAATTTCCAATTTTGAAGTAAAAAGTCACCCATGTCTTTATTTTGTATTTCCTTTATAAGGAAAAACTCAGGCTCAGGTTACCTTAGTTTAAATTTTAAATTCAAACAATCTCTTTTCATCTCACAAGTTTTGTTTAGAGCACTGTGGAGGAATTTAAAGAGTGATATCATGTTCATTGTTATATTATAAGTCATTGTTACAAATTTATTCAAAGAGTGATATCATGTTTAAAACAGAATTTGATATGTTTAACAATACATTTAATAAAAAGTAAGGTTAAAATATTCTAGAATAGCAACCAAGTGTCGCATTAGGAATTTTGCGGGGAAAGTCTCACGTTTGCATTGCATGGGAAACTTTAGGATATTAATTAAAGTGCAACTTTTAGAAACTTTAGGGTAAATAAATGAAGGGTTTTACCACTAAAAATATTTTGTTGCAATATCGGACATACAATAGGGTATTTAAGTGTAATTTACCAAAAAAAAGAAAAAAAAAGAAAGATAAATGCAGTTAATACTCACCCGTGCGAGACATAACACTTCTTTGGGATATAGGAGATGAACCTGTTGTAAATGTTGGATAAAGGGCAACTCTCATGGGACCAAGCTCCATAATGGTCTCTGCAGAGTACGTACATCACTCATTTAAAACATCTTAAAGTGAAGACATAACATTTAGGAGAGTTGAATAGCATTCAAATACCCCTAAATAGAGTAAGACATTTGTAGGGATTAAATGTTATATCGAGATGATACATGAGAGGTAAAAAAAAAATATAATAAAATCTTCGTACGAAACGAATTTAAAAAGATGACAAGGGATTTATTAAAAGAAAGCGGGGGAAAAGACTAGGGATTGTCAAATCCCTGACTACTATCGAAACATAATACATTTTGCCCATTTGTTTCCTACTAGTAGGCCTCGTCAGAGCCCATACCGCTTTACCCATTTTCGCTATTTTGATATTTTATACCTGGAAAAAATTCGTAGTTTTCATCACCAGAATAATCTGACTTTGCTAACTTATTAGTGAAAATTGTGTCGAAAGCCCAAAAAACATTTAACTTCATGTGATCAGGCCCTCCATCTTTTCCGTCAAGACCCTAAAATCTAAATCCTAATCCTAAATCAATAACAACTTTAAGTTAAATCCTAATCCAAATCAAAAATCCTTTTTCATGGTGATTTCACAAGTAATGATGTCAATTGCCAAAATGGTCATGAATTACTGCAAGTACTACAGAAAAAATAATTTAAAAATCATACCGCTACAGGTTATATACTCATTTGGTGCTAAAAAGCACATACATGTGAGTGTCTTTCTCGTAAATTGCAACGAGAAATGTTCCTAATTTTGGAAAATACCACCTAACTATAAGATTCCTAGAGCAGTCGTCGCTATGCCCGTAGAAGAATAAGATATCATAATAAAAAAAAAATGGGGAAAAAAAAGAAAGAAAGAAAGGAATTGGCAGTACATTTGGTCGTGATCATAAGATTTAGATAATAATAATACGAATGCTAGCGCAAGCTGGCTTTTCTGATCACTTAGGGGGAAGAGACAATGCTCTTTTTTAACACAAAGCAATGATGACTTGCTTTAGCTTAGCACAGAGGAATTCCAAGGATCCTAAACCTGTGACTTTCCATAATTAATCATTTTTTTTCAAACTTTACTTTGTATAAATCAAGCCCGTCTCATGAGAGAGAAAGGGACAGAGCGATGGGGAAAAAAAAAAGCACGGTGAAGGATTTTGGTTTTTTTTTTTTTTTTTTTTTTTTGAGAGCTTTGAGGCTATATATCCCTTTCTTGAATAACAAGAAGAAACAAGCATGAATCATAACTTTACTTTGGTTTTCTTGATCGCTTTATTTTATGAGCCTTTATTTTCCACCCCTTTTTTTTATACTACTTTTTTTGGTTCTGAAAACACAGAATTTTGTCTCGTTATGCGATGCCATGGATTGAATATAAAGTTTGAATAGAAATCTCCAGTGATCCAAGCAAACATCCCCCGACTCCCAACTCGCCCAGAGATCGACTGCATCTCCCTGCTGATTAAAGCAAAAGCAAACGCCCATGCGTCCACCGGCAGCAGCAGGTTTCTGTTCACTTCATAGAAGGTTAGTCACCGGTTGCTGACGGGAGTTAACCGGTGAACAATAGAGGGTCCGTTACTGTGTACGGGGAAAAGCAGCGGCATGCATTACGGAACTATTTTTTTTCTTTCGATAATCTAGTTCGAATCTTTGTGGTCACGTTGAACATTTTTTTTAAGTTTCGGTTAATTAGATGTTCGTACCTCAAATCTTTAATAAATTCATATTGGTATCAAATCTTTGAAATTGCTCGTATCCGATAAGTCCTTTAAATGGACAAATTTTTAATTTCAACCTATTTAGAATAATTATATCACAAATCGATCTTTTTTGTACTTATTTTTCAAATTCGGTCCAGTTTCAGCCATGCCATCTGCTTGAAACTGGATCAAAATTGAAAAATAAGTACAAAAGGGATCAGTTTTTGTAATTAAGTTTGCAAATAGGTCGAAATTAAAAATTTGTCCCCTTTAAATCCTAAGGGAACTTGAAAAACAGTCCCCCAATGACCAAAATGTCTCTTAGATTATATTTTGCGAGTACAACGGTTATGGAGGGAAAACACTAGTTGAGGGCATCGTAATTGAAGGACCAATTTGCAAAACCTGTCGCGCGCCTTTTCGGAAGCCTTGCACGAACTCACAACGAACCTGTGATCACGAGTAGAAGAAAGACAAACTCTTGCACAAATCCAACCAATAAAGCCAAATCAATCCAAACACAGAGATATACGTGGTTCGGCAATTTGCCTACGTCCACGGGGAGAGGATGAGGAGATTTCACTAAATCAAGGAGAGTACAAAGGGTTACAATCACACAAATTCTCTCAAACTAACCCTCAACCAAAGATCTCACCTTGCTCACAATATCTCCCTCTCACAATGCTCAAAAGATTCCTCAATCTCTGATTTTTTAACCTCACAAATCGTTTCCCTATTTATACCAAAACAAAACCCCAATCAGACTGCAAATAGGAAACCTACGTATGCAAAAAACCCGTCGTAAGTCGACTTAACAGAGCTCACAAGTCGACTTGACAGAGAGAAAATCAACAACTGGAGAACACTTCATAAGTCGACTTAACAGACTGTTAAGTCGACTTGCCATAAGTCGACTTAACAGTCATGCTAAGTCGACTTGACAGAGGCTAAAATCACAATTCGGCTGCAGATCGTAAGTCGACTCGTGCACAGTGCATGAGTCGACTTATGCCAGTTTTTCTGGTTTTTCTGATTCTTTTCCTGATTTCTCCACAATTCTCCACCTCGGCGAATTTTGCCAAAAATGAGCCGACACCAAACCAAGAGCATCAATGTGTCGTCTCTCCAAATACGGCTGCACCACCATGGTTGCCTACGTACCCCCTCTCCCAAGGGATCAAGCCGCCCGTAGTTCATCCAAATGGCCGTCAACGGCCTCAACAATCACAAATATTCAACAAGTTTCTGCAATGATCAAACTTGTTGCTTGGAACCACCTTCGTGAGCATATCCGCCGGATTATCCTTCGTATGGACCTTCACAATCTCCACATCGCCATCTTCAAGAACATCTCGAACGAAGTGATAACGAACGTCAATGTGCTTCGTCCTCGCATGAAAAACCTGATTCTTCGCCAAATATATAGCACTCATGCTATCACAATGAATAGTGACGGATCGCTGCGATATACCAAGTTCTTCCAGAAGTCCTCGAAGCCAAATAGCCTCCTTCACAGCCTCCGTAACTGCCATATACTCTGCCTCCGTCGTAGACAAAGCCACCGTCGACTGTAAGGTGCATCTCCAACACACCGGCGCACGGGTCAAGGTGAACACATACCCCGTTGTAGATCGGCGCTTATCCAAATCCCCGGCATAATCCGAATCAACATAGCCAATGCATAACTGCCCACCTGTAGTGTCCCGCTCATAAACCAAACCAACATTGAGCGTACCTAGAATGTACCTCAAAATCCATCTCACGGCATCCCAATGACCCACTCCTGGATCGTGCATGTATCTCGACACCATGCTCACTGCCTGTGACAAATCCGGCCTCGTACATACCATCGCGTACATCAAGCTCCCAACTGCGCTCGCATATGGAGTCTTCGACATCAACTCACGGTCTTCAACTGACTTCGGTGAAAGGTCAGCTGAAAGCTTCAAATGGGCTCCCAACGGTACACTAACTGGCTTCGTATCCATGCTAACATGGAATCGCTGTAGAACCTTCTTCAAATAAGCCACCTGTGTCAAACAAATTCTGCCCTTCTTCTTGTCTCTGCCGATCTCCATCCCTAAAATGCGCTTCGCCTCGCCCAAGTCCTTCATCTCAAACTCATTCGAAAGCTGAATCTTCAACTCATCTATAGCTGACCTGGAACTTGAAGCAACCAACATGTCATCGACATAAAGCAATAAATAAATGTACGCACCTCCTCTCAACTTGCGAAAATACACGCAAGGATCAAACTGGCTCCGAGTGTACGAATGACCAAGCATAAAACCATCAAATCGCCTATACCACTGTCGAGGAGACTGCTTCAAACCGTATAGCGATTTCTTTAGCCTGCAAACCAACTTATCTTTCCCTGCAGCTCGGAATCCCAATGGCTGAGTCATATATATTTCTTCATCAAGATCACCATGAAGAAATGCTGTCTTCACATCCAACTGATCTAACTCCAATCCATACTGTGCCACCAAAGCTAGCAAAATCCGAATCGACGAATGCTTCACCACCGGAGAGAAAACCTCATTGTAATCAATACCTTCCTCCTGTGCATAGCCCTTCGCAACCAACCTAGCCTTGAACCTCACTGGAGTGCCCTCAATGCCCTCCTTCTTCGTGTACACCCACTTGCACCCAATCGCCTTCCGCCCCTTTGGAAGCTCTACAAGCTTCCATGTATCGTTCTTGTGAAGAGACTCCATCTCCTCCTGCATAGCCACCTGCCACGAATCAGCCTCCGAACTCTGCTCGGCCTCTCTGAATGTAGTAGGCACCATCTCATCGATACTCTCCACCGGAAGTGCATATGCAACTGTGTCGGCATACCGTGCTGGCACCCGTATGTCTCTCCTCTGTCTCCGTGCCGCAATAGAATCCTGAACCTGAGCCGTCGGTCCCTGATCCTGCTCATGAGTACCCGTATCCTCCGCATCACCGTCGTGCTCGCCTGGCGTCACCTCAGTCGGCACTCTCATGGATACTGCACTATCTGGACTCTGTGGAGCTGCATCAATCTCCACCACCTGCGAAATCTCCTCTGTCGGGTTGCTCTCCACCTGATGAGAGCTGGGAAGCTTCAAGATAGAAGCCTCATCGAATGTGACGTCCCTACTCAGCACAATCTTCTTATCAACTGGATCCCAAAGCTTGTATCCCTTGACACCACGCTTGAATCCTACAAATATGGCCTTCCTAGCTCGAGGTTCCAACTTATCAGTTCTAACATGATAATATGCAGGGCAACCAAATACCTTAAGCTGGTCATAGTCATGTGCTGTCTCTCCCGACCACATCTCCATAGGGGTCTTCCCCTCAATCGCAGATGAAGGCAGCCTGTTAATGAGGTGGCTCGCATAAGAAAGTGCCTCAGCCCAAAAGATCTTCTCCAAACCACTATGCGCCAATAAACATCGAATCTTCTCCAGCAAAGACCGATTCAATCTCTCCGCCACCCCATTCTGCTGCGGTGTATGACTAACTGTGAAGTGCCTCTCTATGCCCTCGTCTCGACATAGCTGCAGAAAGGGGTCTGAGGTATACTCGCCGCCGTTGTCGGATCGCAACGTCTTGATCTTTCTCCCAGTCTGCAGTTCCAATCTCTTCTTCCACTCCACAAACAAATCTAGGACTTCACTCTTATGCTTCATGGTGTACACCCAACATCGCCTAGAATAGTCATCAACGAACGTGACGAACCAATGTCGACCACCAAGTGATGCCGTCTTAGTGGGACCCCAAACATCTGTGTGCACGTAGTCCAAGATGCCCCTCGTCCTATGAATGGCCGTCCCGAACTTCACCTTCGTCTTCTTGCCAAGTACACAGTGCTCACAGAATTCTACTTTACCACTCTTGGCTCCCTTCAAAAGCCCCTGCTTGCACAATGCCTGCAGTGACTTTTCACCTGTATGCCCTAGCCTGTAGTGCCAAAGTCTGCTCATGTCCGCCTCTGAAATCGCCGAAGCAACCTGGCCAATCTCGGTGCTCCCCTTCAGATAATATAAATTATGATTTCGGACTCCCTTCATCACCACCAAAGATCCCTTAGTAACCTTTGCTACAGCATCCTCAAAGGTCACCCTGAATCCCTTCGCCTCCAAAGCCCCCACTGAGATAAGATTCTTCTTAAGTTGAGGAACGAATCTCACCTCCTTCAGCTCACGGACTACTCCATCGTGCATCCGAATCCTCACAGTACCTATCCCACGAACGCCACAGGATTGATCATTTCCCATGACCACAACACCCCCATCGAGTCTCTCAAATGATGAGAACCAATCTCGCCTAGGAGTCACATGATAAGTAGCGCCAGAATCAAGCATCCACTCCGATGCATCCAAATGGTTCACCTCCGGAGTAATCAAAAGAGAAAAGCTCGAATCATCGGAATCATCGCCTTTCGCAACATTCACCTCATTGGCCTTCGGGCCCTTATTCTTGCTATTCTCCTTTTCTTTGACTTTCGGGCAATCTCTTTTCCAATGTCCCTGCTCCTTGCAGAATGCACATTGATTCTTTCCAAGCTGGTGACGACCTCTTGACTTTGACCTCCCTCTGTTTCCACCTTTCTGATATGAGCTTCTACCTCTCGCCGACAAGGCCTCTCCTGAAGTACTAGCGCGGGAAGTCTCCTTATCCTTCCTCCTCAAATCATAGTTCGTCAATGCGTTAGTCACTTCACTATAAGTGATAGAAGATCTCCCGTTCAGCAACGTAAGCACGAAGGTATCATACTCCTCATCCGGTAAGGAGCCCAAAAGAATAATAGCCTTGTACTCATCTGTGATCTTCTCATCCACGTTCGCCAAGTCCGACAACAACTTAGTGTAGTTGTTCACATGAGCCGCAAGCGAGGTACCTCTGGACATCTGGAATCTGAATAACCTTCGCAGCAAGTGCAACCGGTTCTCAACACTCTTCGTAAGGTACTTATTGTTGAGAATTTCCCACATCTTCATCGCAGACGTCACCCCAATCACATCGTATTTCAGCTCCTGTTCCAAACAGGACCTGATCACCCCGCAAGCATTTCGATTCATCTTTTCCCATATCGCCTCTTCATATTTAGGTGGCCTCACATCGACCATGATGGTCTCCTCCAGATTTTGAGCATTGAGCGCATCCTGTACGTCGCTCATCCACAAACCAAAATTGATCTTGCCGTCATATTTCACAACACTAATCTTAGTGTTCTGAAAACCCACTTGAACTGTGCCTGTCATCTTGCTGCTTTCACCAATTACTTCACCCATAATCACAACTTCCAAATTGTAGAGAAAGATCCAAACTTTGAAAGAATAAGAAATTACCCAACTGAACCCTAGATTGGATTCCAAATAGAACTCCTAACCACACGAGGAAAGCGAGATCTTCAACGGCAACTTCAAACCCTAACTCCACCAAAGCCTAGAACTCCAAGAACCAAGCTTCAAACTGAATCTTCCTCCACCTAATCCAAAACCCTAGATCTGAATCTGAGCTCTGATACCACTTGTCGCGCGCCTTTGCGGAAGCCTTGCACGAACTCACAACGAACCTGTGATCACGAGTAGAAGAAAGACAAACTCTTGCACAAATCCAACCAATAAAGCCAAATCAATCCAAACACAGAGATATACGTGGTTCGGCAATTTGCCTACGTCCACGGGGAGAGGATGGGGAGATTTCACTAAATCAAGGAGAGTACAAAGGGTTACAATCACACAAATTCTCTCAAACTAACCCTCAACCAAAGATCTCACCTTGCTCACAATATCTCCCTCTCACAATGCTCAAAAGATTCCTCAATCTCTGATAAAAAACCCTCACAAATCGTTTCCCTATTTATATCAAAACAAAACCCCAATCAGACTGCAAATAGGAAACCTGCGTATGCAAAAAACCCGCTATAAGTCGACTTATCAGTGTGCACAAGTCGACTTGACAGAGAGAAAATCAACAACTGGAGAACACTTCATAAGTCGACTTAACAGACTGTTAAGTCGACTTGCCATAAGTCGACTTAACAGTCATGCTAAGTCGACTTGACAGAGGCTAAAATCACAATTCGGCTGCAGATCGTAAGTCGACTCGTGCACAGTGCATGAGTCGACTTATGCCAGTTTTTCTGGTTTTTCTGATTCTTTTCCTGATTTCTCCACAAAACCCCTCGAGACTTTGAAGGATTTATGAGCATATTTCAAACAGTTGAGGGACTAATACGAAATCATTGAAAATTTGAGGGACTAATACCTAAATAACCAAAATGGTTTCAAGAAGTCACATTGGAATTCGAAGTCTTAGACGTGTTGTAACCAACTCTCTTGATTTCTAAAAGAGATACAACGATATGCTAGCATGCGGGTGATTTAGATAATCCAATAGATCCTAACAAATGATGGTAGTGTTTTTGACTGAGCTCTGTTATGGGTCGGTTGAGCACTAGACGTTGTGATTAATCGTATGTTTGACAAACCCTCAAAACCGGGTCAAAACAGAACCTGACCCAATTTTAAGTGTTTTCTGTTTGGAAAAAAATTGGGTCAATGTTGGTCCAATTTTTATAAGCCAAAAAGCCTCCTAAACTGGTTTTAGTTTGGACCAGCCGTCTCCTAGTCCAAACTAAAACATGTTTAGAATGAAACAGGGGTAGGGACTGATTCTGACTCAGTTTTCAACATTTTGCAAAATACACACTAATGTAATCTGACTAGAGGACGAACTGTATCGCTCAGTAAGATCTTTGTTGGCTGTGTGGAGCTCCTCAAGTAGGGTATTAATTAATAGTTTGATTTGAGTCAGCAGTGAACGTGCGTGTTGCTTGCTAGTCGTGATGGACCAAGCCTTCAGACATGTAACGCTCTCTTGTTGGCTCTTGGTATCACATTTGATTATTAGACAACAACAACCTCCCTATTTCTTCCCCATGCTACAAGATAAAAATGGAAATCCAGCACTTATTCACTTTAGGTAACATTTTTAACGAACTAAGAAGTCAAAACTTGCTCTAGAAAATAATGAGAATCCAACACAATAATCCAGCTAAAAAGTCAACATTTATTGAAGATAACAAATAGAATCCAACATCAATCCAACAAAAAGTCAAGAAAATCTAGCAGTATTTACATTAACTTAACGCGAAAGAAACATCGATTAAAAAAATGAATTAAAAAGTGGTGGAGTTATTAATGTATCTCACTTCAAAAATTAAGAAAAAAAGATTTCGTAGCTAATTATAGTCGTATTTTCTGAAAGAAATATCAAACTGAAGCATAATAGATTAATTACAGACCTAATAGGTAATTAGTTATCCCATGTTCTTGTTTGTGCTAGTAATTAGCACCAGATATAAGCTAATCTCAAAAGACAAAAGAGATACCCCAAAATTTGGGGAATACCGTAATAAAAAATTCTTAATATTCCCCTAAACCTTTGCCTAAATTTCTCAAATAATAATAAATAAACAATCCCAGTGAAGATTTTAAACTCGTGGGATTCGAGCAATCAACTTCAAATCCTGAAGACTGGACAACTCAAAATTAAAACTAAAAAAAAGGAGTCAAATCTCTTATCCACATCCTTAAGCAAATTCACTCCGCCTCGTCCGTGCGAATACCCTCAGCGAATCTCGGCCGTTGAAATGACCCGTCGTATCATACACCGATACGAGCTGTCCTCACACCGTATGAGTACAAGCTCGATCCAACGGTCAGGATCAGCGAATACGATTAGCACGTGTGATTGGACGATTCACCCTATACCTGAGCTACGAGGCGTGGAGAGTGGCACTACTGTAGTAAATAGAAACTCTAGGGGCTGATCGTAAGGGAATCTTTCGCTTTTAATGGCAGTTGTCAGTTAACGTGAAGGAGTTAACGGCCGTTAAGTTGCCCTATTAATAGGCGGCGGGGTTAGCGAGCTTTTCTTGTTTACTTAATAAAGACGGGGACAGCAGAGGGTTTCCGTTTTCGGACCCTGCGATTGAAACCAAAATCCCTATTTTTTTTTTTTCAAACCCCGCCGAATTTTTTCGATTCTCCCCCATTTGAGCTCTCTGAAATCTCACCTCGTTCACTTCTTCCCTTCTCAAGTTTCTTTCTTCCCTCTTCTGCAAGTTGAAGACATTGGTCAAGACGAAGAAAGGGATCGACGAAGGTAAAGTTTTTGATTTAATATCTCGTAGAATTTTTTTTTTTGTTGCAATCTCTTGTTGTATAGTTATTTAGAGTAACTTTTTTTGGGCTTTGTTTCCTTTTTCGTCCCATTTTTTTCCTTTTGGGTTTCGTGTGAGGTGTTTTTGCATCCTCATTTTCATCTCGAACACTTTGTTTTACATTTAGGTAGTTATTAATGTTGGTTTTAATAAAGTGATTAATGTTGAATTCTCATTATCATCTTTTTCTTGTTGTAGAGGAAGAAACACTCTTATTTTATTTTACTTTTGCTTTCGATATTTTATATATAAAAATAATCTATAATTTAAAATAGATATTCATGTTTTGTTTTTTTTCCACCGTCTTCTTCTGTTTCGTCTGCCAACGGGGATAGGCGCAGAGCAGACAGAGAAGTGCTGTAGCTCTATATATTAGCTCTGTGGACCCCGCTACTAGTATACTTATTGTTTATTCCACTTTTAAATTCAAATTTTAATTTAAAACACGAGCAAAAAGAGATTCCCAAGTCCTGGGCCCCGCTCTGATCACAACACCCCCTCGAGTTTTGTTACCGGGGGGGCTCCCACCACTCTCGCAGTGGCTCCATTAATCGAACCTTCCTTTATTTTTAATTATTGCACTGTTAAAGCTGTTATCTATTATTTAAAACCAAAATACCATCATCTTTGGATTTACAAAGATTTCATATTTTAAAAGCGAAGAAAAATCTTTTGGCATTCGTGCCGCTTAAGCCCCAACACCAGGTACGGCCATTGCTGCGCTTTTCAGCCGAGGTGTCCCCCTTTCTCTAATCGATGGCAAACCTGTGATTTTGTCGAAAACTGCAGGGGTCGTATTGGAAAGGGCCTGGCTTTCGTTTTGAGGTGTGGTCACCGCCGTACGTAGCAGAGGAGATGTTGGCCTGCATCGCGTGTTCGAAGGATGGCGCGGGTGACGACACGGCGCGTGCCGAGACCCCAAGTACCAAAAGCCTGACCTCTCAGGTTCGCTCTTTTCTTTGGACTTTTGCGGCCTTTCGGTCTTGTTAGATTTACGTTCTGTGCCACTGGTCCAAACGTGGAAAAGTTGGTCCAAGTTGAGGAGGGGGAGAGGAGGCGGGGGAGTCCTTTCTGTCATTCATTCCTCTACGTGCACGGGGTTCGATGAAGAGCTTAATTAGTGGGTCGTCGTCTCTTTTGTTTGTACTCTCGTCCAAAAAAAAGATCGGAGATTAATTAATTAGTTTTACTTAGGTTAATAATCCCTTTCCCCTTTGAGGCGATTAATGACTTAACATGTGGTTTTCTTTTAAAAAAGAAAAGATGAGCCTAGTTTGGTACTGGAAAGAGATCCGCTGCTGGCGGATGTCGTCTTTTGCTCCGCACCACGTAAAGAATAAAAAGCGATAACCAATTAAAATTACAATAGGTCAGTACGTCTCCGGTAAAAATGGAGATTTTTTTACTGTTGACGGGTCTCCCTGTCCTCGTCTCTGTGGTTCATGTTCGGTGCGCGCTACCGTCATAAACGTTCGCGCTATAGTCGCATTTGATCTTTTACTAGTGGAATCACGGGTTTTTTTTCCCTCGAAAATAAATAAATGAATTAAATTGATTGCAGATCAAGGACATGGTTCTCAAAATCTCCGGCTTACAGTGCAAAGGCGGCGTCGCATCCTCCTCCGCCGGCGGCGGAGGAGGAGGCTCGG
>NC_033797.1:25584706-25590703 GCF_001876935.1 Asparagus officinalis | reverse complement strand
ACCGCTACAAGAGCCGCAGCTTTCGCCACCATCGTGGGGCCTACTCGGACGCGGAAGACGACGCGGGGTCCAATGGGGGAAGACAGTACGCCGGTTACCTGAGGGCAGCGAGCTCGAGCTCGACGCCGGCGTGGGACTTCACGAGCGTGGGGATCGAAGGGGCCAAGGCCAAGTGGAACCCTCAGCAGGATGAGGATTTGGCGATCGAGGACGGCAATGGAGAGCCCAAGGAGTGGACCGCCCTCGTTGAGCCTGGGGTCCAAATTACGTTCGTGTCCCTCCCCGCCGGCGGTGGGAATGATCTCAAACGCATCAGGTTCAGGTTAGTTAAACGGTCGCTTAGTCGTTGGTCAGGTGTTTGCTTTGATTTAAGTTGGTGTTGGTTAATGAATGTTGTTGTTATATCGCAGTAGGGAGATGTTTAATAAATGGCAAGCGCAGAGATGGTGGGGGGAGAACTTGGACAGGATAATGAGCTTACAACGTGCAGAGGTTCAGCAGACAGCTCTTCCGGACTCCCTCACTGGTCTGAAGATGGAGAAGGTCGGTGCTCTTGTCTCTTTGTTCTTTGTTTTTTTTTCCTCCCTGCTCCCGGGGTTCAGGGTCTCTGGATCATAAACCTTGCTTTTTTTTTTCAAACAGAGGGAATCGTTTTATTCTCGGGTGGGCTCCACGAGGGAGAGCCCGGTCACTCCACCCTTCGCTAGGGACAGAATGATGCACCGTAGCAATTACAGTTATAGGGCTCCTTCAACTTCTTCAAGTAGGACCGGAGGCGGAGGCGGAGCGGTGGTGGTTATTTTCCAGTCGTGCCGGACCCGACGGAGCACATTTTGCCGCACCATCTGTTTCATCACCACGCGGCCGTGGCTTCGGCAGGCGGGGAACTCGTCAGTGGACGCGTCAGAGACGACGACGTCGTCGAGGGACGAGGCGGCGTCGGTGTCGGTGAGCAATGCGAGCGACGTGGAGGTGAACGAGTGGGTGGAGCAGGATGAGCCCGGGGTTTATATTACCATCAGGGAGCTGGCTGATGGGACTAGAGAGCTTAGAAGAGTGCGATTCAGGTACTAATCGTGTAGTTAACACGCATTAATAAAAACATTAGCGACAGGGTTTAATTATACGTGACGTCGGATTGTTGATGTTCGTGTTTGTGTTTGGTTGCAGCCGAGAGAGGTTTGGGGAGGTACACGCGAAGTTGTGGTGGGAAGAGAACAGGGAGAGGATACAAGCGCAATACCTCTAGAAGAAGGATAACAAAAGGAGGAAGGAAAAACAAAAAGAAGAAGAAGAAGAAAGTAATTTGTTTTCCTCGTGATCTTAATATGGTTGTCGTCTGAAACCGGGTCACTTTTTGTGAGAGGTCTCTATCGTAATCCGGTGCTATCTATATATATTGTATTAGGGATATAGGCTTCTGTTCTTTCGTTCTTTGTCTATTTCTCTTTTGTGAACCATCAGCTGTTCAAGCTATTGGAAATATGGAGTTGGGGGGGTTCAAGTGCTCTAATTAAATGAATCAGACTTACAGAACCTTTGTGTTTCTCTGTTAACTCAATCTCGGTGCTCTGCGTTGATCACGATGTAAGGGTCTTGCGACAGGTTTATTATCTATAAAGACTCCAGAGGATCACGTAACAATTTTTTTGTAGGATTACAAATCTCGGTGTAAAAGTTTTCAATGCCGGTAAGGCTCGTAAGCAGCCGGTTCGAAGTTTCAAACAAAGCATCTCTTTGTACAGAACGAAGGGGCAGTGAACGATTCCTCGAGAAATCCAGCAACCTTCACGAGCATTGAACGATTCCTCGAAATCTAGCAACCTTCACGAGCACACGTATAAAGCTAAGAAATGTACATGCTACAAGTTTCAGGTAACTGCTGCTTTGCCTTCAGAACAGCGAAGAAATAAAAGAAGAACCAAGAAAACAGAGTGACAAAGCTATTTCATCCCCACCGTAAAACAGTACAGCACTATATGCTTATTATCTCATGTCATGACCCCCGATTATATATCTTGTGGGCGGATCAATTACAGGCGAATCGGAGTATTCGGTACAAATTAAGAAAAACGAAACTACTAATAACTTGCACTTCTAAGTAGAACATTTCAGAAAGTTTTAAAGAAAAGTACGATGCAGATCGTCACATCCCAGTGTCCCAAGCCAAACTGGATTCAAAAACGCACCATTGAGAACATCAAGCGCCAAGACACAAAAAACGTAAGGATACCATCTATCTATCATATAATGTGTTCTCAACCCATAACTTCTCTTGAACAATGCCTAGCAGAGGGCATATCATAAGACACCACAAGGTAGCCGGCCTTCATGGGTGGCGCCGTGGCGGCGGCGGTGGCGGCTTGCAAAGGCGCTGCTGATTCTTCTGCTGAGCGCCGGACCTCACTCTCATCCGTGACAATTTCATAGTCACCTCTAAAATCTTGTCCGAACGGGCAACCTTCTTCTACGACAGACAATTTCATAGTCACCTCTAAAATCTTTTCCGAACATTCTGCTGAGCGCCGGACCTCACTCTAATCTGTGACAATTTCATAGTCACCTCTAAAATCTTTTCCGAACATGCAACCTACTGCTACACAGGGCTTTTCTCAGTACCATCTGAAGAAACCTTGACCTTGGCGCTGCTCAAAAGTGCTGCTAAGTCACATGAAAGAACGCACAAAACTCAGCGCATGATTTTAAGACCAGATGCTCCTCAAATGACGAAATATCGTGTGATTGGTTTTGATTAAATTTCTAATAGCATACGCATTAATTGATTAAATAAAATTTCCTATAATTAGAGAGAATGTTTTTTTCCTTTTGTTAGTACTTCAATTCAAACTCATTTCAAGTGGTTTACGAAAATTATTCATTTAAAGAACACAGACATGTGATTAAGATGTGCACATACACAGATGGAACATCGAGCATGCTCAATGGAAATAACTGGAGAGAATCAGTGAGAAAGAGACACGTAGGTGTCCATTGATTCAACACTAGGTCATTCACAATCCGTTTTCATTTATGGTCGGGCATCATTTCTATCTTTCTTTCCTCACACGAGGGAAACTAAGAACGTCTTTCTTCCCCTTTCTCATTACTTTTCATTTATGGAAATAATTGGAGAGGGTAGAGTGAGAATAGTTTCTTATATGCAAACGTCTGAGACCTTTCCATCTTGATAGGCAGAAAATATACAAATTTTTTTATCAAGAACTAGTTACTTGCCAGGTTTCTGCCTAGCTGGAAGTTGATATTGAGGTTGTTGTTGAGGTTGTCTCGAACTATTCTTCATGAATCTTGCGCTTTTCTCAGGTTCCTGTGGATGAAAAAGGATTAGACCGAAAGATTTCATAATTTAAACTAAGACAAATGAATGATCTACCAACCTGATGATCCGTATACAACTTCCTCTGTGCTGCTGCAATAATCAATAGAAGGTGATGCTTGGTAACGCAAACGGACAGATTAAGAAACAAAAACAAAAATAAGATTGAAAAAATTCATCTTACTCCCTCCAACAAATCCCTGGCAGCAAATTCCAATGCCTGACTACGTACCAAGCTCTCCACAATATGTGGAGTCCCCCTCCTTTAGCTTCAGCTAAGCATTGGGTTCCAGGCTGCATCTACAGAACCATATTAATAAGCACAAGAAATACCTGTCTTCGCAGAATGGCTTTGGCGGGAGCAAATTGCAAAGAGGTTTCACGCATGATAGAGCATCAGTACAGTAACTTCTTGCACTCTTATGGTTCAAAGCAAATATATTCCCAAATATAAGACAAAACATTTGCATCAAATCATAATACAGAACTACAATATCAAACAAGTACTCAAGAACCAGGAATCCCGAGGACAGTGGAAATAATGCAACCGACCAGATGGAGATGTTTTAGGAACTCCCATAGCTTTCACACGAAGAGAGGTGGGGTGTTAAAGCAGGGCTGTCACAACTACAAGCAAGGAAACTGCCATGATAAATACTTGACACATATAAAAGTGTCGTTTTATTTGTAAAAGATTAAACAATAGTAACACAAATAAAAAGTATAGCCTGACGGTGCTCGACACAACTGTCAACATCGGCCTCCTCTACTTCCTCTTACTCAACACAATCCCTTTGAGTTCCTACAACAGTCTTTTACCGCACTCCGCTTAAAGCTAGGTTTTATGTCGACTCCGACGACGGAGGATCAGGAGGACGAGTCATCTCCTTCGCCGATGTTTGCGCCTTGGGATTTATCGCCAGCCAGGATTATTTTTTCGCCCAGGACAAAAAAAATTCCTGGCTACGCCACTGCTCACGAACCAGGAATCCCGAGGACAGTGGAAATAATGCAACAGACCAGATGGAGATGTTTTAGGAACTCCCATAGCTTTCACACGAAGAGAGGTGGGATGTTAAAGCAGGGCTGTCACAACTACAAGCAAGGAAACTGCCAATGATAAATACTTGCAAAGGAAAATACATTTAAGTTCATGCAAGCTAAAAATACCAGCAAATATTCGGTCATTCAGTGAGCACCTGGAAGAAAGAATGCCGAAGGACATCTGCTGCTGTGGGCCTCTTGCTGGGATCCCAGGAGCAGAGCAACTGCACACACGTTGAACACTAGAATAAGACTGAAGACGGAATAAGTCTACTTGAGAAAGTAAACACAAGTGCCGCGCTTCTTGCATCTCACATGCATATTGACTAAAAGTATCAGATAATGTCAAAAATACTACACTTTTATAGGCTCAAACGAATGCATTAATCTGAAAATTTGATCTTATCGAAATAAGGTTAATTGCTTCCTCACTCGCTGATGGTATTAGCATTGAAAGATGTACACTCGAGCACTGCGATTGAATTATCGCAAAAGAAATAAGATACCAATCCAAATGCTGTTTCATTAGAGTTGAACGAACAACAGATATGACTGACAAGAATAAGCATGCTAAACATAAAACAAGAAACATTGAGCATAAGCATTTGGAGCAACCATAGTCAATTAAATGTGAAGGAAGCTGAAACAGGGATGGGAATCTTGATTCTACTGATTACCCAACATAACCCCAAAGCATGTTTGTGCAAAGCGTTAAGTGGGTATAGTTCGTAAACAGGTGAACCCTTTTAACAAGTTGCGACAAGTCTTGGACATGAATGGGTTGCGTACATGTGTGAGTCTTTGACCTAAACTTGTGCATGATTAACAAGGATAAACATAAAACCCCTTGCTTTGCTTAGCCCTATGAGCATCTCATTATCCAGTAGAACACGGCCTCATATACTACTACTGAATCCTCGCACTAAGTCCTCACAGCTCCTCCATCCTCGACATAGCATCATCTCAAGAATCCAAGGTCTTTTCAACAAAGGTATTAAAATCAAGGAGAATTTCAAGCAGGGGATTTCCAGAAGTAATCTCATAAGAGCTGTGGAGGACCATCTGCATCTCCAGCTGCCTGCACAGATTCAAAGTAATTTCGAGAAGGGCAAGCATTGAATCATTGTTGACCTGCTCTTATTTCCTTTACCTCCAGAATAATTTTTTTTTCTAATTTTTCTACAAAATCATGACCAAAATAGTTTTGAGTTCAGTGAATTAGGATCCAACATTGAGAATTAGGTTATGTTATTGCTCTGAACATTCATATGATTTCTGCAATTTGTTTAGGTCTTTAACTACGATTGTTTGTTTTGCGTATTTGATTCAGCCATTTAAGGTATGATATGCTACTTGTATCTCATACTTTGGAATCATTTTTTTTCTGTAATATCTTCTCTGGCTTATAAGTTACGGATTAGTGTTTTGGAATAATGAATAATGTGAGATATTGTTGACATATTAGTAATATATATGGACTTATTTGTAATTTGTGTAGGGGCCTATATAAGCCCAAGAGATCTCATAATAAGAGTAAGGGTTTTCAATTCATCTTGGTATTAGAGCTAACCTTAGCCGCCAAAACCCCATCCCCTTCCTCTCCCCCCTCCCCCATCTCC
>NC_033797.1:25561168-25584621 GCF_001876935.1 Asparagus officinalis | reverse complement strand
TCCCTCTGCTGTCTCTTTCTAGCCACCGCCACCGTGTCGAACCTAGAGTTTGGCATGGATTCCCTCGACTCAGTCCTCGAACTGATGACAGGAAGAGTATATATCTCACAGCGATGAGATATATATAACTGTTTTTTGTTCTTGTTTCCTCTGAGAAACGAGAATTTATTTGAGATCCTACTCTTGTTGTGCAGCAGAGGTGCTGCCGAAATTTTCACTGCACACAACAAGGGTCAAAAGAAAAGGTGAACAGGTGGTGGGTCTGAAGCCTGTTTGATGGAGGAGATCATCAAGAAGTTGAACCCTGCGGAGGTGTCAACTTTGATAAAGTTGATGAAGTTGTCGGCTGATGAAAGCGCGACAAAACCATCGAAGAAGTTGGAGCTTCCGACCATCGATCTGAAGCTTGATGAACCGAGTACCTACCTGAGTTGGTCACGACGGGTGAGATACACCCTTGCAGGGAAGAACCTGGAGGGTTACTTGACCGGAGAGAAGACAGAACCGGATGAGGACTCGGGAGGACGAGATTAGTGGAAGTCCACTCATATGTTGGTATACATCTGGCTTCTCAACTCGTTGGTCCCGACGATCGCTGTCACGGTGGATGGCATTGAGAAGGTGAAGGACGTCTGGGAGAAGTTGAGGAGGACATATGATGGAGTGTTGAGAAGGTGAAGGACGTCTGGGAGAAGTTGAGGAGGACATATGATGGAGTGGGGAATAACCTGAGGGTGTTCCAGATTAAAGGAAGTTGAGGAGGACATATGATGGAGTGGGGAATAACCTGAGGGTGTTCCAGATTAAAGGAGAGATCGATGCCACAGTCTAGGGAGAGAGAACTGTACAGGAATATGCTACAGAGCTGGAGCGTCTATGACTGGATTATGATCATTTTTTCCCCCAGGCTAGCTGCAAGGACCTGGGATGTAAAGAGCGGGAGACCTCTCTACAGGAGAGGACTATGGTATTTCTCAAGGGATTGACATCAGAGTTCGCTCAGCGAATTGCATTATTACTAGCTCAGCCGAAAATTTCCACGCTTGAGGAGCCTGTCTCGGCTATGATCCAAGAGGAGACTCACATTAGGCTACAGACGGGGACAGGTGGACTTCCTGTGGTGAAGTCAGCATTGGCAGCATCTAGCAATACTGGATCCAGGGGAGATACTCGGCAGTGCTACAACTACGGTGAAGTGGGTCATCTAAGGCATGCTTGCACCAAGCCACCCAAAGAAGGAGATTCGGATGGACGTGGACAGTTCGGAGGACGTGGTCGTGGCCGTGGGGGTTGACGAGGTGAAAGGGGAGCAGGCAACCGGGCGAATCTGATGGTAGCAGAAGGAGGAGAAGAAGCTGAGGTGATCTTTACTGAGGAGGATCAGGCGCTCCTAGCGATACTCAGGAGGAAGCAGAAAGTAGCAGTGAATGGAGACAGGAGGAGTGGGACAGAGGAGGCATCCACATCATTCTTCGCCAGAGGCAACACTGCTACCTATGCTCATCCGACCAAAGGTACTGATGACATACATGCTCTTGCTTCTATGTCTCCCGACAGATCATCAGAATGGATAGTCAACTCCGGTGCGTCTCGACATGTGACAGGTAATGCCAGTGAGTTCTCATCATATACTCACCTAGCATCGCCTGATAGTATTCAAACAGCTGATGGTACATTTCAGCCAGTGGTTGGTAAGGATACAGTCGATTGTACAGGTTCTGTAACTTTATCCAATGTTTTGCATGCTCCTTCCTTTCCAGTCAATCTTTTGTCCATTAGTGCTATCATCCTCCAACTAAAATGTATTATTTTTTTGATATTCCTAAGGTGATCTTCCAGGAGAAGGGGACAGGGCGGAAACTTGGGACTGACACATGGCGTAGTGGACTATGGTATCTGGATCGTGAAGGGCTGGATTCAGCATTGGTGTCAATGATAGAGAGAGCAGAAGTAGGATCTGAGATGAGTGCTGAGAGTGTGTTGATGCTTCATTACCAGCGTTTGGGACACTCATCCTTTAGTGTTTTAAGTAGGTTGTATCCATCTCTATTTGAGAAAGCAAATAAGCAGAACCTTGTGTGTGATGCATGTGAGTTTGGAAAATTTACTAGAAGTTCTTATGTAAGTTCTGGTCATAGGAGTTCTCGTGTATTCGACCTGATACATTCAGATGTTTGGGGGCCTTGTTCTACAAGTTCTATGAATGGCTACAAGTATTTTGTTACCTTTATTGATTGTTTCTCCAGCGTTACTTGGTTGTACCTGATGAAAAATAAGAGTGAAGTGTTTGGTTGCTTTCAAAACTTTCATAGGTATGCTCAGACTCAATACGGCGTTGTGGTGAAGGTATTGAGATCTGATAATGGGACGGAGTATACTAACAAAGCGTTTGGGGAATACTTATCAGCTCAGGAAATACAACACCAGACTACGTGTCCATACACACCAGCTCAAAATGGAGTAGCGGAAAGAAAGAATAGACATCTTTTAAAGGTTGTTAGAAGTTTTAGAGGTTGTTAGAAGTATGATGATCTCCATGAATGTCCCAGAAATATTATGGGGGCAAGCAGTGTTGACCGCAGCAACACTAATCAACAGAATGCCCTCGAGAGTGCTGGATTGGAAGTCTCCGTGTGAGTCGTTGAAGGGAGATAATGGTGGGCTTCTTCCACTCAAGGTGTTTGGCTGTGTATGCTTTGTGAAGGACAACAGGCCATCCGTCGGGAAGCTTGCCCCTAGAGCGGTGAAATGCATCTTTGTGGGATATTCTTCTATTCAGAAGGGATATGTTTGCTGGAGCCCGGTGGAGAAAATGTTGTTTGTGAGCATGGATGTGCACTTTCGAGAACTCGAGCCATATTACACCCGGAAGGTAACTCCATCCGTTGGTAACTCGCCTAATACTGAAAGTATGAGGAGAGAGGAGGAGAGTGGTGAGAGATTGATGAATGTGGAGAAATCAATGTCTGAGAATGGTGAGAGATCAGAAAAATCAATTTCTGTAACGATTCCTTGGGAAGAAGACTTGGTTGAGGAGGAGCAGGAGAATGAAGAAGAAGAGGAGAATAAGACAAGAGGTGTTAGGCCCACGGCTCAGGGGAAACTACTTACCTATAGTAGGAAGGGGAAACAAATTACGGGAACAGTACCTACAGTGCCACTGGTGCCAAGTCAATTGCCAACGCCTGCCCCGACTCCTGAGACACCTACACCACCACCAGATTCCTCTCAAGGTGATACCATTCCTCTTCCTACTCCTCCCACACCAATATCTGTACGGAGGACTACTCGCAGTAATACGAAAAATCCTCCCGATAGAAATGGTTGGGATCTTGCCCAGTTTGTATCATATTCTAACATCCACCCTGCACATGGAGCATTCATTGTATCACTGGACTCTGTTACTATACCTAACAATTGGCAGGTTGCAAAGAAGGACCAGAAATGAAAAGCTGCTATGCACGAAGAGCTATGGGCCATTGAGAAGAACTGCACTTGGGAGTTAGTAAAACTACCAAAAGGAAAAAGAGCAGTTGGATGCAAGTGGGTCTTCACTGTGAAGCAGAATCCAGATAGACAGGTTGAGCGCTACAAAGCTAGTCTGGTGGCAAAAGGATATAGTCAGACATATGACATCGACTATGATGAGACTTTTGCACCAGTGGCGAAGATGAGCACTGTTCAGATCTTAATCTCTCTGACAGTAAATGGTGGATGGAAGCTACACCAATTAGATGTGAAGAATACATTTCTTCATGGAGATCTGGTGGAAGAGGTATACATGGAAATTCCGCCAGGATTCGACACAGAACAGACAGTGGGCAAGGTCTGCAGATTGAAGAAGTCTCTATATGGCCTGAAGCAATCTCCTCGTGCTTGGTTCGACAGATTTAGACGAGCTATGATAGGTATGGGATACCAGCAGATTAACGCCGAACATATCGTGTTCTTTCGACGAAATGAAGGTCACATCACCATGCTTACGGTATATGTGGATGATATGATTATTACAGGGGATGATGAGAAGGAGATTGCCAAACTCAAAGTGAGACTGGGTAAGGAATTCGAGGTGAAAGATCTTGGCTTGCTTCGATACTTTCTTGGAATAGAAATAGCTCGAGGAGCGGAGGGGATTGTCCTATCCCAGAGAAAGTATGCACTGGATCTTCTCAAAGAGACAGGGATGTTAGCGTGTAAACCTGCAACTACACCGATCGATCAGAAGTTCAAGCTGGGTGCTGAAGCTGGAGAACCAATTGATCGTGACAGATACCAAAGGCTGGTGGGCAGGTTGATCTATCTGAGTCACACACGTCCTGATATCTCTTTTGCAGTGAGCGTGGTGAGCCGCTACATGCATGATCCGAGGAAGGATTATATGAATGCTGTGATGCGAAACGGGGGAGGGGGTCTATCGGAATCAGCGATCTAATTCGAACAACGTACCGTTTCACCAAAATTTCATGATCTTAGGCAGGAAATTAATTCAAAATAATTAACGTGATAGATGGATTTTTAACAAGATTTACAACGATAGTCATAAACAATTCCAATCTCTAATAACTTAATCGCAATATTAATTATCATTTTCGCAATTTCTAAGATCAATATCAATTTTTCAACAGTCACATATTCAGTTCTCTCAACTCACAATATTAATTTACGCAGTGAATATATGATAAGAATTTAGAGATGTACTACTCATGCAATTAACTAATAAATTGAAATAAACAGAAAATTACTGAGTTGAGAGTTTACTATCCAAAAATGTTGAGAGAAATCCAAAAGCCCATTAGAAGAATTTCTTCAGTGAAGCCCAAACCCATCAACTGCTACAGTGAAGCCTAAGCCCAACAAGTCCACACATCACAAATCTGTTCTGATCCCTGCGTCTTTTCTATTACTGGACACAAGTTCTTCGAATTTCTAAAAGAGGAACCCAGCCATGGATGCATTGAAGACTCTGGGCATTGATGCATCAAACCCACGACTGAAGCTTCTGGAGGCAGGAACAACGGTGTTGCTTTGGAGAAGAGGGAAGGCGGGAGGTGTGGTGGGGGCTGTGGAGGGGAAAAGGGTGGTGCTAGCGGGAGGAGAAGGGCTGTCGGTGGTGGAGGGTTGGCGGTTGTCGAGCAACGGAGGGCAGGAAGGAGGCAGGGGAGTGGACTGAGGTGTCGGGTGTTGCCGGATGCATGGGGAGGAAGTTCAGCGATGTAGGCGGATCTGGGAGAGGAGTACGAGGGCGGAGCGGCGGATCGGGCGGTGCTGGGTTTGACGGAAATAGGGGGAGAGGGAGGGCGGTGATTGGTGTTGCGTTGAAACACCGGAGGCGGGGGCGGTGCTGGACGGTTGCCGGAGGAGAGGACTCGGGGTTGGGGTTAGGCGGTGGAGGAGGTCAGAGGGTCGACGGGTTTGAAGAAGAGCAGGGGATGTTGATGGGTGCTGTGATGTGAGATGAAGAGGAAGATGAACAGTGCAGTTTTTCTTTTTTTTTGTGGGGAAGAAGAAAGAAGATTACGGCTGTGAAAACAAGGAATGAAATTACATAGTAACCTAGGTGTCACACCATAATTAGGCTAATACAAAATTTTATTTCATTTCCAATATCTCCATCTGATTACAGCACTCCCTTATAAAGAAAAGAAAATACACTTTGGAAATCTTCTAAAATCACTCAAATCTCTCCAAATCAATTAGATACCAAAACTGAATAACTACTAAATTTAGGCTACAATTCAAATTTCGAATTCAAACTACTAAAACTGAAAATTAAAAAAAGTCAAATAACAAATTTGGGAAGCTGTCATTCTTGTTCTCATCATGCTGTGTACCAGATTCTGAGATATTTGAAGAGTGCCCCCAGAAAGGGGCTGATATTCAGAAAGAGTGGACATGTGAGCATCGAGGGTTATTGCGACTCTGATTGGGCTAGCTGTGCTGATGACAGGAGGTCCACCTCGGGATACTGTATCTTTATAGGAGGCAACTTAGTCTCGTGGAAGAGCAAGAAGCAGTCAGTGGTGGCGAGATCAACAGCTGAGGCAGAGTATAGAGCTATGGCCTTAGGAGTTGCTGAGTTGCTATGATTGAAGAGTATGCTGGTTGAGCTGGAGCTGGATCAAGGAGCTAAGATAAAGTTATGGTGTGATAACAAGTCAAAGAGTATGCTGGTTGAGCTGGAGCTGGATCAAGGAGCTAAGATAAAGTTATGGTGTGATAACAAGTCAGCTATCAGTATCGCCAACAACCCAGTGCAGCATGATAGAACCAAACACATCGAGATCGATAGGTTCTTCATCAAAGAGAAGTTGGATAGTGGACTACTGGAGCTAAGTCATGTTTCAACTAAGGACCAGACAGCAGATTGTCTGACTAAAGGTCTTAGCTCATTAGATATGATTAGAGGATGTGACAAGATGAGCTTAGTGGATATCTTTCGCCCATCTTGAGGAGGAGTGTTGACATATTAGTAATATATAAGGACTTATTTGTAATTTGTGTAGGGGTCTATATAAGCCCAAGAGATCTCATAATAAGAGTAAGGGTTTTCAATTCATCTGATATGATACTATTTCTTTAACTATTAGAGACCCTTTTAGACCCATCTTTTGTAGCCGTCTGTCAGATCAGTGGTGAATTCAGGTCAACCAAGACTTAATAGGATTGGGTATGGGCATGTAGAACTGACACGTTAATTTACCAGAGTTGCTTATGGGTTAGTTTATATCAGTAATCCAGAGCAACGTAACTTAATCTCCTCCTATAATGACTTAATAGCCTGTAAACTAAAATTTACCACTGCCAAAAATGGTTATATGTGAATGTTTCAAAAACACGGGAGATATGTACTGAAAGTAAGCGATCAAAGAGCACAAATAAAATTAACGACAGCCCTACCAAAAAAAAAAGGTATGTATTCATTTGAGTTTGTATCAAGCAGAAGAGGAAAACAAAATATACAACCTGAGGAAATTGGTAATTCAAGCTCAAGTCCTTCCGCCCAAGAATTCTGGTTAGGACTACCAATAACACTGCATATTTTATGTATCTCATCCACTTCACTGCAAAATGGAAGGTCATAGCATAAGTTGATGATTGCAGCAAAACTTCTGGGGCCCAATACCTGCATCATCCACACATAGCATACTGCCAGTCATGAAATTAACACAGAAGGCAAAGATATAGGAGCAAAACAGAAGCATTTAGCACTTGCCAGCGAGTGGAAACATATTCCGTATAAGGTGGTTGTGAACACACTTCTCGAGCAAGGTCAAAATCTGCAACTTTTATGATGCCGTTTGTGGTCAAAATATTTTCTGCTAAGTAATGAAAAACATTGTACATCTATGCATACAGAACAACTTTACTACCTGCATGCACGTTCTAACGGGTTAAATGCATGAAATGATTTGAGATTATATTCTGAGACACCTATAAAAGTATAGTAGACATTAGCTCATAGTTCAACAACTTTAATTGTTTTTTTTTTTGTCAATGAAAACTTTTATTTCACTTACCAAAGTGTAAATGTTTATGTACACCAAGTCACTCAGTAGACTGAGGTATCAAACGAAAACATCTAAGATAGAAGAAGAATGTACAGTGGAACTAAACGTCAAATCTGCCTGGTACTGCTACATTGAGAGGAGCCATTTACAGGCTTCATCCGGCAGTAAGCTGTTGAGTGAAATGGTCCAAGTATCAATCTTGATGATCTTGATCAGCTGCTCAACACTTCTGGATTCCTCATTGAAGATTCTAGCATTTCTCTCTCTCCAAATGTTGTAGATTGTAGCCGTTAGTGCTAGTCTTTTAATTCTCTGTTTGCAGTCTTTTCCCCTCAACCTGAAAATATACCAATTCATGAGAATATGCCAATCCGTTGATCTCCAGTTGAACTTAAACCACTCCATAATGCCATTCCACACACTGTTGGAGAAGCTACAGTCAAAGAATATATGGTTTCTGTTCTCAACTCTTGCACCTTCACACAAGTAGCACTGGTTTGATTGGATGATCCCCCTCTTGAGCAATCTATCTTGTGTAAGAAGTTTATCTTGAATAGCCAGCCACGGGATCAAAGAATGTTTGGGATAGTTCAACTTTTCCCAAACAACATCATGCCAAACCACCTTAGAACCTGATTTTAAAGCACTATACAGAGCAGAGAGGTGGATTTTAGAGTTGACACAACAAGAGTTAATCAGATTCCTCAAGTTCACAACCCCACCCAAAAAGTTCACAACATTGTCTCTAGTTTTGATTAATTGTTTCTATAACCAAGAGTCCCCAACTTTAGCCTTCACTTGCCAGATATCACTATCCTTCAGATAAGTGCCATGAACCCATTTTATCCATAATGACTCTTTGTTGATGTGAATGTACTAAAGTGTTCTCAGCGCAGTTGCTTTATTCCATAGAGTAGCAGAAAAAATCCTCAAGCCTCCATTGATTTTTCCCGTAGATACATTGCTCCTAGCAACAAGAGGAACTTTGCCCCAGAGAAAATTCCTGCAGAGTTCATCAATTTTGTTAAGGACTTTACCTGGAAGGATATAACTAGAGGTTCAGAATATTTGCACTCCCAGTATCACTCTTAATGATTTGCAGTCTACCAGCGTATGACAAGTTTTTATTCTTCATCCATGCTTGAAACTGACTTGTTATTTTCATGAACAATGGATTACAGTCCAGATAAGACATCCGCTTGCATATGAGTGGCATGCCAAGGTATTTGATGGGCAATGCTCCTTCAGTGAACCCCAAGTTACTTGTAATTGCATTCTTAACTGGTTCTTGAACCCCACCATAGAATATTGAACACTTTGAAGGATTAGCTTCTAATCCAAATATATCAGCAAAGTCTTTAACACATTTGTAGATCCTTTGTATTGAATAAAAATCACCTTTGCTAAAAAGGAGGAGGTCATCAGCGATTCAGCAAAGACTAATGGTGTGTTTGGGAGTTTACGAAGGGAAGGGAAGGAAAGGTAAACAATGGGAAGGGAAGGGAAGGGAAGGGAAGAGAATTGTAATATGTTGTTTGGGAGTTGAGTAAGGTGAATGAAGGTGAAAGGAAGTAAATATATGTAAATTTACATAAATGACTTTATACTAATAACACTTCAGGCCTTTTATTTGTTTTGATGGGGGTAAGAATGTCATTACACCCCTTTACCCTCCTTTACCCTCCTCTACCGCCCAAATCGAGGGGGAAAGAAAACCAAACAATTTTAACCTCCTTTCCCCTTCATTCCTCCTCTCTACCCTCCTTAAAAAAACTCTCAAACAAGGTGAAAGCCTCATTTTTCTTCCCCTCCCCCTCTCTACCCTCCATCCAAACAGGGCATAAGTGTGAGATTTTGAATTTTCTACACTTTGGGTGGTATTTAAACTGTTTATCATTCCTTAGAAGTTCAATACTTCTGGACAAATATTCCAGACTAATAATGAAGAGGTAGGGGGAGAGGGGATCCCCTTGCCTTAAGCCTCTTTCTCCATTGAAGTACTCATGTAGTGATCCATTTAGTGAGATGGAGTATTTGGGGGAGGAGATACAGGACATGATCCAGTTTGTAAAAACTTCAGGAAACCCCAAGCCTCTAAGCATATCATGCAGAAATTCCCGCTAATAGTGTCGAAAGCTTTCCTTATATCAATGTTTATCATTACTCTGGGTGAAAGATTTTTCTTGCCATAGTTCTTGACAAGTTCATATGCTAGCAAGATATTACTGGAGATTTGTCTCCCCTTCACAAAAGCACACTAAGCCTTGTTTATGATAAACCCCATAACAGTTTGAATTCTATTTGCTAAATTTTTTTATATGAATTTATAGAGGTAATTACAACAGGAGATTGGTCTGAAATCAGCAGGGGTTTTAGGACATTGTACATTTGGAATCAATGCAATATAAGTTGAATTTACAGCTCCCAACAACTTCCCTGATCTAAAGAATTCCTTTATGGCAGATGTAACCTCATCCCCAATAACCCACCATGCTGCTTTATAGAAAGAGACACTATATCCATCTGGCTCTGGGGCTTTGTTATCTAGCATTGAGAAAAATGCTTCTTTTATCTCTTCATTTGTGACTGACATATAAAGCTCTCTCTTTTGATTATCCATCAGGCAGGGGTCATTGCTAATAACATTGATATCAGCAGTTGAAGTATGCTTTGCAGAGCCCATTAAGCTCTTATAGTAAGACATTGCTAATAACATTGATATCAGCAGTTGAAGTATGCTTTGCAGAGCCCATTAAGCTCTTATAGTAAGAGATAAACTCATTTACAATTTCCTCTCCATCAAGTATGCTTTGCAGAGCCCATTAAGCTCTTATAGTAAGAGATAAACTCATTTACAATTTCCTCTCCATCAGAAATTTTCCCACCAACACTATTATATAGTGTTAACACCCTATTTTGGTGTTAGATTTAATAATTGAGTGGAAAAAACTTGTATTCCTGTTACCTTGTATACTCCAAGTTATCCTTACCTTTTGCTGATAAAAAGATAGCTCACAAGCTAAAAGTTTATTGTATGTAGAAATGCAGCTCTTTTCTTGACTGATGAGCAGAGAGTTAAGGGGAACTTTAATTGTTATTTGAATGAGTTGACATGTACATCTATCATTTAGTGAAAACTAACTATGCAAGGAGAGGTGGAGACACCAATGGCAAGGAAATTCTGGCAAATACCAAAGAGTCTGAACAGAAGAAAAATAACCTATTGTATTCTAGTGGCAAAAGATGCATTAGAACAATAACAAAATCGTGATTTAAAAAATAATAATCCAAACATAAGAAAATACTAATAGAGATGGTCAATGGCAAGGGAACTTGTGATAAGAAAATACCAAATAATCCGAACGTAAGAAAACTAATCTCTTGCACTCTGGTGCCAAAAGACGCATCAGAATGAGGCAAACGACAATATGCAGTAAATAGATATGTCAGCGTTGTAGTAATATACTACCAGGCTTGAGGTCACGGTGAAAGTAACCATGTTGGTGCATACAAGCAAGAGCTTGAAATATTTGAAAACACCAATTCCAGACCTCAGACTCTCAGAAAAGCTTGCTTCTATCTTTTATAAGCTAGTAAGGATTGCATTCCTTGACAACATTCAAGAAAAAAGTCATAAGAATATGTCATAACCCCGCTACTGCAGTACAATAACAATCAAGGAAAGCACCGAAAACTGCCATGTACTCAAATACGAAGCACAAAATATCATTTTTCCTTATGACCTCCTTCAGTTTCACGATGGTAGGATGGTCCATCCTTCACAAGGCCTGAATAAAAGGAAACAATTAGTTTGAAAAGGAAAAGACACAGATTAGGGCATAGTGATTTTACCTTCACTTCCCAAAGATTCAGGCATTATTCCCAAGAATAATATTTTCTTTTAATTTTCTTAGTTGCAACCTGTCAAAGAAAGAGATGGTTAAAGTTCGTATAAAGCCCTTTTTTCCCTCTCCAATAAAACATTGACACACTTAAAGATCGTTTTAGAGAACATACAATTTCACCACTCTGTTTATTTATGGAGAACATACAATTTCACCACTCTGTTTATTTATGGAGAACATACAATTTCACCACTCTGTTTATTTATGGCACGCCATACACTTCCAAAAGCGCCATCACCAATTTCCTTTATTATTTTATACCTGCAATAAGGCAGATTTTCTGAGTAAATGACAGAAATTTATACCAATCTGAAACTCGAAAACTCACCGCTCCATCTTTTCAAGCGAAGAGAACAGAAGCTTCAAGGTTTTTATCAACGGAAATGGAGAATCTTTCACAAAGTATGATAGGAAATGCACCAAGTGAGCACATTTAACTTAAAACTCTTCAATGGAAGCAGAACTCATGTCAATATGCTCTGGCTTCTCCATAAGACTTGTAGGATAATTCACTGTATTAAGCAAGGAACTCATTCCATTGTCTCAGAAAGTAGCAACGCGCATCAGTATGATTGGAGTTCACAATTAGATGTGTCTGTAGCCAACTGGAAAGTAACAGAAATGGTAGCTCATAAATTAACCCTGAGCACATAAATGACAAAGCAAAACAAGAATCAGATTCTTAAATAAAACTAGATAAAATGGTTATCCACAGAACTGTATGAATATTTCAGTGGACCAACAATATATTCCATACCCCATAAATTATATCTTCGATGTTGTGCTCGAAATCTAAGCAGATGTTGTTTTTGTATAATGCACATGATGTTTGATTATCTGTAGAAGGCACCCTAGTTCTGACAGCTTCAGAATAGAGTTACCCATAGAGGTCATGGAACACCAAGAGGCCACTAGGTAAAGTTGACAAATGAGATGAGAAGAAAGTACATATGAATGATGAACCTCCAATGTAGAGCTTTGTGGAATGATATAACTCCCCGCTCATAGCAACCTGATATAACATGCTCAAGTTCCATATCTTGAAAAATAGTGCTAAATCCACAGAAACAGACCAAGGAAGAACCTAGCAAAACAAGACCAGAGTGAGGTGTTATTTAATTTCAAATAGTATGTTGAATACACAAGAAAAACAGCTACAAGAATGAAACTAACGTAATAATGGACAAAAGCAACTAGTGAAACAAATTTAACAATATGGACGATATTCCACCAAAAACGATAGACAAATTCTCAAAATGAGCTTGTCCAGATTCAGATCAGTTAAAAGATCATCTGGAAAACCAATGGAGAAGCATGTAGAGGGGTGACATGTGGGAAAACAACAAGGATATTGTTTGCCACGGCAAAGTCACAGGATAACTATGTTGCATGGTTACTTCTATCTGCAGTCGCACCCACCAAAACTTCACTGGACACTCCTTGGATGTAAGCACACGGTTGGACTCTTGGATGTATGCACACTTACTCAACCATGTGCTCAATTATGTAATACATGTTTAATTTAAAATGCTCATCATACACTTCTTGGACATAAATCCTACGAATATACTTCTTCAAACCGAAGGACACAGATATGGTTCGTTTCAACCCCTACCTAGCTTGGAACTATGATCTTAAAAGGTCTTTCAGATTTCTAATTCAAAACCGAGCATTTTTAATTTATAAATTGATATAATAAAAATCCTAACAATATTGATCTATGTCAATTATTATATATGTATGTTTATATAGGCATATCCTCTCACCCTGTATTTTACAAATTTGTCATGTCTCCTACCAGCACCCGCATTTCTACCCATATCCGTGTAACATAGCAGGACACATTAAAAAGAAAGGTAACAGTACATATAACATATAGATCCAGAAACCATAGGACTCATATCTTAAGTACTATATTCTCTTGGGGGGTTTTAAATTACATCTCACATTGTAAATGGATCTATAAAGCATAGCGGAATCCAACATGAAAAAAAGTTGTGCCATGGGATTTCAAAGAAGTGCTATGACAACTTAAAGCATTCACTCAATTTATTCTAAAAGAAGGATTCCTGATTTATGCCTCATTAACAAAAGAGCCCATTACTTCAGAGGTTTTACATATGTAGGTTTTCTTGTCAGATAGGTAATGGCCTGCTAGGATTTTGCTAAAGATCGATGAGGTGGCTTCATAATATTTTGCCTTAACCATGACAATCCAAATCGGTGTTTTCCGTACTATCTTGCAGTATCCTTGTTCCAACACTTTACTCCTGATTCCAATCTACAACAATCATTTGATGTTTTCTTCTAATAGCTTGATACTAAACCATTTCTTTCTTCTGAGCAAGTCTGGAACAAACAAAGCTTTCACCATTCAACTATAGGTCCAAGCAATCTTAAACCTTGCTAATAGCAAGTTTTTTAATTAGACAGAAGACGAGCTTGTTGAGGTGATTAATATGTGAGTATAGTCTCACATCCGATTAAGATAAGAAAGAATGATGAGTTTAAATAGGCGTTTGTGTCAATACCTGATAGCTATAGTTTTTTGGTTAAAATTGATTCCTAACTTCTGTTTAACGCTCATCAACTCTAGATTGAGTCTGATTTCTCCCCCAACAATGATATCAAAGCTAAGGTCATAGTCCAAGTAATTTTAAAAAACAGATGATCTTCGATGTGAAGCTCGAAGGTGTCGGGAGAATCCCCGGATGCCCGTAGGAGTGATATTCTCTAGTTAGCCACCATGAGCGAAATGGTGGAAGTTCCTATAGATGTTTAATAGCTATGTGCAGAATGCATGGTCTGATTAAGTCCACGAGTGAAGTGCTGCAAAAGTTTGTAAATTTGTTAGCTCACGAGTGAAGTGGTGCAAAACTTAGTGAATTCCGTGGAAGATTGAATTATAGTTGAATTGAACTATACTCACATATTAAGGGAGAGTTGTTGAGATGATTAATATGTGAGTATAGTCCCACATCAGATAAGATAAGAAAGAGTGACGAGTCTAAATAGAAGTTTGGGTCAATATTTAATAGTTATAGTTTTTTGGTTAAAATTGATTTCTAACTTCTGTTTAAGACCCATCAGCTCTAGATTGGGCCCAATTTCTCCCCAAACAGAGTTAAGGCTTAAGAAAGATCCGTCAATACTAAACTTAAACATCAGGTAGGTGACGATCATATGGGAGACATATATTGAGAAAATCATGAGCTCATTCTTGTCACCGCAAAATAACTCGGCTACTATGACAAAAATTGTAAGAAAATTTACTTTTTTTGCCAGATTCCTATGCCAAACTGACAATGGAGCTACATATGTTTATAGCATTCAGAACCATTTGATGATTAAAGACGTTATTTAAGCATAAGAAACTATAGACTTAACAAAACATTATATCATTTTAACATTATATTATACCGATCATTAACCTAGGGGAAACTTGTGTCAATGCCCCAAAAGCAATATCTTCATGTGCTGCAGCCCCTTCACTTTTTTTCCATGTTGTTTAGTCCCAAGAAGTGTTACATCTTGTGCTGCAGTCCTCTTTTAGTAATTATTACCAGCCAACTAAACTTATAGAGAATAAAAAGTACAAAACCTCAAAATGCTCTTATCTCTTTCATGTTAGGTCTACTTAGAACTAACATGAACTCTTATTAGAACTAACATGAACTCTAATTAGAACTAACGCGAACTTTTATTAGAACTAATTTAATTCCTTTGAAGTCTAATTTAAATCATGTTATATCTAATTCAACTTATTTTAAGTCTAATTTAATTAGACTTAACATAAAATTAGACTTAAAAAAATTGAATTAGACTTAATATTATTTAAATTAGACTTAAAAGGAATTTAACATGATTGAAATTAGACTTAAAATTTAATGTTAAGTCTAATAAAAATTCGTGTTAAGTCTAATTTCATGTTAGTTCTAATAAAAATTCGTGTTAAGTCTAATTTTATGTTAGGTCTAATAAAAGTTCGTGTTAGGTCTAATTTCATGTTAGGTCTATTAAAAATTCATGTTACGTCTAATTGGAGTTCATGTTAGTTCTATTTCGTGTTCGTGTTAGTTCTAATTCATGTTAGTTCTATTTCGTGTGTTCTCATGAATTTTCCCTTCTTTTTTTCGTGTGTTCTCCTATTCACTGACTTTTTTTTGTGTGCCTGAGGCTGCCCTCTGCTCTCTTTTAATTTTTGGATTTTGTCTTTTGCTCCTCGTCTTATTCTTCTTTGTCCTTTTCTTCCTTTCGTCCTTTTTCTTTTCGTCCACTTTTTCTTTTATGAGATTTTTTTCTTTTTTTTCTTTCTGTGTTGTGCGTGTCTGAGGATGCCAGCGCCTTCTCCCTAATTTTATTTATTTATTTATTTATTTGTGTCTTTCTTCTTTGGTCTTGTTCTCAATTTTTCATCTTCTTCTGCCCTTTTTTTTGCTTAAATTTTTTTAGGTCCCCATGTCTCCTAACATGAAATTTTAGGTCTAATTGATGTTTATGTCAGTTCTATTTCGTGTTTGTGTTAGTTCTAACTCAGTTTGTGTTAGTTCTAATTCATGAATTAGAACTAACATGACTGAGTTAAAACTAACACGAACTGAGTTAGAACTAATATGAATTTTCTCTTCTCTTTTTTTTCGTGTGTTCTCCTGTTTCCTGACGTTTTTTTCGTGCGCTAGAGGCTGCCCTCTGCTCTCTTTTGATTTTTAGAATTTTTTTGTCTTTTTCTCCTCGTCTTATTCTTCTTTGTCTTTTTCTTCCTTTCATCCTTTTTCTTTTCATCCACTTTTTCTCTTATGAGATTTATTTTTGTTTTTTTCTTTTCGTGTTGTGTGCGTTTGAGGATGCCAATGCCTTCTCCCTAATTTTTTTTATTTATTATTTTTTTCGTGTTTGTGTTAGTTCTAATTCAGTTCGTGTTAGTTCTAATTCATAGCACGAACTGAGTTAGAACTAATACGAACACGAAATAGAACTAACATGAATTGAACTAACACGAACACTAAATAGAACTAACATGAACACCAATTAGACCTAATGAGTTAGAACTAACACGAACACGAAATAGAACTAACATGAACTCTAATTAGACCTAACACGAATTTTTATTAGATCTAACATGAAACTAGACTTAACACGAACTTTATTACAACTAACACGAACTTTTATTAGACTTAACATAAAATTAGACTTAACATAAACTTTTATTAGACCTAGCACGAAATTTTAGGTCTAATTGGTGTTCGTGTTCGTTCTATTTCGTGTTCGTGTTCGTGTTAGTTCTAACTCAGTTCGTGTTAGTTCTAATTCATGTATTAGAACTAACACAAACTGAGTATGAACTAACACGAACACGAAATAAAACCAACATGAACACCAATTAGATCTAACATGAGTTAGAACTAACACAAATACGAAATGGAACTAACATGTATTAGAATCCACTTTTATTAGATCTAACACGAACTTTTATTAGATCTAACACGAACTTTTATTAGACCTAACATGAAATTAGACTTAACACGAATTTTTATTAGACCTAATATGAAATTAGGCTTAACACGAACGTTTATTAGACCTAACACGAAATTTAAGTCTAATTTCAATCATGTTAATTCTTTTTAATTCTAATTTAAATCATGTTATGTCTAATTCAATTTTTTTAAGTCTAATTTCATGTTAAGTCTAATTAAATTAGATTTAAACAAGTTGAATTAGATATAACATGATTTAAATTAGACTTAAAAGGAATTAAATTAGACTTAATATGAATTAAATTAGACTTAAAAGAAAATTAGACTTAAAATAAGTTAAATTAGAATTAATATGAATTAAATTAGACTTAAAACAAATTGAATTAGACATAATCGAATTTAAATTAGACTTAAAAAAATTAAATTAGATTTTACATGAAAGAATAGAGTAGATAAGGGCATTTTGGGATTTTGTATTTTTTATTCTCTCTATGCTTAGTTGGCTGGTTAAAATTTGCTAAAAGAGGGCTGTAGCACGAGATGTCACACTTCTTGGGGTTGAACCACATAGGAGAAAAGTGAAGAGACTACAGTACATGAAGATATTGCTTTTTGGGTCTTGACATAAATTTCCCTTAACCTAGATATAAACATGCAACAGAAAAATCACTAAAAATACAAATCGCCTCAAAAATTATTTTAAAAAAAATCACAAAGAAAAAACCCTGCAAACTAACAAATTATAAGCGATTAAAGATTACAAACCCTAGATTTACTAATAAGAAACCCCAGAGCCACCTCATATCCTTCGACTCACATCAGAGTTCCGTTACACTAATAAGATTTTTTTTTTTTTTTTAAACCTTAAAAATCGCCAGGTGAGATCAATTAAAATCGCCGGCAATTTCTAGGGTTTCGACCCTCCGCGAAATCAAAGGAGAACAAAAAAGAAATTGAAGGACAAATTTTACCTCTTGAAGAAGAACCTCCTTCGCCTCCCACGTACGGTAGGCAAAGGCCGATCCCAAGATCGACGCGCAACCGTGAAATTTATGGGATAAAAATTCTATTTTCTTTTTTACTCGTTTTTATTTTAACTGATTTCTGAAATTAGGAAAGAAAATGGAAAAATTAGCGAAGGAAGGAGAATCCAGCGGGGAGCTCGTCAGTCAGTTATAATCTCACTGACGTCATGTGTCGGTTTGTTCGGGGTTGTTCCTTGTTTTATCTACGGTTTTCTTTGCATGTGCACCCTTCCATTATGAGTATTTGCAAAACTTTCCCAAATCCCAGCCAATATTTACGAAGCTATCCAAAATTAACAACGCATCAACTTTATGGGGTGTGACTACGACAATTAAAATTTTGACTAGTTTTGTTGATTTTTGGTTTATATCGCAGTTACAAGTAAACCCAAGTTCACCGTTTGTTGAATTTTTTAGTAATTATTTTCAAGGTTGCTGATTTGGGATAGTATTGCAAATAGGAGAAGTTTGGCAAATACGCGGAATTATATAAAAAGGAATCTTTTTTCCCATAATATACTACTTTTATAAAAAAAAAACAAACTAAGGGGGTGTTTGGTTAAATGAAGGTGACTCGAATTTGTGAAAATCACTTATTTTTGCAAGTGTGAAAGTGAATCTATGTCAACATGAAAGTGAAATGCAATGTTTGTTTGTA
Source organism: Asparagus officinalis (assembly GCF_001876935.1). NCBI lineage: Eukaryota > Viridiplantae > Streptophyta > Magnoliopsida > Asparagales > Asparagaceae > Asparagus > Asparagus officinalis. The sequence continues at coordinate 25,566,051 of NC_033797.1, read as the reverse complement.
AAAATGAATTAATCTTGGAACTAGGAAAATAAAGATGATGTGGCGATTATTTAATTGTTTGTTATTTAAATTCATATTACGCTCTAAACTCTAATAATTATTCTGGTAACAACTAAAGAACGAATTGAAAGCCTCGGGTATATATATCATCAATTACTTGTACTAATTTTTATATATTCTTTGTATTCTGTATTTTTTTACTTATGTACTTTATATTTTTTTAATAACGTAATGGCTTATCAACAATCACGCTAAAATGTGTAGTCATGTTCATAAATTGTCTAATTCGTACTATATACATGACATAACAATGTACACAGTTATTAAATGCTATAAAAGAAAAAATATAATTAGCATGTAAGAAAATTTTGGGGGGAGGTCCGAATAACATAGGAAAATAAGTTAAGATAAATAATAAATATACTAATTAATTAGAAGTGGTCCCCACTTTTTTCTTACTTTCACTTGACTTCAGTACTTTTTTAGGGGAACTTAAACATGCATTAGAGCTGATGTGGACTCATTTTAACATTTCACTTTCAAAATTACTTTCAATAAAACAAACACCAAAAATCTTAAAATTATTTCACTTTCATACTTTTACAATTCACTTTCATAAAAACAAACACCCCCTAAGTGAAGTAGAGGAATGAGGGAAAATTCCTCCAACCATAATTTATTTTTTGGGGAAAATCTTGATTTCTTTAGGTCAATTTCATAATTTTAAATGAATGGACATTTTGTCCATATTCTTTCTTCATTGGATGCTCTCTCGCAAAATAAATAAATAAATAAATTTATTTACAATCAATTTAGCAAACAAATCAAATCTACAACCTAACTACTAACAAGACCTTGAATATTAGAGATTGTAAAAATAACAAATCCAGGAATCTAAAGTATTAAAATTAATACTAAATTTCAAATTACAAAGACTAAAGAATCATTATAATAAGTTATCAGAAAAAGAATAATGGTAATAAACAAGGTCGGTTATACACGAGATGTATAAAAATGTAATGACTAATTTTTGCATATAGATCAACGTTAATTGAAATGCTATAAAAAATAAAAATAAAGATACAAAACTATAGTACCAAAAAGAATTCAACTCCCTACTTAAATAAATAAAATATATTAGATGTCAATACTTAAATTAATTAATAAACTTAAAATTATACGAAAATAACACTGTGATTGGGAATTGGAATGAGTAGGTAGGATTATGACACATCACTACCAAACACAAAATTTGTACTTGGTACCAAGCATACCCATTTTTCTTTTATATATATATATATATATATATATATATATATATATATAGAGAGAGCACGGTTATTTCAACACAAAAAGCAAAAATTAACAAACTTGTTTCATTCCAACACATCAAAGCGTGAAGCATTACAAAATACCGATTCCACAACACATAATTTCCTCGCTTACAAAGTCTTGTTTCATTCCAACACATCACATAATTTCTTTCATGGCCAAAAAAAGAGACAACAAAAAAGCTATAACAGTTAACCATTTCCACAACACTTTTTCACGTACAACAACCACGTCACGCGCCTCTGGTGGGGCAATGACGAGTGGTATTTGTTCAACTGATGAAATCTTGCACCAGCCCAAAAACGAACCGCACTTTTGCCTTTTACACGAGTAGTAAATTCTACCACGATTATTGTTCTTGTTCGACTTCGTTATCTTCACATCCGCTAATTCACCACACTCGCATTGTTTCAATATGAATCTAATATCAACTTCAACACAGGAGTTGCCTTCCACAGTTGATGATGAAGCCATTTCAATCTGCTAATTTTGAACAATTAACAAAATTCTGAGAAAATTCTACCATGGTTAATTTTTGAACAATTAACAATTAACAAAATTTTCAATCTGCCAATTTTGAATAATAATATAGCTATCAAACCTTACAAAGTCTGACTAGTTTTCCAAGAAACAGATGTATTTTGGGAACTTTGACCATTTAACAAAATTTTTCCATTGCATTAATTATTCCAGCAAAAACAGATCAACTACACAAAAATTTTGAGAGATTTAAGAGATAAACTGATTATTCCAGCATCAATTTTGAGAGATAAACTGATTATTCCAGCAACAACAGATAATCAATTATTCCAAATTGCAACGCCTAAAGCTACACAAATAAACTACACAAAAATAACAGATAAACTACATAATTATAACAGATAAACTACACAACCAATTTTTAAGATCGAGCTCAGATAATAGGTAAAAAACTTGAGAAGCATGTAACGAAACTTGTTATAAAGAAGTTCGTGGACTAGCACATATGTAGGCAACATGGCAAAAACACAGATTCATCGCTGCAGAATTACAGTCAATGTTGAAGTTCATTGCATCAATTATTCCAGCAAAAACAGATCAACTACACAAAAATTTTGAGAGATTTAAGAGATAAACTGATTATTCCAGCATCAATTTTGAGAGATAAACTGATAACAGATAAACCCTATGGACGAAAATAACAGATAATAGGTAAAAAAATTGGGGCTTGATCGTTACCTGAGTTGGGAGATTTAAGATCGAGCTCAGACTTCGTCGTCGGGCGAGAATAGGGCTTCGTCGTCGGGCGAGATGCGAGCTTCGTCGTCGGGTGATTAGGGCTTCGTCGTCGGTGTGGATTTGGGGATTCGTCGTCGGCGAGATTAGGGGAAAGCCGACCTGGGCCTGCTTGAAGAAGACGGAGCTTTCGACGTCGGACGAATTGGGAAGGAGCGGCGGACCAGGACGTTTTCCGACCGCAGCTTGCTTCGACGGAGCTGACAAGGCCGAGATCGCGGTGGAGCTGAAGGTTCGACGTCGGAAGGAGGAGGGGTTTTCCGACCAGAGAAAGCTTGCTTCGACGGAGCTGACGAGGCCGAGAAAGCTTGCTTCGACGGAGCTGACCAGGTCGGATTTTTTTGGGAACGATTTGAGGGATTTGGGGATTTTTGTTTTAGGGAAGCAAAGGTTTGGGGGAGAAATATCAGGAGTGAGCCTCGAAAAATGGGAAACTTTGAAAACCAACTTTGATCACGAGAAAGCTTTCTCTCGTGCGATTTTTGCAAAAAAGCCCCCCAGGTCGGAAAATGCGTACGCATTATCCGTATAGGAAACGTGCTGTATATATATATATATATAGTCTGTGTTAATTTTCTTCAAAGTATGTAGTTACAATTTCTATTTTTGGTCACGTGCATTATGCATGTGCGATCCAGCTAGTCCGTGTAACTCCAAACTCTCATTGCATACTTATCCATCAAATGTCATTATTTTCTATTTTCTCTCAATATTTTCTAAACGTTAGTCAAAATAAATGTTTCATATAAACTTTGTTAATTTCCAAACGCAAAAGCGATAAAAATGACAAAAATACATGCCCCACCTCGTCGGCCACCCTCTCTCCTTTACCCTAGCTCCCTTGCCGTTGGCCACCTCAACTACATTGGCCTCTCGTCGTTGGCGACACCTCTCTGTCTCTCCCCTTAAGTCCCTCCCTCAATTCCGTCAATGTAATCTATTTTAGGATAGATTAGTCCTATTTTAAAAATACTAATCATCTTTTTTTATTTATTTATGGAGAAGCACTTCATTCATTAATAAGTAGCAGATAAATCTTGAAGTACAAATCTCTGTAAGTATACAGGAATAAAATCTCTCCATACTTGATCTTGCATGAATCTAGTTCCTGACTGAGCAAGAGAATGAGCCATACAATTGGCTTCTCTCCTCGTAAAAGCTAAGCTACGAAAGACAAATTCTCTAACGAGTAACTTAATATCATCAACAATGGGCCCAAATGGTGGAAGAGAAAAACACTAATCATCTTAATATAATATACATGTTTGCTAACTTTGAAATACTAATCATTTTAATAGAATATGAAGGAATACATTGCGTATGTTTCCTAACATAAAATTCGGGAGTATTTCAAGGCCTCTGAATATTCACAGATTCAAAGAAATCAAAAGCAAGCCTTATTTTGCACAAGGATAGAGACCAAACAAAAATAGTTTAAAGAAATTTGCTCCGCTTATGATAAATAGCAACCAACCAAGAAAAAACAATGCATTCTTCGAGAGACACAAAAATAAACTTGTCCCTTCATATTCAGTACAGTTGTTGATTACAACCAACTGAAAACACTTCAAAACGATGGCGATGAGCGTTCCTCATAATTGAAGCAATAATGTGGGTGCCATAAATGCATTCAGGACAATCAAACACGCACCGCACGGAAATGTAATTTTCAACAACGAAAAATTCCTCAATGACCCAAAATATGGGACCAATAGAGGAGACACCTCACTTGTCCCCTCTATTGGTCCCATATTTTGGATCTCTGTAGCAAAGCCCCTGAAGTTTTTGCGTTAGAACTCGAGTACTCCAGAACCAAAATGAGATTCTCACTTTATAATCTTTTAGTCCAAATAACAATTACATTATTACTTTGTTTTTTAGAACAACAAATACATTGTCACAAACAGGAGATGACTCGAACTAACCTTTTCTTTCACATAGGTTGGTAAAAGAAATTGGGGGTAAAACTAACAGATGTATATAAGTTGTAAGTATGCAATTCAATAATAATAATAGAAAGAAGAAACTCGCAGCTTCAACAATTTATAGTTGGAAATACTACACGTGCTCCGTAATAAAATTTCACTCCACCAAAATCCACCAAAAACCTTTCTACCTGTCACGTGAAAGAACAAAAAATACAATTGACCAATTGGCTCAAACACCCCTATATCCCATAACAAATTTCACCCTATTGACAAAGAATAATCTAAATAGCCTGAGACGAAAACATAGTATAGTTTCCAGAAATATACTGTTGTTGTACCCTGCTTCCA
>NC_033797.1:25468346-25561158 GCF_001876935.1 Asparagus officinalis | reverse complement strand
CATGGAATTCTGGAGGATTCTTCACTTCAATTTAGGTCTAATTTTGAAATATAATCATCCATCATCGACCTGTTCTATTATTGTTCGCTGAGCTTAGAGTACCAGAGCTTCTTCTGGCACACAAGAAGCTTCTCCTTCTCGACATTGTATTCGGTATCATGCTTCTCGCAGCTCCATCTCATGCCTTTGGCAATGGTGGCTATGGCATCGATGAAATAGTCAGATTCCCGTATCATTACATAGCCACTTGGTCTAAGGATCCGATCCATCTCAAGGAGCACATATTTCATTTCACATCTGTCATAATGGTTACAGGAATTGTCAGTGTATTCAAAATAACAAACAATACAAAATCTGTAAGTATCGCATACAACAAATCAACAACAGAAAAACTTTGTAGCAGTTCAGGCTGAATCATGCAGAAGCACTAGAAAGGGGAAAACAAAAATGTTTCTACAGAAAGTGCCGGGGCAATGATGCTAACCTTTCACCAAGGCCTTCTCATCATAAAGTTGTTCACATTTATGATCTACCTCTATTTTACTATGTAGGCGAGCATTTCGTTTCTTTTTAAGCACTATGAAGTTCTCGCATATCCATTAAGTGCTCTAATGATTAACAACAGAGTAGCCCTTGCATCTAAAGTGGATTGTTTCTTTATATAGAAATAAGCCAAGCGGACTGCTTCTTTATGTAGAAATCAGCCAAGCAGTGACTTCCATGCATTGCTGTAAAAACGTCGTCCTATCAATGCTCATGTTTAACTTGCTTAAACTGCCTCTAATATTAGGGTAAAATAACATGTGGGCAATGGATCAATTACAAGCATGGTCCTTCACAAATTTCACAGGCCTGATTGAACCCTACATGTTTCTGGAGAACACAACACAATGTAGACTGACATTAGCATCCTAGAGAACTAGATGTCACAAGATCCAGGTTTTGCAACAATGTTCTTTAAATACTGAGGCTCTAGGGTCTCGATATTACCTAAAATGAGGCCACTCTGGTCAGATCTATTAAAAGCATCTGGGGAACACAACACAATGTAGACTAACATTAGCTTCCTACAGAATTAGATGTTACAAGATTCAGGTTTTGCAACAAATATTGAGGCTCTAGTGTCTTGATATTTTACTTAAAAGTGAGGCCACTCTGGTCAGATCTATTTATTAAGAACATCTGGGTAGATATTTACCTGTGACTTTCAGCAGTGAAAAGGCCATCAAGATGCAAGAGGTCGTATGTGCGAGGGTATGTTGAAAATGGCTCGCACCTACAATAGTAAAATTACAATGGATCGATATCAGATTCTAAACTGAAGTAATGGAAATGCAAATAGATACAGATGTACACTGTGCACCCACGTACACACACTCTCAAGTACTTGCATAATTAAACCACATGTGTTTTCAAGCATGCCATGTTGCAAAAAATTATGAAAGATAAATCAATGGCAGGTACTAATAATCATGCAAACACGGATCATTTGCTTACCAATCATGGTAGGTACCAATCAGACCCCTATCATAGATTGCGCCAAGGGAATTTGACCCATAGGATGAGACAACATTCATTACCCACACAGGATCCTTTACGAGGGCTGCTGCAAACCCTCCATATAGCGTATTCATATCCATTACGTTGCGGATCTTATCAGTTCCCAGAGCAGGAAGCACTGACTTATAGTGTTTCGCCCTCACCTTCCATTTACCATTATCATGCTTAAATCCATTTGCATTGCCACCAGGAACCGTAGAAACTCGCTCAGGTGCAACGTTGAGACGGGCAGGCCATTTTGGAGTAGATTTCAGACTCAGCTTCTTCAAGTTTTGGCTTGGGACAGTAAGGCAAGGGCGGAGAGGAACGTACCATGCAGAATCTGGATCTGTGCTGTCATCGCACTTAGGGGGATAAGAAGCCGGAGTAAGCTTATCATAGCAATTATTGTCAGGAGATTTCTGCCAAACAGCAATATCATCCTTCTTATTATATAATTTGAAGCACATGCTTGTTAGCAACTTCTTTAATTTGTCAAAATCTGATTTTTGTTCTTCCACTGTTGTGTTCCATCCTCGCCATCTATTCTCATAATTTACAGGTGGTCCAGAGAGCACCCAGAAACCACCAGGTCGCAGTATCCGGTGTACTTCCTGAAGGTATATCCCCCCTAAAATATGGTGATTGAAGTTTAATGGAAGTATATCAATAAAAATATAAAGTATGTTTAGAACTGTTCATTCCCTATTCGCAGAATGATGGTCATTTGGAGAGAACAAGAAAGAAGCATAAATAATATGGATGTAAGCAATCCTGAATGTTACTTTACTTAAATTCCAAATTCTATATAATAATAGAGCTTTTGACAAAAAGGTCTGTTTTATTATTTCTAATGTTTTTTGACATCAAGCTTACAGGTATGAACTCAAGACCAACTTCAGATAAATCTCCATGCTAATTCTGAAAATAATTATGGACCTACTATTAGCAGGAAAATAACCGTCATTACTGACAAAGAATAAAGGTTGACCCGATTTTTATTTCTATCCTTCTAATTCTTGTGACAATAAACCTATTCGTTATAATATCAATGCTACTCTTTTTTCTTTTTTTTGCCTAGCCTCGAAAAGTGAAGAAAATTACCAAATTCTGTCCAAGGAATAAGACACCTAGAGCAGTGAGCCATATCAAAAGAATTGGATGGGAAAGGAAGACGGTGCATGGATATGATTCCCAAGATTGCAGGGATCCCGCGCTCTAGGGCAAACTGAACTTGAGCCTCATGATTATCTCTAGGTGCCAGAGAAACAGTTAGAATTCCCCGGTCCAACAAATCGCCACCCCAGCTAGCAACCTGGAAAAATATGATATCAGTACAATATAAGGAACAATGATGGAAACAAGCATAATGTGGGTATGATAAATCTACAAAAAATATCCTCCCTAAGATATACTAAGGTAAAATATTACAAACTTTGATCTTTCTAGTATAACCTTTAATCAGGATTTTGGAGTCTCGTTTACCTTCATGTATTAGAGCCTATATCATATATTAGTGAATAACATAACTTAAACTAGTAATTTGTAAACCCGACGCATACCTTGTTTCACTGAAAAATCATTTAAGACGAAAAAACAACGACAACAATAAGACCATGCCAACCTAAATGACTTCCAGGTCACAATATGAAACACAGACTACTGTTCACTAAAAGTATCAGATCAGAGTACTAACCCCACAACCAGTATCAATTGCAGTTCGGACGGTCCCATCCTTCATTTCTGGGATAAGGGCTTGCATCAAGTCAACATATTTTCCCACTCCATTGGGAAACATAGTTCCTCCACCAGGGAATAGGAACTTGTCACCTTCCTTTTTAAGCCAGTGCTGATTGGATTTCTGGCTGTTGATCCAGTCATAGGGTACATTCCTGAACACAAAAATGGGATATACATTTCAGTTTTTATCAAATACCAAGAGTCACATTCAGCTCAACATCAAGCGGTCAAGGATATCAATCAGCAAGTTGAAAATGAGTAACATACAAGTAATTAAGAGACAAAAGAATAAGAGAAAAAAAAAGGAAAATAAGTACCTGTACCAACACTTATCTCTACTCTTAGGCCATCTGATAGGTGGCTTGTACCCATCTGGAGGAGGCACCAAACATTCTTTCCTTTCAGACATTGGTGGGCAATGGCGCTCCATAAAATTAAGTCTGTAATTTCCATACTTTCTCCATCTCTGCCAAATTAATAAGTTAAATCTTCAGTATACTGGCAGAATTGGCGATATTTTGTCAAGAAAAATCGAGAAACTACATAAGCTCTAAGCAGATCATTGTCTTTGAAATCAATGTTTTCCTTGCCATGGTCATAAAACATGGAAAACAAAATGTTGTACTGCATATGAATGCAATTATACGTATCACTGTGTTTGAACAAATGAAACTTTGATTTATCTATTAAAATGGTATGGCCCCCACTTGGAAATTACTAAAAAGATTTCTATGTTCGCTACTGCAGTGCATTTTATATATGGGGTAGAATGTATAACAAAGAGCGAACATGCAGCATGACACTGAATTCCTTCTTCAAAATGGGCACAAGAATGGGGCAACAATACATTAGGTCAGTTAAATATTTTTCTGCCGAATTCCTTCTTCAAAATGGGCACAAGAATGGGGCAACAATACATTAGGTCAGTTAAATATTTTTCTGCCAACTAGCTTCTGGCTATGTACTCGTACATTAGGTCAGTTAAATATTTTTCTGCCAACTAGCTTCTGGCTATGTACTCGTATTATAAAACCCACTCGGGAACAGTCAGCAACTAAGTCATGCACCTATCAAGCTTTATAAGACATGACATAAAATCCTTGCATGAATTCACAGTTCATCTGCCAATCAGTCCATAAGATGTTGGCTCACCTATAAGAAGTGCTTTATTAAGATTCTATCCAGATTTATCTGCTCTTTAACCTTACAGCATTTATCATGTAATGAGACATTACATTCAAAGATTGCACCTTGAGGTCTTTTCCTTAGTTTAAGATAAAACTATTAATAATAAGATTTGCTTGTTTTGGGCTGGCTGCAAATTATTGGGAGGGCTAAAGAAAGGAGTAACAATATGGCTATGAACCAAATTCATGAAATTTAAAATTTCACTTAGAAAAGAGATTTCTAATTAATTGATTTTAGGAACTTCAGAATTCTGGATGTCCATTCAAAATTTCAAACATGTAACTATAGGATCTCATAGATAAATATAATTGGGCTTAGTTCAGGTGATGTGACTTGTGACACTTAAAAGGTTGTAGGCACCAATCTCATTCAGGAGTTATTTCTCCCTCCATGGGACTTCTCCTTAACGATGCAGAGATTCTTCCTATGGTCTTACTTGCCAACAAAGCAAAAGATAAAAAATTCCTCCAAGATAGAATGAAAATCCACACAGTACAACAAACATCAAAGCCATGGGGACTGCCCTCGAACTTTTATTTGGGGAAGTCCCTGGTTTCGCATCTTTATTCTTCATTTTATGTATTATTACAGAGGGCCTGAAAGAAAAAACGCATAACAAGGCATATCAGATGTCAGAAATGAAGACAAACACGTATAGAAAAATCACGACCAAGTTCAACCTGAAACTTACGAAAACAAAGACGTGTCAATAATGAAATGCTTACAATGATAATATCTCATCTGACTTATCTAATCTATTAGGATTAATAAAACAAACTAATCAATTATTCACTCCAAATCGGTTAACTTCACAAGACAGAAGCATACATATTTCTGTTCTACTAGAAGATGAAAATGGCGATGTAAAATGTGGTGTCCAAGTAGGGGCGGTAATGGGGGCCAATAAACCAAATCAAATATGAGCCAAAATTTTGCAATAGATCCCTAAATCATTTCCAGTAACTTATAGGAACTAGATATGAATCCCACAAATACATTGTTTTTACATAGGATATGATACAAATCTTTAAGGTTCCAAACTTGATAACCCGGTTAGTATCTCCATAGATCAAATTCTCAACTTTTAATTAAATTAATTATTTTCTTGTGTCACATGATTTATCTGGATTTATTTGTTCATTTTTAACATCGCTAAACTTAGGGGGAAAAACAAATTGAATAAGAAGACAATCCTATTTGACTCTTGATAGAAGTTGAACATTAATGAAGAATTTGAATATTTGGCAAGCAGAATCATTATCTGATGAATGGATATGGATTTGTGTACTTACACAGATCCTAGTTTCCTAATGTGTTAGAGTCATGAAGTGTATCCGTAAAATTTATAATGGATCTACGAGTTGTCATCCCTATGTGTAAAAAGGACATTAAGAATATCACATTTTCCTGATCTGTGACCATTCATCCACAAACCAATTTATCCTGCTACAAATTCAGAATCTCTTTCATGATTAACAGATGAAACCAACTCGATGGATAAAAAAATAAAACTTGTACAACTTAGACATTGCAAATAACCATCTTAAATGAAATAACATGTTTTGCTTCCGTAAACTAAAAGTACATAAACTATAAACATACAATTTAACAAAAATCTATGGCCTAAAAAGTTCAGAAGGCTTTCCTTAAAAAGAATTTAACAACCAGTCACAAAATTTTGAATGCCGGATTACTGATTCTCAAAAATATAGCAGATTATAATTATTTTAGCACAATAAGTAGCTATCGCTCACTTTGCACACGTTTTCTCTTGCTGCATAATATATTTCATAACTTTGTAAATTAAGTAAAAGTTTATAAAACTTCCGATAGAATTTCTCCACGTTTATTTAAAAGTAAAATGCTTCAACAGTCATAATTACATCCTAAATAGAAAACAATATGAAATTACGTCGCTTCAATGATCATCATAAAGTTGAAGGAACAGTAAAGGCACACACAGTGCTCTTTTAATCTCAGATCTTAACCTCAAAAGTCAGTCCTTAAAGGAATATCATGCAAATATTAAATATTCAAATTAAACACTGAAACAACTTGTCGTATAATAATTACTTCATAAGCAAAAACAAACAACGAAACAAAAAGAAGTGGGTATCCTAAGAAAATCTACCAGAACAACATTCACGCTAATAAACTTCAAAGAGAAGTTCAAGTAACCAATCTGCGTCACAAAAATACTAGTCAATTGAAAAGAAAAAAATATATGGTCAATAAGTCAGATTCCAACTACAACCAGTGATCAAATTCCGACTCAGATTTGACATAAACCTTCCTGGACTCAAAATGAGACTTACAGCAAAATTCTTCAGACCCGCATTTAAAACTCAAGCTATGACTCCTAAATGCATGCAAGATGGGGGCTCACTATACATTACCAACAATCTTTTAACCTTCAAAAGATAAAACGAACTTAGATAAGCCTATTCGTATCTTAACTTGCCAATCTTGGAGCTATCTAAAGGCAGATATCAGAGGTTTATGAATCCACTGCAAAACTTGAAAAGATAGAACTTCAGCTTCACAGGCTGCAAGAAGAAGCCACAAGGAATTTATAGGACATCCATGACCTCGACAAAGGAATCAGATTCCGGCACATAGATCCATTAACAATTGGCCCTAAACTAATTGTACACTCTTTATACCAAACAGGGGGAAAAACATGATTACTTAATTTGACAGGTAAGTAACACTAAGCCCAAAACTACCAATTACAATTATTTAAAAAAAGCTATAGGTAAACAAAAAAATTTCTTTTTTATACTCCCCTGATGGCTTACAGTGGTCTAACCAGAGAACGAATTGGATAATGGATATAATAGCATTCACTCATCAAATGATGGATTCTCACGTCGCCGCCACTGGCCAATACTCAGTACCAAGAGCAGAGAGCAGATTCATTTCAAAAAAGAAATAAACAAAAGAAAAGAGAGAGATCTCGTCAATTCACGAACCAGATCTCCCTAGAATTTAACAAACCGAGTCGATATCAAATAAATTCTAGTTAAAAATCGCCGATAATCCCACAAAATCGCACGGATCCAAGATAAAAACCCCGGCCAAAACCCTAAATCCCAAACAAAATCATCGAGTAATCAGGCAAACGCAAGGCGCGAAGAATTAGCGCGGATCTGCAGAGAACAAGAGAGAGTACCTCCGAGATCGATCTCTCTCTCTCTCTCTCTCTTTCACTGTGGGTTCGTGCTACGACCTTTCTCTTTCTCTCTCTAGACTCAGTATGATATAATTCGAACGGACGAGAGGAGAGAGAGTGAACGAAAGAGATAGAGGAGGATAAAGGAGGCTCATCGATGAGTGAGTTTATTTATAGCTGTCATCGGCGGTGGCTCGATGGACTCGCTTTCTCTCTCTACAGTGTAAAAAGCCACAGTGGGGAAGAGAGAGAGAAGCGCGGAGCTGGAAAGGGGTTAATTAATTGATTATGACAAATTAATTGAGCGTGTGAATATTAATGGAAATAGGCAAGTGGGTGCGTATCGGAAGCAACGAATCGATCATATGTATATACGTAAACGGAAACGGTAATTAGGATCGTAACTAAAAAAATAAGATTAATCCGGAAAGTTAGTTCTATTTTCATAATGGCCCTTCACATCTTCGTATTTATGTATAAAAAACCCACCGGATATGTTTACTTACAATCATTTTTTTTTTCCTCCGTGCGAAGAGGGAAATTAGAGGCTTAAGGGGGGAACTACCAAGAAAGTGAATCTCTTCATCAAGTTATTTGTTTTCCCCCGAATAAAAATTAAGTTATTTTTGATGAGTTACAACAGATCAATTAGAATAAGTTTTCTTTCTCTTATTAAATATTTGTGTGTGTCTTGCTTAAAGTCCACTATGGCAACTGCAAGGATAAAGGCTTTATCCTGAATTTTGACCATCAACTATGTTTAAGGGTCTGCTTGGTTAGAAAATTATAGTTTCAATAGTAGCATTTGATATAGCCAATTTGATTGTTATAAACGTTGCAAGCCTTTTTTATTAATAAAAAGGCAAAAAAAAAAAAAAAATTTAACGTTAGCCGGATAGTTGAAGAAGATCAAGAACAGTATAGGGTTATGATTTTGGATAACCAAACACTTGATTTGAAAGTGAGAAGTTGTAACAAAATATGCAAAAATCTAACTTTTTGCAACAAACCAAATGCTGGATTTGGAATTGGAAAAATACTTTCAAAAAAAATCACATCTCTAAATGATTCATCTTATATTAATTCCCCACAGCAAATGTTGCGTACGATATTTTCTAACATGTTGAATGTGAGAGTTCTAACAACAGTCGCATCCAGCAATTATAACTTGACTATTGTTATTACTTTCTCCAAAGGGAGGCACGTGTACCCACCCTAACCCTAACCCCAAAACTAACCCTAAATTCGACCCTACCTAAGTCTAATATATAACAAGTGTCCAAGGATAGTTACGAGATGTCACTATTCTTAGACTTTTTCGTTGAACGATCCAATTGCAAAAAAAAAAAATACCACAGAAACAACCTCTCAAATCTACATTTTCCTTTTGATGCATCTATTTTAAGTAACTTCTATTTCAATTTTGAAGTAACTGACTATTCATGACTGTTGGAGGGGGGAAATATGAAAATATCATAACTTCATTCTAAGTTTTACATCGCGAAATGCTTTTAAACCAATATTGTAATTTGATTATAAAGGGTTGAATAAATTTTTAGAAAATGAGAAAGAAATTCAATTTAAAAAAAAATACTAAACCAATGGATTATTAATACGACAGTGGCTAATATAAATGGAGGGCTGCTGCTCAAAAAAATCCAAAAAAAAACGCGGAGGAGTACTACGTTATGCTGTTCCGCTTAGAGTCGATAGTAAACTGGTGCCTCGACAATGAGACAGGTTACGGGAAGCGGTAGAATTTGACATGTTCGGACCCTGAAATGGACCCTTGAGAAGGAATCACGCAGGTGTCGGTGGAGTGAATTGCGGTGCTCTTTTATTTTATAATTATTTTTTTCGTTTGAGCAGCTTCGACGATAACCGGGTCCGGCTCCGATCCGTGATGTTTCGAATATTTTATGGCATAATATTGACTAGAAAGGAAAAAGACCTTATGACCATTGTTTTTTAATCTGGGTAATTTTTCCCTTTTGATGGTGTCTACAGTTTAGGGATCGAACTTTGACGAATTTTTTATACCACCTTGCAAGGGCCTTGGGTCGGGTAATTTCTGTCTCAAGCGAGATCCTATGTTGGTTCAGTAATCTAGGCAATAATTAAGCCACTACAGTTTTCTAAATGGCACGCATTTACCTCTCGAATCTAGTTATTTGCTAAGTTACCCTCAGTCCTACGCCCACCATAATCCCAAAAAACTACCATAATTAGGCGCGTTTGGTTTGGTAAGCAGGAGCCCGAAAGCTGCCACCCCAGTCCCATCCGTGGCAGCTTTCGGGCACTTTCCAAGCCAAAAACGCCCAAACAAACAGCCCATTAATGTTACTAGTTGCTTCATTTAGCTCCTAAATTCACTAATTATTGCGTTTGGGTGGAATCTGTTCTTCCTGAAATTGTTAATGTATTGAACATTGATTCTATTTTTTATTGTTAATACGTTCTTAGTTTTCGCTTAAGAAGATGTTAGGTGCTTCTTGCACATATATCTAGATTTGAGGGTTTTAAAATTCCCAAATATGGATGAATGGGAAGGTAGACAATGTTAGTCCATTTGATTTATGGGAAATAATTAATTTATAACAAATATATTAAAAATGGTCAACATTTATTCTAGAATGAGACCAATAACCATGATCATCATAGTTAGGGTAACTAAATATTAAAATTTGTATTAATTTTAAGCAAAATATTCCCACTCACTCACTCAAATGGGGGACTACACTCATATGGATTGGAAAGTGAATAAGAATGAGACAATTCATTACCAAACACAAATTTTATGTTTGGTATCAAGTTCCTACATTTTCTCATATGTACGTACGTACATGTGTGTGTGTGTGTAGATAGACAGTATTTATCGTCCCACTCGCAGAGCCGATTCAAGAGGCGATTCGTCCTCAAAACTCCACACCAACAGCTGTCCCTCATCATCAGGGCTAGTGCCACTAGTCTCCATGACTCATCACTCTCCATACCTCCTCAATCACCATCACATCAGAACAATGGTGACTCATTACGTGCGCAGTTGACACCTGTTAGCTATCTGCCGATTCGGTTGTCTGCCTGGACTCGGCCAAATTTATGCTTCTACCCCTCTCAGCTAGGTATATATATGGGTTCATCGCCAACCAGAGAGGGGATCTTTTCAAGCACTCCTAGGGGCCACAGGTACGCCATTTCTGACCAACTAATCTCATCATCTACATATATAGAACTTACTAAGTTCATTGATTCCCCACTCAATCTCTATACTGACTTGACCGTTTGAGGAACTACCGAAGAACCCAACTCTGTTCTTCTAACGAGTTTATTTTACAGTGCGCTTATCTCGAAACATGGGATTAGTCGGTTGAGTGGACGCGGGAGCCCACTTCGTCCGTATCCACCCTAAGCACCACAGCTCATTCGAGATTATCTGCTAATCTCACTGCTGAGTCCCAAGTCATCAACAATATATATAATTTTTTCATTAACAATAAATCTAGGTTGTACGTAAGTTATTTATACACGCCTCTCTTAACCATTGGATTGTGGTTGATTGATAAGGATAAATTACTTAATATCATATGGGGATCACATTTGTTATGACCATGATTAACTTAAGTGTCAATCTTCTTCTTAAATCCGACACGTGCCTCTTATCAACATTAATCGATCATGTTGGCTCACCCCAGCCGGGGACACTCGGATCGCCTGGGCACTCAACTCTTCCCAAGTCAGGCCAAATCGAGGCCAGCTCTTGCTTGAACTCATCAAACAGGTCGACCATCCTCATCTAGAGAGATGGGTCGACAACTTGCAAGGTTGATTAGAAAGGTGATACTTGTCGTCCCTCTCGCAGAGCTAAGTCAATAGGTAGTTGGACCTCGAACTCCACATCAACAGCTGACTATTTTTATCATTGTGGGTATCACGAGCCTCCATGACTCATCACCTCCACATACCTCCTCAATAACCATCACATCCAATTAAGGATGACTCATCACGCGCAGTCGACACTTGTCAACTGTACCGATCTAGCTGTCAACCTTGACTCGACCACAATTACACTTCTACCCCTCTAAGTCGGGTATAAGTATGGGCTTATCGCCCACTGACAAGAGAGGCATCTCTGAGGGTCACAGGTATGCATTTGCTGCACAATTCAACTAATAACTTATTCAGTTCATTGGTTTCTTTTCCACTCAAGCTCAAATACTTACTCGGTCACTGGAGGAATCACTAGAAAACCTAACTGCGGTCCTCTAACATGCATATTTTGCAGCGTACTCATTTTAAGCAGGGGATCGGACACCTAAAGGGATGACGGAACCCACATCGCACGCATCAAAAACCAGCCCCGTCGTTAAACTCGGGATTACATGCTAATCTCGCTGCTGAGTTTCAAGACATCAACAACATTAAATTTACTTCCCATTAATATTCTTGGTCACCTTTTATTTCAACCATGTGATTGAATTTTGCCAACGAAGGAACTGCTCCATGCTAAATCATGCGATTTAATTTTGAATTTTATATTTACTTTTTTCTTACGACATTTATTTTCAAAGGAAAATTTTTGTTTTGTTAATTTCTTAAGACATTCAAGGAGCGGAGAATGAAGAAGAGAATGAACTTAAAGGCTTATTTTATTAAAGACTAGTACAATGCACATGCTTTGCACGTGAATGCACATGTTTTATGTTTTAATTTTTTATTGAATAATTAAACTGTGTGTTAATAAATAAGATTGTATAGTAAGATTGCTAAACAATATATAAATTAATTATTAATGTGTAGTTATTATAATTAAATATTATTCTTATAATGATTCGCCTAGTGCTAACCTTTTTTAAATAAGTCCTCAAATTTAATATTATTCTTAATTAATAATGCCAGTATTAGTTAACTTAATTCTAAATTAACTAAACTGCATTAATCTTGCTAGCTTTTTCCTGGTGTTCCCTACATAGTTACACATAGTTACACTTAATACGTGTAACATATTACAATAGTTACTTCTTATTATAATTATTTAATAGGGTAAATTACACTAAACCCTTATGAACTTTTAGCCCCATATGAACTTTTAAAATCACGCTAAACCCCTAATGACATTTCTATTTCAAAAAAAACCCTCTAATGGCTTTCTAAATTTTGCAAATAACCCCTATAAATTAGAACCAGAAAATAGTATAAAAATACATTTTGAAAGTTATTAGAGGTTTGGTGTAATTTATCTAAAATATATTGGAGGCTTTCTACAAAAGTTATTAAGGGCTAATTGTGATTTTAAAAGTTCATAGGGTCTATTTACTGCAATATGTTGAAAGTTCATGGGGGTTATTATAATTTACCTTATCCAATATTATTATTCCTAGTTCAAGTAATGCTATTAGAATAATTATACTATCTTTATACTATAGAATATGTGTCTAATTTAATTTTTTAAGTATGCACTTAACTAATTTAGGTACTGTAAATATTTTCCTATACTATCATTAACAATTAATAGTACTATCATTAATATTAAATAATTTTTTGAAATGTTAGTTTTTAATCATTACTAAGTATAGACAATTCAGTATTATGTAATAATCTTTGAGCAAATACTCAAAAAATAATATTAAGTTATTTATTCAATTTATGTAATAATATAATGTTAAATAAATAGCGTAATTCAAAATTTATGATATATTATTAAAATAATTACACTATTTATGCGATTAAATATTGCTGATGTTGCTAGAGTTCAAAAGCCAAATAGCATCCGCGGTGCGACTAGAAGATGATGATGGATGGGGGTCGTTTCCTCCCCCATCCAGCTTGGAGTTGGGAGAGTTGCTCAGCCTGCACAGGGCAAGACTCGTGAGAGGATGAGATTTGGATCCCCCGTGGTATCTATAAGCTGTCTAAAAATTACTGTAGATAATTAATTCCCATCAAGCACTGATAATGAATGTTACAATTCGACGACTTTCAGAATGCTACAATTTAAAGATTTTCACAGAAATCAACGAATGTTACAATTCAACGACATTCACAACAATCGATGGAAGTTCTGATTCGACGGCCTTCACAATCACTAACAAGAGTTACAACTGACGACTCTCATATTTCAAAGAGCCAAGACAAAAATTATGAGACAATAATCTTTGTAACCCTCTAACAAAAGAGACTACAAGTTAACGGTCTCTTCACCTCAAGACGCAGAAGCCTACCTCTGCGTTCCAGAGTCAAGACAGAGCTCATTTTTGCGTCCCTAGAACAAAACGCGGAACTAACAGCCACGTTCTAATAACAGAACGCAGGGTTCACCACTGCATTTTCAGACCCAAACGCAGGGTTCACCACTGAGTTTTCAGACCCAAACACAGAGCCCAACTCTATGTCCGAAGATCAAGACGCAGAGTTCATTCCCAGAACGTGAATTTCACGTTTAACTCATTCAAACACGAGCTGAACGGTTCAAAAATTATTTTCCATGATTTGAGGGGGATTACACCACACTAAGGAGTGATTTTAGGGGTTAGTTACACCTCTTAATCCCCTATAAATACCTGACAAATCAGGTTAAATCAAATGGGCTAGCAGATCTATTTTGGGGGTGAGACCTTCTTGGAGAGCTTTGAAGGATCGGCGTTGAGATCTTCTTCTAGATCTTTTTGGCAGATCTTTAGCGGGATCTTCTAGCACATCATCATTGTGGATCGGCAATGGAAAGCTTTGGAGGTTTAGATCTTAGTGAGGGGGAGAGATATTGGCATCATCTTAGAGGATCGACTCTTGGGATCGTCTTGATTTTGGCTTTGAAGGTTGGCTTTTCGAAGCACATTGATCGGCTCCAGTTTAACCTGCCTAGCAAGTTTATTTCAGCTAAAAGGGATTGAAACCCCTTTCTCAAATAAACTCTTTTGCAAAGTTTTCAACTTGCTCGTCAAGTTCTTCTAAACTCGTCCAGAGTTCTAAAACTTGCTTTGCAAGTTCATCCAAGAAGTCGAGTCAATAGGAGAAGACAACGTTCCACTAGGCGAAGCGTTCAGAACGTCAACGGGATACAAGAATCAAGCTCCCATCAACACTAAGAAGAACTCAGGTTTAAACAAAGGGGAGGGTCTCCGTTGATTATTTCCTTTTTTTGTTAATCGATATATTTATATAGAAGAGTTGTAATTTCTTTTTCTAAATCAGTTAGAGATTACAGTGAGAGATTGTATTCATTCTTTTCCTAAGTTAGTTAGGAGGGTTAATACGAATTTTATTAGAGATTACAGTGAGAGATTGTATTCATTCTTTTCCTAAGTTAGTTAGGAGGGTTAATACGAATTTTATTCTCATTTCTTCTTAGAGATTGTATTCATTCTTTTCCTAAGTTAGTTAGGAGGGTTAATACGAATTTTATTCTCATTTCTTCTTCAATTTTCCTAAGAACAATACATCCGACGATCAAGTCAGCTGGTGAACTTGAGTGAGGTGAGAAGAACTGTGAGAGTTTTTGTGTATAGTAAGATACAAAGGAATTCGTAGAGAATCCCAAAAGTTTGATGTTAGACTGAAATCAGATCTGAGTTAAGGGTCTGGATTTAGAGATCCCATCCCCCTCTAAGTTAGGATAGTACATCTATTTATACCTGTAGATATGAGGGGTAGAACCGTCACTCTGGCCGAGCAAAAAATGGCGGTGAAGAAGCATGTGCTGGCGGTTATGTCAGCACTTTCTTTATAGGTGTCGGATAGTGAGTGGATGGAAGGTCGCTTCGGCATTAAATGGGAAGAGACTAGCGGTGTGGCAGGGCCCACGTAGTCCGATGAGTCATGAAGACTATCTCGGCTAGAGTCGTGATGGCACCTGCCAAGTATTGATGCGATATTGACACGTTGTCAACAAGGATAAGCTCGAGGAAGAGGTTGTCCTCTGACTTGGCTGAGAAGTAACGCCTTTCGAGTCGGGTTCGTGAGGCGTATGGCAAATGGTCGAGTGGACTCGTGGCAAATCGTCTTTGACAAAAGGGTGTATGTGTGAATTTTAATCTCCCGAAACAGGGATTTTGTTTGTATTTATAAGAATAGCTTATTACATACCAATGAATCGAAATTACAATAGAAGCGGAGGGAAGACCCTTCTTGTTTAACGTGGGGACTTTGGTAGCTATAGGACGCCTCGCTCGGTTCTCGCACCGAGTCTGCTTCCCTTGGATGATTCGACCGAGGTCGCTGGTGAGCTTCAGTACGCAGTAGAAGCTCGTGTTGATCGAGTTCGAGTTCCTGAGCTTAATGGCTATCAAGGCCGAAACTGGAAGAGGATGCTACAATGCAAAGGTCAAGCAAAGAGCCTGTCGTCAACCCCGTCAAGAGTTGAGAGCCGTGGTTCAGCTAACTGATCAATTAATTGTGAGCTAACCGAACTGCTGATCCCCTTCTCCTTGGCCGGAAGAAGTTCTTAAATAGAGGAGAGACGGCGTGGTCACTCCTTGAATCATGGGATATGACCATGTACTATTGGGAGATACCATGCTCCTCACTTGTATCATGAACGGCCATTTGAGGGGCTCGGAGCACTGTACTTTCCCTCTTCACGTTGTGGGAAATGGGAAGGCACATCCATGTACGTGGTATAGCGGCTGTCAAGTACTCTGACGAGTTTGGCAAGCTTGCCGTTTGTAGGCGAGTTCGGCTCTTGACTCGTGCAGGCGAGGCGAGCTTCATGCAGGCGGACTTGGCGACTGCATGGATTTGACTTGACTAACCACTCGTACTGTGAGCGGCTACTTGATGGGCTTGGAGTACTGTGCTCATTCCCTTCACGTCGTGGGAAATGGGAAGACACATCCTTGTACGTGGTATAGCGGTTGCCAAGTACTCTAGCGAGTTTGGCGAGCTTGTCGTTTGCAGGCGAGTTCGGATCTTGACTCGTGCAAGCGAGGCGAGCTTCATGCAGGCGGACTTGGCGACTGCATGGATTTGACCAACCATTCGTACTGTGAGCTACTACTTGATAGGTTTGGAGTACTGTGCTCCTTTCCTTCACGTCGCGGGAAATGGGAAGGCTCATCCCTGTACGTGGTATAGCGACTGCCAAGTACTCTGGCGAGTTTGGCGAGCTTGCCGTTTGCAGGCGAGTTCAGCTCTTGACTCGTGCAGGCGAGGCGAGCTTCATGCAGGCGGAATTGGCGACTGCATGGATTTGACCAACCATTCGTACTGTGAGCAGCTACTTGATGGGCTCGGAGTACAGTGCTCCTTCACGTCGCGAGAAATGGGAAGGCTCATCCCTGTACGTGGTATAGCGGCTGCCAAGTACTCTGGCGAGTTTGGTGAGATTACCGTTGGTAGGCGAATTCGGCTCTTAACTCGCACAGGCGAACGAAGTAAGCATGCAAATTTTAGTCACTTGGATGATATTGACTCGTGCGGACGAGTCAATCATGCAGGCGAATCCGTGATCGCCAAATGTGGGCGAATTCGGTGGTCGCATGGTCTTGGCTCGTGCTGGCGAGTCAAGTACGCGTGTGAGCCCTGTTTTTAGTTTGTGCGGGCAACTTGAATATGCAGACGGATTTCACGTTTGTCTGCTAAGGTAATTTTTACCGTCTACAAGGGGGTCGACAAGTTCCATCTTTCGAGTCGACATGAAGGAATATCGAGTCGTCGAGTCGGCGGAATGGTCGTCCACACCGGTCTCTGACCGCCAAGTTGATTGGGGGCATAGCTTATAGCATACTTGTCCGTTGCTTGATAATGAGCTTTTACTTTTAGCGAATGGGAGTACCATAACAAATATTTATTCTATTTATTTATTGATCATTGAATTATAGTATAATTCTTAATAGTATTTAGTAAATTATTATTCTATTTATACTATTAGTTTAATTATTTTATTATAATTCATAATAATTTAATAATTCAATTGGTTACTACTAATAATTGTGTATACTTATTTTATAAATTATTTTATTAAATTATATTTAAACAATTAATAGTTATAATATTATTGATAATTATAATTATTTAGGAAGGTGAGGATATTCATAATTAATAAGAAGTTATATTTATTTAATGATATATTAATTAGAGATAATGGCATAGTTAGAATTTATCAAAATGTGAGAGGGCAAAAAGAAAAGTTAAAAGTTTTAACACCTCAATCCTCTTTTTATAGTAGCACTAGTATAGTGTACTTGCTTTGCACGAGAGCATACATATTTTCTTTCATTTTTTTCAAAGTTTTTTTGTTGGCTACAAAATACTAAAATGACTTGTATAGCAATATATATTCTGAACAATTATAATTTTTTTAAATGAATAAATTGTACGATAAAATTGTGTATAAAGAACTATACGATTAATTCTGATAGTTTGGTTAATTATTATAATTAAATTCTATTAAATAATGTATCCTATTTTAAATATAACAATATTATACATACATAATTATAATGCTATTAGTAGCTACATTTAAATTTCATAATTAGTTTATTACACTATTAGTAAATAATTTACTAAATTGTATAATTATTAAATTACAATGTATTTCATAATTAGTTTATTACACTATTAGTAAATAATTTACTAAATTGTATAATTATTAAATTACAATGTAATTCATTAATTTAAAAAATACTATTAAAAAAATAATTTACTAAATTGTATAATTATTAAATTACAATGTAATTCATTAATTTAAAAAATACTATTAAAAATTATTATATTATTAATACTATTATAATTATAATAAATACAAATTATTTTTTATACTATTATCATACTTTTAAAAGACTAATAAGATGAAAGGTAACATGTAGTCCTCCATAAGACGTGAAACCTAAAGGCATAATGCATACGACTAATGAGTATTTATTATTTTTAATTTTTCTAGAATTTTAAATATTATGTGAAGATAAATTAGGGATAAATTTTAAATATTCTATTAAATAACATAATTTAATAATAAAATAATAGTGTGATCAAAGGTTTTAAAAAGTGAGGAAATGCATAATTAGTAGGAGGTTATATATAAATAGTGAACGATTAATTACAACTAAGGGCATATTTAAAAATTATCAAATTTAAAAGGGTAAAATTAAAAATTAAAAATTTTGATAAGGCAATCCTCTTTTATATATGTAGTATAGATATAAATTTAGATATGGATATAGATGAGTTTGGTAACTGACCCTACTATTGTTATTGTTATGAGAGTTCATATGTTCAGTTTAATTCAATATATACACTAAAACTATCGTTTGACTATGTTCCTATAAAATATCATATTTTCCAACTCACAGTTATTATTTGGTGGGACCCCGCAAAATATCGTGTAATTTATCATATTTTCTACCATTAAGATCTTGAAGTTGCTTGATTCATCAATTATGGGGATCTAATGGTAGAAAATAGTGTGGCTAACTAAGCTAGTTATACCCTAGGATACCGTTTGGCAAATGATTAAGTGGGGGGTTAAGGAGACTTAACCACTTCTTAACCCGCCAAACACAAAAAAATCTATACAATGGTTAAAGTGAGTTAACCCTTCACAATTTGTCAAACACAAATGATATAGAAGGGTTAAGCTAACACTTCTAGAGGGATTAAAACAAGTTAACCTCTCAAAATAAAGGGTTTACTAATACTCCTATTTAGAAGGATCGATTAAGAGTTAACCCTTCTAATTATAAAGAAAATAGTTAAAATCATTGTTATTCTCAAACATTAAAAATGATCACAAGGGTTAAAATAAAACTTATATAATGAGTTAATAATTTAGTTTTTTGGATTATCAAGTAGGTTAACAATGTTAATCATTCTCTTTAATCCCTATTTCTTAACCATTTACCAAACGGGCCCCTAGGTGTATTGTAGTCGAACTCATACACACACACACTCCACCAAGTTATTACTTTCCTGTTGAGTTTTTTTTTTTTTTTTTGGGGGGGGGGGGGTCTCTCTGGCTCCAATGCTGCCCTGCGTCTTGCAAGTGTAGCTTATTACTTTCCCGTGGGGGCGTTGTTTTTTTGGCTCTCCGATTCCGATGTGCCTCTGCCTCTGCAAGTATATATTATGTTCTAAGCAGGATGGTTTAGAACTTGCATCCCCCAGGAAAAAAACTTCTAAGAATACTATATTTATTATTTACCCTAAGACATGATTAAGTCTGGCTAGCATCCAAGAATGGTGATCATAAAGTATGATTCAGGTCTTGGGATCGATAAGAGTGTTAGATAAATTAAACGTGTTGACCTAGCTAGAAGTCATGCGATCAATCTGGCCGGCACTGGCCACAGCAATCTCTTTCTTCTTTAGAAAGAGTTGACCTACAAATTGTAAATGTAACCTAATTTTAAATATTAAGAAATTCATGTTTTTGCAAAATATATGATGCAAATTGTAATTAAATGATCTATTGCAATTGAAGGTAAATGAGAAAACTCAGAAAAGGGTAGGAAATACGAACTCCAAAAAAGAAGTCGTGGAGGAGATCTGATGCACTTTTCAAAAAGGCAACTAAACAAGTCAGAATTTGGCACGGTCAATAACTCAACATACGACTCGAGTCCGCTGATGCAATTCAGGACCCGACCCGATTTAGCATCTCGGGTCATGGACAGACATTTTGGCGCTAGACACGGAATTTTTTGTACACATTTTTTTTAAAAAATCTATACCCCCGCATAAAATTTCTATACAGATTTGTTAGAGATCAACATAAAACAGTTCCAATTTGAGAAGGGGGTTTATGAGGACGCCTAAAGAAATTGAATACACGACTAAAATTGGAAAGATTCTAGTTTCTGCACATATATATAGTATTGTGGAATCTCTAATGTTTATGATGAAAAAGGGTAGCAAAATCATTCCTTTTTTTTTTTTAAGATCGTCCTACGGTGATGCTCCTCAACACGACGGCGAGAAAAAAATAAAATAAAATGCATCGCTGTTCATCAAATGATCTTGTAACTTCTGTCATACAAATTTTACCTTAGCATTTGTTTGGCATCTCATTGTAGCAGGGGAAACTGGAAAGTAAGAAGAAATAGGGAAGATATATAAAAGATGTGAAGTTAAAGAAAATTTTCTCCCCCTCAATACCACTACAATTTGGGGGGAAATAAATTTCTATTGATTGAAGGAGGATTTAGGGGAATGAGGGGGAATACTTCTTCCCTTAAAAACTTTTCAAACGGAATGAATGGATCCTCCACTAGTTCATCTTAGAGGATTGAATTGAGTTGCAGTTTCAATCTTAATCTAGTTTAAACATCTAAATACTCTATCATCTATAAGACCATAATCAAATGAAGAGCTGAGTAAAATAAAGTAAATAATAAAGCTTTAATATATTCGGATACTCTCCACTATGGCAAAAGTAGTAGCGGGACTATTATCATATCAAATTTAATTTTTTGTATAAATTAGAAAAAAATAAATTAAATAATAAAGCTTTAATATATTCGGATACTCTCCACTATCGCAAAAGTAGCAGCGGGACTATTATCATATCATTATTTTTTAGTATAAATTAGAAAAAAAATAAAGTAAATAATAAAGTTTTAATATATTCGGATACTCTCCACTATCGCAAAAGTAGTAGCGGGACTATTATCATATCATATTTATTTTTTAGTATAAATTAGAAAAAGTGTGCAGTTGAGATGTGATGAGTGTTAGTTTTGAAAAACTCAAAAGGCAAATCAAACGTTTATAATTAATCGACAAATTGTGGCAATGCATATAAGAACCAAACGTTGTACCTTCCTCAGAAAGGACTTATACCTTACTTGTAAAGACCGAGGTTCACATGGCCCCATCATCACCAAAGATTTGATGAACTTTGGTATTTTATCATTTATAGTCGCTACTGTGAAGTTTTGCATAGTTTTTCCAGGTCAGAAACTTTAAAAGGAATAGGTTCTACCTACTATGAAAGTCTTCCGCGAGGATGACTTTCCAAAAATACAAAAATATTTTAAAAATATGTAACACCAAATGTAATCAAATTCTTTATAGCAAAAAAAAAAAAAAAAGTCCCATGTTGTTATGATGCTCAGGCACGTATGGATTTATAAACATCCGACCGGTCCTCTGCTTCTGAGTATATAATTAATGTAAAACAGCTATAAAAAAGATAGTTGTATACTTGCCGTAATAATATATAATTACAAGTGAGTCAGACTTTATACAGGGAACCGCGACTAATTATTTAAAATCAAGAGGCTTAATTACTACAATCAAGGGGAATAATGTGTTAGATATAGGTGCCTTGCATGCAATAACTGTATATTGTAACATGACTTAAATATGAATATAACATCATTGTTCAAAATAATAGTATGATATTTTGGTCAGATTTATCTGGTATTTTTTTAATACAGATAAAGTACTTAGAATGATACTAGACTATCATATATTTTTTGGATGTGATCGTAATGAAGAGACCTGATTTGTCGCTAACGTATATTCTAAAATATTCCTAATCGATGAAGTGTTGAGATGAGACATCATCACTTTGGCAAGACTAGTGTATACTCGATTTCTCCTTTGGAATGATGATGATCCATCTCTTAGTTCATTGATGTGAGACATCAAGATACAGTATACATATGAGTGAATGAGTTGACTGAACGACTCACCGAGGACCTCTAGTTGGTAATTATACTTAACTGTCAAATAGAAGTTCTCAAGTGATATAGTACAAAGTAGTCTCTTGACCTGAGGCATGGGTGCAATACCTTACATGTCAGTATAGGTGTAATTAGACTTTTATCTAACCACGGTTCTCATTGAGTTGTGCATAACGGTTCTTGTTGGGTGCATCCCGAGACATAAGTAGATATTGAGATGCCAAGATGGGATTCGTCTCTCCCAGTATATGGGGTTGATATCATAGGATTATTTGATATAACTATAGCCTAAATATCATTGGCTGAGATGAATAAGATAAATTGAGTGTCAGTTTGATCTTATAGGTTATGAGTTTAATATCATCAAACACTAATCAAGCTATTAGGGTTTGACAGTTTACCATACCCTAGGCTTGATAGTTTGACTTTGATGAAGAGACGGGACTGTACGATATTATCGCTGAGTGGTCCTGATAAAATTAGGTGGGCATCTTGCAGACCTTTTTATCACGACTTACACCCGGGGTAGTCTTCATGTGTAGCTAGCATCTCTGTTGTACATGTGGATGTGATCCACTGCCGAGTCTTAAGTTGGGCCTAGAGTCACACCAAACGCGTACTTGAATCCTATAAAACGTAATTTATAGGGTAATGCGTATGATTGATACGCATATATGATTTTACTGGATACACATAAATAGTTATATGTATCAGTAAAATCTGAATACTATGTGCTTAAGAAATGATTTCCAGTAATTTTTCCCATAAGTTGACTTTTAGTCAACCGGTTGACTTTTTGGTCATATGTTGACTTCTTAGTTAAAGATCGGAAATATATAGAATATCATATTTTTAGAAAATACTGTATTATACCATGAATAATGAATCATGAGATGAGTCATTAAGATGGTATGGTTTGGGAACATGATTTTAAGTACATGGTTTTGATTTTATATGGCTCGTGGGATGAGTCATTGCATGACTCATGAGAGAATCATTGTTTTGATGACTCATGGCATGACTCATAGGATAAGTCATAGATGTCATGACATATCTCTCTCTTTAAATATGAGCTCTTTTTTTTCCATGGTTAATAGAAAAATAAAATAAATAGTTTATTCATAGTTGTTTTCCATAAAAGAAAAGAAGAGGGCTCTATCTCTTGTAAAACTCTAGCAATCTTGAGTAAGAGGAAGTAGTAGTATTCGAGTACCCCATGGTGGATATCTTGTCTTGTGTCTCAAGAAGCCCTAATTTTATCAAGCTCACTTAAAGATTTGAAGATCCACTACGAGGAGATTTACTACAGCAAAGAGCATGAGCTAGGGGTTGTTCGATCTACCATCGAATCACGCTTCGTAAATATGACTTTCTAACTCTTGGATACTTTCTTTTTATAGGGATCATGTTAGATTTAATTAGGATGGTCATGGTGTGGATTTTGTACTCTCTACATGCTTAGTATTTTTATACATACAGTCTTCCGTTGCGTATTTAGCGTGTAGATTTGGCACGGATTTTCTTCATAATGATTATGCGAGTGACAACTACATCGTGCCATTAATTAAGGGTTAATTTCATAGAACCCCCTAAACTTTGTGGGGGTGTCGCATATAACCCTTATGAACTTTATTTATTTCACTTAACCCCCTAAATCTAAACTATGGGGTGTCTCACAAAATACCAATGAACTTTCGCTTATCTCACCTAACCCCCCTCCCCCCACCCCAACCTGTAATTTGTAATAACTAAATATCTTTGAGTGAACAATTTTCAAACTTTAGCGCTTGTCATTTAAAAGCAACATACTCCTTTTCCTAAAGTTTGAGTTTTTTCCTCTCTAGAAAATTTTAGTTATTTACAAATTATAGGCGGGAGATTAAGTGAGAAAAGCTAAAGTTCACATAGCGTTTGTGGGATGCCCCATAGTTAGATTCTCAAACTTCTTCAGACGACTTGTTTTTTAGCCGATAGTCCTATCCTACACATGAAGAATACATATGTTAGAGTTGGGATCTCCGATGGTTCCTCCAACAGTCAAGTTAGTACAAAACTTGAGTGGAGAAGATAAGTGTGCAAGAGTTTTCTAAGCCGAATTTTCACTTACCCTAAGCAGCAGACAACACTCCCCTTTTATAGCAGATCCAAAGGGGCAAAAGGGTAACTTGGGCCTAGCCAAAACAAGCAACTTTGATAGTATTTACTTTATAGGTGTTGGCTGTTAAGGTAGATGAGTCACCTAGTTGTTTAATATGAGGATGACGTGGCGTGCACGGTGCTGACGAGGTCCCATGAGTCATAAGGACTTCTAGGGCTGGAGCAATGATTATTCTGATCATGCATTTAATGTGATGGCAATCAACTGTTGGCAGGTGACTCAAGGATACATTGATTTCCGACTCGTCGCACTGGAGGCCGATAAAACACCGCCTTTTAAGTCATCCTCGCAAGTTGTCAACTTGTAGTGGTTGGGTTTTTTTTTGGAAAAGTTGGTGCTTATGCTGCTTGAGTCGTATTGGTTTAGAGTGAGGCCAAACTGAAGATTAGTAGTCATGGGGACAAGCGTCGACTTTAGAGAGAGGATTATCACTTATGTTACTTTAAGGATATAACACCCATAATTCAGGGGGTTTAGTGAAAAAAAATAAAGCTTAGAGTGGTTATGTGCAACACCTCCAAATTTTAGGGATTTTGGTGAAATTAACCCATTAATTAACGAGCGTTCTCTACTCGGCGGCTGGGCCCCACCAATGAAGGCGTTTACACTGGCAGTCACGTGAGGCTTGTTGCCAATGATGTGAACTAATCATGTGACACCCAATAAATAGGATCACCTCACTTTGGCTAGCTCCAAAATAGGGTTGAGTGGTTAGTCGGACGTAGCTATCACCGTGGTTAGTCGGACGTAGCTATCATCATATGTTAGTTAGCCTAAATACTCTTCCAATCGTTCTATCCTTTTGAAAATTTTATACTTTTGTTAGGTTTGGTCCACTTATTTTTCTTGACTAATGAAAAAAATCAATTCTTAATCCAAATGATTGGATAGGACTTAAAAGAAGAAAAATGAATCAAAGAATTTTGAGTATCGTCCACATTTTTCGAATTAAATATTACTATTTTATAGTCGATAGATTTGCTATGAAGATGGGATACACAAAAAAAATCACACACCCGCGCGCCTATATATATACTAGTTCTTGTGCACGTGTAATGGCACGTGGTTAAATATCAAAATTATTTATTATTTTTATTTATTTTCTTACTATAAAATAAGTCAGATTCATTTCGAACTAAAATCTATAAATATGGATCAATACGTTTCCCATAAATTTTATTTAAATATTTTTAAAAAATTTATGAAATAGATTTGTGTGTAAAACTGGGATCAATATACTTTTATATACTTGCATACACAACATTTATTTTTTTAAATTATATCAAACTTCGTGTAACATATTTGTTTATCAGATCAAATCATCGATCTCCAATTTGTTTATCTTAGTCATTAAATGTAGTGTTACGTTTGAAAAAATAGAATAATATATTGTTGATGTGTTAATAAAAATATAACCATATACTTAATATTAAGATGGTTTGTATAAGCTCAGCACAGAGCACATACTTTTCACAAGACTACAAGACATCTTAATTATTGATTGACTTAAATAAAAAAATAAATATCAAAGATTAATGATAACTCTAGTATAATTTTATATGACAAAATCATTCACATAAGCATATTAATTTTTTTTATGAAAATAACTTGTAAAGTTCCTAATTTTACTCAAAACATTAAGTTTTACTAGAAAATATTTTTAAAAAATATTATCATTTATTGCTTCTTTTTTCATATTTAGTTGAGTCGATATCAATCATTCTTCACCTTTATTTTTTTCCTAGGAAAATTTATTGTAGTGTATTCATTGTCTACATCAATTATGATATCAAATTAGTATATAATAGAGTGCAAAAGACAAGACAAGTATCCAGAAATATATTAGGATATACTTTGATCAATCAAATTATATTATTACTCATAACTGATATGCATCAGAGACAAAATATGTTGACAATCTTAAACTAAAAAACAGACTGTATGAGCCCTCTAACATGACTTTTTTAATGCAAGCAACATTTAAGATCAATTTTAAAAATCTCTTGGAGCCTGGAATAAACAACTGACAATTTTGTAGTGGAAGCTAGGGGAATGTAGTACATTCTTAAGAATTATTAGTATTTGCTTAATTTGTTTATAATGACAGGATCTCATTATTGACTAACTACAATGCTTAGTACATTATTTTTTATTATGCATTAAAGGCAGACGGAGGACCCAGGTGAATCATCGTCATAATGAATGTTATACAATTTAAGTACAAAGGAAAAATGAAAGCTGGTCAATAGTGTAGTTGGTGAGAGGAAAACTCTAGAAGCTTAACTTGGATATGTGGATATATTATAGATGGAGATGGAGAAGGGTGGTTTTAAAAATAGTGGGTGTGTGAGAGTAATTAATATAATTTTTATTTGTGTGATTTTCTTTATTCATTTTCAAGATATATGTGGTCTTGTGGATATATATAGGTATAACATTGCTACTCTCTTTTGGTTTTGTGGAAGAGTTTGGGTGTAAAAGAATATAAATTATCTAATCGGTTAAATTAGGATCATATAAGTTAAGCTTATACATGAAATTTATTTTAACCAACACATATATGTAAATATTACAATTGATATTGAAATCTAAGATAAGTGTGAAATTCTCTTTGACTTTTATATAAATAGTATCTATTTAAATAATCATAATATAATTAAACTTTATGATCTAAAAAAAGATCAAATATACAATACAATTAATTGCTTTAAAATAATCTAATCTAATTTAATAAGAAGAAAATAGATAAAAGTGATGTGAAAATTATTGCAATTTCATAATTCATTATTGTAGACACTAAAAAGTGCCAAAAAACGAAGGAGAGTCGAACCTCACTACAAGCACGACGAGGGTCGTCACAACGACGAACCTCAGCCTCAGTTCTTGAAGTTTGTCTCAGTTCAATAGGACAAACAACACATTACCCATCAAAAGACGAAGTTCGCCTAGAAACGAAGTTCGTCATTGAAGATGAAGTTCGCCAAAGATGAAGCCGCAGTTAAGCTCACCAAATATATAGCGAAGTGAACGAACCTCGTCAGGCGGACGAACCTCGTCAGATGGACAAACCTCATCTGGCAAATGAACCTCGTCAAACAGAGAAACCTTGTCTGGTAAACGAACTTCGTCAGACACCGTTTCAAAGGGCTACATTAAATGAGGGTTAATGACCAATAACTCACTCATTTAAGGAGAGTTAATGACCACCAACTCACTCATTTAAATAAGAGTTAATGATCACTAACTCCATCATTATAAGGGGAGTTAAAGCCCATTAACTCACTCCATAATGGCCCTAAGCCTATAAATATGTATGATCAACATGAAAAAAGAGGGGATGGAGAGGCTAGTGAAAAAAGCTTATCTCTCCTCCACTCTCATGGATCTTCATAGATCATTGGCTAAT
Source organism: Asparagus officinalis (assembly GCF_001876935.1). Classification (NCBI taxonomy): domain Eukaryota; kingdom Viridiplantae; phylum Streptophyta; class Magnoliopsida; order Asparagales; family Asparagaceae; genus Asparagus; species Asparagus officinalis. The sequence continues at coordinate 25,533,340 of NC_033797.1, read as the reverse complement.
TATTTGGTCTTAGAATGTTAAAGTTCATAATGAGTATGACGAGGGTCATTACAATGATGAACCTCGTCTCAAAAGCTTATCGTTGGAAACAAGATGTGAAGCTCGTCATTGGAAAAATGTTCGAATCTCATCATTGGAAATGAGACTTGACATCAAAGATGAAGCTCGTCATTGGAAACGAGGTTCGAAGCTCGTCATTGGATACGAGGTTCGGAGTTCATCATCGGAGGTGAAGTTTGTCAATGAAACAAAGCTTGTCATCAGATGTAAAGCTCGTCAATGAAGACGAAGCTCATTATTAAAGAAGCTCACGAGGCTCGCCATGCAGCGAGGCTCGACATCAAAGATGAGGCTCGCCACGCAGTGAAGCTTGACATCAAGGACGAGGTTCGCCAACGCAGTGAAGTTCGTCACCCACATTAAATCAGGCTGTAATGACCACGAAGACCTAGTCAGTCACGTGGGCTAGATTCAAGGAGTCAGTTACGCCACGACTCCACAATTTCAGCGCATCAGTTATGCCCACGACTCCATAATTATAGCACGTCGGTTACGTGCTCAAACTCCTATAAATAGCCATCGATGGCTACAGAAAAATGGGTTGGTTGATCGTTAATTAAATAGAGATTTTTAAGCTTGGACTTTACAAAGCATCAGAGATTAGAGTTTCTGCACGTAGATTCGGAGTACGAACCTCGATTCCATCCGGTTAACGAGGGTCAGAAGCTCTTGTGATCTTGTTCTGATCGTCAACGGGAGGTAAGCTTGACTCAAGCATCGGGGGAAGCATCCTTTCGCCGTCAAGAACCCACCTTAAACAAAAGAGAAGCTGAATTAATCTTCTCTTCCTCTGTAATCGAGAGAGATAGTGAGTGATTGTAAGGATTTTGTACCAAGTGATCGTACTCATTTCTTAAAACAAGAGAATCAATCAATCTTCAATTTTTTCGACCCTACAATTATTTTTAAACAATCTAATCTAATAAGAAAAAAATAATAAAGACATATACATGTTGAAAGAGATGAAAGTGCTTTAAAAATTATTATAATTTCTAATATGAAAAAAAATCAAACATACAATATAATTAGTTACTTTAAAATAATCTAATATAACCTTATAAGAAGAAAATAGATGAAAGTGTTGTGAAAATTAATGCTATTTCTTAATATGAAATAATTAAATATACAATATAATTAATTAATTTAAAATAATCTAATATAATCTAGTAAGAATAAAATAACAATTGCACATACCTATAGAAGGAGATGAAAATGATATGAAAATTATTACAATTTCTTGGTTTATATATATTAGTACGTGATGTTACATGTGAGAAGATAACAATTATAAATAAAATTCTATTTAAATAATAATAGTATAATTAAACTTTAAAATTAATTATATAGTACCGTGAACTACTTAAATTTTAGTTGGTGAGAGATCACCATGTTGTGTCCTCAGGTCGCAACTTTTTGTTTTAACTTTCCTTTTTTATAATTTTGAGAATTATTTTTGTCTCCTTAACTTGTTTGGTGGATTTTGCAAATATCTTGTCCACAATATGTACATTTGTAGGTTTGCATTGTTCATGGGTTCAACCTTTGGGGCAAACATTATTTGTCTCGTTAATTTATTTGGTTTTTGCATATACGTCATTCGTCTTGTAAACATTTATAAATTTAGCATTTTATAATTTTATTTAGGTCTACATTTCAATTTAAACTATATCCTTATCTTTATACTATGTATATCCAATAATAATTCATCATTTTATCAACTTACTCTTACTTAATGGATTAGTATTTGAATTCTAAGGGTATTTTTGTCTACCAAAAGATTTTTCTGAACTCGTGATTTTAAAAGGAATACGAATTTTAGTCGGAGAGAGATCGCCACGTCGCGTCCTCAGGTCACAACTGTTTGTTTTAATTTTTTTTTATAATTTTGAGAAATGACTTTTGTCTCTTTAATTTATTTGGTGGATTTTACAAATATCTCGTCCACATTATATACATTTGTAGGTCTGTGATGTTCCTGGGTTTGACCTTTGGGGCAGACATTATTTGTTTTGTTAATTTATTTAGTTTTTACATATACGCCCTTCATCTTGTAGATATTTTTAAATTTGGTATTTAATATTTTCATTCAGATTTACATTTTAATTTAAACTATATCCTCATCTTAATACTATGTATATCCAATAAAAATTCATTAATTTATCAACTTACATATATATATAGAGAGAGAGAGAGAGAGAGAGAGAGAGAGAGAAATATGGGTATGCTTGGTACCAAACACAAAAACTTGTGCTTGGTAGTGAGGTGTCAAATCCCCTGTTAGACCCTAGAGGGGGGTGATTAGGGTCTTATGCTAATCTAATCCGATTAAATGCCAATTAAAACTTATTAACAAGTTATTCTAGCAAGTATGAAATATAACAACTATATAAGCTAGGATAAGCAATATGAACAACAAGATATATCCTAACAAAGAGATATAGGCAATGTATGTGCAAGGATATAAAACTAATACAAGGTGATATATCCTACCAAAGAGATATACAATATGATATACGCAAGAATATGTAAACTAACACAAGGGTAACATAAACAAATGATATAGTGGATAAAATAAACAATGAGAGAAAGGCTATAAAGATGGACAAATATAAGTATGCTAAGCCAAACTCAAACAAGCAATATGATCACGAAGTTCGGACCTTCCGTCCTACGTCTACGCTCCCCACTCCAGGGGAGAAATCCACTATCACAATCCGGTTTGGAAGCCGGAACTTCTACACACTCGGTTTACAAGCTTACCGAAAACTCTCACACAACAAACACTATGCAATCACACTCTACACCCACACAAGTGTTGGACCTAGCCGTGTCTCCCTCAAGTGCTCGGTTACAACCTCTCCCTAGGTTCGTCAACCGACGCCACTCCTCTTGGAACGATCCCCGACTCTCACCACACACTCCTCACTCGGTGTACAAGTGTATTACAAAGTGAATTTCACAATTAGGCTCACAATACAACAAAATTGTTCTCTACAATAGATGAGAGCTCAATGTAGGCTCATTCTCTAAGTCACACAATCCCACAACCTAATTATACAATGTATGCAAATACAATAAGCTCAATGGTTGTGTGTGTACAAAGAGATAAATAAAATCAACTAAACTCAATATAAACACTAGCTTAATAAAATGATAATCAAACAATAAAATATAAAGCTAGATTGAGTTTAGAAAACTTCTCTAATAAATGACAAGAGTGAGAGAGAGATGATTTGAAGCCCAAACACCAAAGATTATCTCCTCAAGCCCTTGTGAAATTATCTTCACAAACTAAACTCTTAAACACACTTAGAAAACCTTAAACAAACTTGTAAAAACTTTTTAAAACTTTTCTCTTAGTTATCTTAGAAGTATGAGGACATGGGGTATTTATAGGCTCATCAAACAACCCCAAAAACCCAACCAAAACCCTTAAAAACATTAAAATAATTAAAGCTGGAAACTAGCCGTTACTGTTCAAACGGCTATATATAAGTCGACTTAATAGGTGACACAAGTCAACTTGACAGAAAGAAAAACACATGCAGAAAGATAGTTTATAAGTCGCCTTATAGTAGACTTATAACAAGTCGACGTAGAGTAGACTTATGATAAGTCGACTTAGAGTAGACTTATAACATGCACAAACAGTTTCTGCAGTTCTGGAAAAATGCGTATCTGACTTTGTAAAATCAAATAAAAATAGTAAATAAACTCTAAAAATCATGAAATTTTGAGAGAAGGTTCTACGCATGTATATTAACATGTTAGATAAAGAATTTCTGAAAAATAACTTTCCAATTGAGAGAAATAAATATTTGAACAAAGATAAACAGTTTCTAAAAAACTGCTAAAAACTCGGTTTTGTAAATTCAATTGAAAATAACAAAACAACTCCAAAATTAGTAAAACTTGGGGAAATGTTTGTATATATGAATATAAACATGTAAACGAAGAAATTTTTTAAATTTCATTTCCTAATTATGAAAACTCATGTATTTTGCAAGTATGTCCAAAACATGAAAAGTTGATATACATGAATTTTGATGTTTTGACATAAACAAAACTTTTGGAAACTTTTGTATGGCTTTATAGACTTAGAAAAAGATATAAAAACATATTATCAAGTCCATAAACCAAGAACACAATATATTTCAAATATGATAGAATATGAAACATTATGAACATATATATGAATATATATTTGTTTCATATCTAAAAAATCAAACCAAAACATATATGTATATATATAACTATATATATATACTAAAACAAAAACATGTATGTGTGTACAAGCACTAGACAAACAATATTAGATGTAAATTGTTTGTTAAATCATCATCAAAACAAGAAGGCCAACAGTTGACAGAGGTGTTTTTTTGAACATGACAACTTAGAAGATTTACTAACTCTCCCCAGCAGAATCGTCATCTTTTGTTCGTTGAAAAATTTGCAATAAGAAAATAAAAAAAATTAAATATTTTATTCCCTCTAGCTGCTTAGAAAAAGAATGTTTACAACTCTCTCAATCTCAATTAAAATTTGAATTTCTGATTACAAAAGAGAAGAGAATTGATGCAAATCCTCCCCTTTGTTTAAGTCTAGGTTCTTCACGGTAGCGATGAGATGCATCCCTCGTATGCTCACGTCGAGTTTGCTTCTCGTTGATGATCTGAACATCTCGCTTTGTGGAATATAGTTGATTCCTCTTGATTGACGTTAAGGAGAACTTGCATGGTAAGTTTGAAACTCTGAACGAGTTAAAGAACTCTGAACGAGTTTAGAAGAACTTGCAGAGCAAGTTTTTAACTCTAATCGAGTTGAGAAGAACTCTTAGAAAGAGTTCAAAAAGCCAAGCTGAGTAATCTCAAAGGCTTTGATAATCATATTTTATTATAATTTTATATCATCATTATCTATTTTATATGAATAAATATGTCATTAATAATTGTTTTTATCTTTAATTGCAGGTTAGTGAAGAATAAAGCCCAAGATCTCTTATCTCAACAAAAACCCATGAATTAAATAAAGAACACAAGCAAGAGTCAAAAAGCCCAAGCCCAGAATCAAGCTGAGTAGCCTGTAGAAGCCGGAGAAAATAAAAAAATTAAATATGAAAAAAATGTATTCAAGATAGTTGGTCGTAAAGAAACGACGATATCGACCAATCCGGAAGGCGGAATTTAACATATAATATATGAAAATCATCTATCTCGACGAGACAAAACCAACCATGAAGTCAGAATTTTTATTGGAGCATTGATGCCAGCATCGATGTGGGCATCGATGCAGGCATCGATGCCTGTATCGATGCGAAGTCATCCAGATTTCATCAACGGCCGAAATTGCATTCTCGGGGCTCAAGTTTGATCCAAGGGCTCTCATTCACTGATGTTTACTATAAATAGGGGTTAAGAGTGAGGGGTTAGGGGTGTAAAAATTTTTATAACTCCTTTGGAGAGGAGGGCTACTCTTAATTGAGAAGGCCTTCCAAATTTATAACTTTTTATTACAATTAATAAAATAATTTTTTCACCACTTTAAATTTTTCTCTTCTTCTCTTTGTTGGATGATGAAGATGAAGATGAAGATGGAGATTAATTTGAAGGTTTGTTTTTCTTATTTCTCTTTTATTGCTTATTAGTTTAGATTTATTTTCATGCATGTAATTAGATTTTATTTTTTTGTTTAAATAGCCAAGAGGCTAGAACCCTCTTGCCTTAGATTTATTTTATACTTATAGATTAGATTTATTTCATGCTTATAGAGTAGATTTATTTTTTTGTGTTTAATTCTTGTAATTTATTTTGTAGTTTAGATTTTATAATTTATTTTATAGTTAGATTTTAATTTCTTACACTATTCACCTTGAGGCTAGAACCCTCTTGGGTTTAGTTTTTCTTTTTGTTCATTTTTATTTTCTTTGATTCACCTTTAGGCTAGAACTCTCTAGGGAATCACTTTTTTCTAAGAAGTGGATTCAATTCTAGATTACCCATATCTTTAATTGAATCTGCTATATTTACATTCTTGATTTTTATTTGTTCTTGATTTTTCCTTCTTGCCTTGTTGATCACATTTATATTATCACTTCCACTCTCAAATATATTCATTTACACAATCATTTTCATCCACAATCACATTCACTTATCACTCCTATTTGTCATGCACACAACATAAGAACCGATTTTATATTTTCTCCTACAAAACACCTTCCTCGTGGATCGATATCTTTATACTATAACTTGACACGGTTGTGCACTTGCAACATTTTTGGTACATATTTATGCCGCATCAAGTTTTTGGCGTCGTTGCCGAGGAAGGTGCTTAAGTAGTTTTTAATTATTTTGGTTCTTTAACTTATGTGTTTATTGTGAAGGAAACGCTTGGAGCTTGAAGATCGCGGATTGGAGAACTAGGATTTGAAGATTTGCTTGTTGGTAATTCTTATTTCTAGAATTTTTAATTCTACCCTTTAGCTACTTCTTTACAATTAGAGACAATTAGGACTTAAAAAAAAGAGATTTTATTTTTGTTGACCATAATAAAATTCACCCTCCACTTTGACATTTACTAACAAGATAATAAATTCAAATAATTTCTCCCTTCTCATTTGTTTGATTGTTAACCATAATTAAAAAAAGTTTTTTTCTTTTCCATCCTTTTTAGTTGCTTTTAATTCATAGGGTTGCATTTGATATTGTTAGTAGGAATTTACCAAGTGATTTGAGCATCTTGATTTGGCACACACTTAAAAATATTTTTAAGGGCAAAACCCCATATTCAAGATAAGGTGAGGGATTTCATCACCCTTCCCTTAGCCCAAAAATCACTAATTCCTCACTACACCACCCAAGCCTAATAAAACTCATTAGACGTTGGCCCGAAGGATTCGAGCTCAATAAGGAACAAAGAATCCTTAAGTGAACCGGTTTAAGTTTTCTTGGATTAGCTGGTGTCTAAGGCAAGGTTTAGGGGTTGCGTAAAGCGCTCCGCAAGGAACGAGATACTTAATTGATCTCTGATCACCCTCTAGTATTATCCTTACCTGGCTAACTACCCGGGTAAAACTTTAATCTTTTCACTTTAGGAGTTTTTGGTTAGGAGCTAGTCTAGTTGAGTTAGGCTTAACCCTAGAGTTAGAGTGATTGAAAAGTGATTGATTTTGATTTGTTTAGTTAGGATTTTTCCTCTTTTTCCATTCTCTCCTCAATAAAAAAAACTAACTTTTATAATAATAAAAAGGTATAAAAAGAAATAGTTTTGGTGTATGCAACCGTGGATTAGGGATAATACACATCGAATAATTCGCTTTGAACCAATCATAGAAATAGTGTATCCTAATCCACCCGTTCTTCAAGATATGTGCTACCCCATTAGGAATGCAATCCCCTCTTGTATTAGGCCCCCCGAAACAAATGGAATAAATTTTGAGCTTAGACCGTATTACATAAACATGCTTCCCAAATTCCTTGGAAATGAAACAGAAGATGCATATATTTTTATCTCGGGATTTGAGAAAGTGTCTATTATGATTAAAATGAGAGAATTAACAGAAGATGCGATCAAACTCAGATTTATTCCATTTTCCTCAAAGACAAAGCAAAAAAATAGCTGTATAGCTTACCCGTAAATTCCATCACTACTTGGGAGGAATTTATCACCGTTTTTCTTAAGAAATTTTTTCCTATCCATAAAACAGTAAAGCTAAGAAATAGCATCATGAATTTTAAAATTGTCCTAGGAGAACCTTTTTGGAAGTATTTTGACTGATTTAAAGATCTTCTCATCTAATGTCCTCATCACGGTTTAGAAAAATGGCGATTGTGCCAAATAATTTATGAGGGATTAGATTATTCTGCAAAAACTTCTTTAGAATCAATGTGCCACGGGGATTTTATGAGGAAAAATGCTGATGAAGCTTGGGAATTTCTAGAGAGTCTATCCGAGAAAACAATGCAATGGGAACACTGTGATGACAGGGTTTCATCAGTTCCCCATTCTAAGTTTAGTGGTCTTTCCTTGGAGTCAAACATTACTTCTGAAGCGAAGATGGTGACAATTCTGCGGAGGTTAGAAACCTTAGAAATTAAGAAACGAGCTCTAGCTCAAATCAATCATGTTTCTGCCCCAGGATGTCATAATTATCAATCTCCTACCCACTTTCAGAGGAATGTCCTCTCCTAGGATACAACCATGCATTAGAACAGATGAACGCTATATTCCAGTGCCCTAGAAATGATCCATTTTCTCTAACCTACAATCCAGGTTGGAGAAATCATCCCAACTTTGCATGAAATTAAGGAAATTCTCCCGGAACTCAAAACTTCACTCCCGCTTCGACCCAACATTTTCCTAGGGGAAACACAGTTCCTTTCAATTCTCATCCATAATTTCAACAACCCAATCTGCTATATCAAAATCAGTCTCCTCTTCATCAAGCTGTAATTCAGACTCATCACAATCCAGATCAGGATAACCGTCTTAATGTCTTGGAAAGAGATTTGTAAACCATAATTAAGGCCTCCACTCAAACCACGAATATGTTGACTCAAACGTCTAGCACTCTGAATTCCTTCATGTAATCAACTGGACAAATGCTCAACTCCAACACTCAAGCTATAGCTAGATTAGAATCCCAACTTGGTCAACTACCTAGTGCCATGAGTGAAAGAGAGAAAGGAAAATTTCTGAGTCAACCAGTGGTCAACCCTAAAGACACAGGATGCAGTTCATCCTATGAAGCTCAAGTGAATGCAACCTATTCACTTCGGTCAGGTAGACAGGTCGATAATCAAGCGAGAACTCCTCCAAGTCAAACTTTTGATCCAATACAAATTCCTTCTCCTTCTCCTTCTGATGAATCTATATCTATTCAACAATCACTCCCCTCAGATGACCAAGAACCTGAACCCGAACCCGAACCTGAGCCTGCTTTTGATAGATTTAGACCGGTTGCTCCCTTTCCAGATAGACTCAGGTCTAGGAAACACTCTCCTCAGGAGGAGAAAATCCTAGAGACATTCAAGCAGGTTAAGGTCAACATTCCTCTCTTAGATGTAATTGAACAAATTCCATCTTATGCTAAATTTTTAAAAGAATTGTGCACTAAGAAGAGGAGAATAAATGTTCCAAAGAAAGTCTTTTTAGCCGCCAATATCAGTGAAATGCTATCAAATCCCATACCTTTGAAACGTAAAGATCCAGGTTCCCACATCATTTCATGTATCATTGGTAATACTCATATTGATAAGGCGCTTTTAGACTTAGGGACCAGTGTCAATTTACTTCCATATTCAGTCTACCAGCAATTAGGTCTAGGTGTACTGAACCTAACCAGATGCACCTTACAGTTGGCTGATAGATCTGTTAAGATCCCTATGGGTGAGTTAGAGGATGTTCTGATTAAGGTTGGAGATTTTATTTTTCCAGTAGATTTTGTAGTCTTAGAAACACAGCCTGTTTCTAATCCCAAAGGACAGACACCTGTCATCTTAGGACGACCTTTCTTAGCCACTTCTAATGCTCTCATCAATTGTAGAACTGGTCAAATAAAGCTATCCTTTAGGAATTTGACTGCTGATCTCAACATTTTTAATCCAGGGGACCAGCCAAATAATTAGCCTCTAGAAATAAATTATATTCAGGAAAGATCAGAAGAAGAAGAAGAAGAAGAGTCTCTTTTAAGTTTTGAGGAAATTTTTGATGAAGAGTTTGAGTTTTTAGAAGAAGCAAATCAGGTCCTTGAGAATAATAAAACAGTGTTAAACATTTGCTGCTTGGAATTAAATTTTGAAGAACTCTTTCTTGATGAACTTAGATTCTTGGAGAATAATCAACAACTAAATTTTTAGAACTCTACAGAAGAATTGGTTGTTAGAAAACAAAACTTCATAGTACAAGAGTCTAAGTTCATTAAGAAATATAAAATGCATGACACCAATAATACCTACCATACCTTACACACCGAAATGCTTGGAATTTCACATTATTGATTATATCATTCTGAATTTATTTAAAATCCGGGGAAGAATTTTCAACAATAATGTAGGATTCAATGTAGAATACGAGCTCTTCGTGTTGAACACTTCATTCTACATTATTTGTTTTGTATATTTCAGAATAATAAAAAGAATTTATTCTTCTCTCATTTGAGAGTTTCTTGTTCAGTTGTAAAAAAAACAGAAAAAAAAAGAAAAAAAAGAAGAGAATAATAAATTTTTGTTTCTATATATCCTCCTCAGATCAAAGGTAATTGTAGATTTTTATCAGCTGATCAAATGTAAGTACTTCACTTCTTATCTGCTTTACTTTGTACATCATGGAGTTTGTATTGAGGACAATGCAAAATTTAGGTGTAGGGGTGGGAATTAGTTATTTTTTTCTCTTTATTTTACATTTTTAGTTGCATTTTTGTCATTTTTTCCTTTTCCTTAAAAAAATTTTATAAAAATATCGGCACTTGCCAAATTGATAGAGTAATGTAATAATTAATTTATTTGATAAATTTTAAATTTTCTAATCTCTAGTTTGTTATTTATTCAAGTGTACCTTTTATGATAACTCTAACTTAGATTATTATTTAAAATAATAGAATTTATGCATGCTTAGCTTAGAGTTAAAAATAATTTTTCAAAGTGTCTTGACTTACATATTTTTCAGAATATATATACATATACATATAAAAAAATTACAAAATAAGAGTGCGAAAAATGGGCACTAAAAGAAAAAAAACTCTTAAATTTAAGGTGATTCTATCTTATAAAGCCTAAGTTGACCGAGTAATTAACCCAATGAGTATTTCCATACTTAATGACCTAAGTCCAATTGGGTTGGGATCCATTGGCCCAAAACTCGTTAAATGATCGCTTAGAAAGACCGTTAAAGTAGAAAAAATCATCAAGGAAGAAAGAGTTAAAAAATAATAATAATATAAAAATATATATAAAAAATTAAAAATACTAATAAAAGTTTTAGTTATATTTGTATATATGGTCTTGGAAAATATTTTAGATCAAGCAAATTGAATATTATTTTAAACAAAGAGTTAGCATGTTCTTTTCAAAACTTTTAAATTAAATTTTTAAGTTTGGCTTGGTTTTGTATTGCTATAATGAGAAGATTTTCTAGGAAATTTACCTTCAAGTTATTTATAAAAACATTTTCTTGAGTGATAACTAGCTTCGAGAAGATTTTCTAGGAAATTTACCTTCAAGTTATTTATAAAAACATTTTCTTGAGTGATAACTAGCTTTAATTAGATTGTCTAAAGTTATCAAGTGAATTTAGTTATTTACTGACTTCTTTAATTAGCAAGTAGACCGAATTTTGTGGGTATATTCACTGCAAACCCTCACGAGACTATAACTCGTCCACTAGGGTAACCTAGGGGTTTAAAGGCTTGTTGTATGCGCTAAATACAACCGTGATTCCTGTGAAAGTGAGTTAGGTCTTCTTTTATTTTTCTTTCTTTGCTACAGGACTAGCAAAAGTTTAGGTATGGGGGTATTTGATAATCATATTTTATTGTAATTTTATACCTTCATTATCTATTTTATATGAATAAATATGCCATTAATAATTGTTTTTATCTTTAATTGCAGGTTAGTGAAGAATAAAGCCTAAGATCTCTTATCTCAACAAAAACCCATGAATTAAATAAAGAACACAAGCAAGAGTCAAAAAGCCCAAGCCCAGAATCAAGCCGAGTAGCCTGTAGAAGCCGGAGAAAATAAAAAAATTAAATATGAAAAAAAAAATATTCAAGATAGTTGGCCGTAAAGAAACGACGATATCTCTCAATCCGAAAGGCGGAATTTAACATATAATATATGAAAATCGCCTATCTCGATGAGACGAAGCCAATCATGAAGTCAGAATTTTTATTGGAGTATTGATGCCAGCATCGATACGGGCATTGATGCAGGCATCGATGCCTGTATCGATGCGAAGTCATCCAGATTTCATCAACGGTCGAAATTGCATTCTTGGAGCTTAAGTTTGATCCAAGGGCTCTTATTTACTGATGTTTACTATAAATAGGGGTTGAGAGTGAGGGGTTAGGGGTGTGAAAATTTTTGTAACTCCTTTTAAAGAGGAGGGCTACTCTTAATTGAGAAGGCCTTCCAAATTTATAACTTTTTGTTATAATTAATAAAATAATTTTTTTCACCATTTTAAATTTTTCTCTTCTTCTATTTGTTGGATGATGAAGATGAAGATGGAGATTAATTTAAAGGTTTATTTTTCTTATTTCTCTTTTATTGCTTATTAGTTTAGATTTATTTTCATGCTGGTAATTAGATTTTATTTTCTTGTTTAAATAGCCAACATGCTAGAACCCTCTTACTTTAGATTTATTTCATGCTTATAGATTAGATTTATTTCATGCTTATAGAGTAGATTTATTTTTTTTGCATTTAATTCTTACAATTTGTTTTGTAGTTTAGATTTTATAATTTATTTTGTAGTTAGATTTTAATTTCTTGCACTATTCACCTTGAGGCTAGAACCCTCTTGGGTTTAGTTTTTTTTTTTTGTTCATTTTTATTTTCTTTGATTCGCCTTTAGGCTAGAACCCTCTAGGGAATCACATTTTTCTAAGAAGTGGATTTAATTCTAGATTACCCATATCTTTAATTGAATCCGCTATCTTTACATTCTTGATTTTTATTTGTTCTTGATTTTTCCTTCTTGCCTTGTTGATCACATTTATATTATCACTTCCACTCTCAAATATATTCATGTACACAATTATTTTCACCTCTCCATAATCACATTCACTTATCACTCCTATTTGTCACGCAAACAACATAAGAACCGATTTTATATTTTCTCCTACAAAACACCTTCCTCGTGGATCGATATCTTTATACTATAACTTGACACGGTTGTGCACTTGCAATATTTTTGGTACATGTTTATGCCACATCACGCTTCAATAAAAGCCTTCCGAGATGATCCAAGAGTTCCTCCAAGTTGCTGATCTCCAAAGCTCCAGATCAAAGATACCAAAAAGTCAGCTAAAGATCTCTTCTTTGCTGCCAAGCCGAAGGATCTGAACAAAGCTGATTTCATAGCTATTTATAGAGGATTAAGGTGTGTAACCGCCCCCTTAATTCTCTCCATAATGGGGTTGAATGGGGTATAACCACCCCCTTAATCCTCTCCTAGGTGGGGCGGAAATCCCTCAAATCATGGGGAGAAAACGGTTTCTGGAACCGTTCAGTTTGTGCTTTGAACGAGTCAAATATTGAAAATAGCATTCTGGGCCCGAACTCTGCGTTTTAGACTTGAAACACAGAGTTGGGCTTGTTTTAGGCTGAAAACACCGTGTTCGCACAGTGTTGTAAATCCGAAACACAGTTGGGACGCAGAGATAAACTCTGCGTTTTGAGTCAACGAACCTTGCATTTTGAACTTGAACGCTGGAAATGACCTCTGCATTTTAACTCTGCGTTTTGACTCTGGTACGCGGGCATGACCTCTGCGTTTTGACTCTTGAACACAGGCATGACCTCTGTGTTTTGAATCTGGAACATGGGCATGACCTCTGCGTTTTGACTCTGGAATACAGGCATGACCTTTGCGTTTTAAATCTGGAACGTGGGCATGAGTCCTACATTTTGATTTGAAGAGACCGTCAATTTGTAGTCTCTTTTGCTAGAGTGTTACAAAGATCATCATCTTATAACCTTCATCTTGGCTCATTGAAAATGTGAGAGTCGTCAGATTGTAACCCCCGATGTTGATTGTGAAGGCTGTTGAATTAGAGCTTTCATTGGTTGTTATAAAGGTCGTTGGATTGTAACATTCATCGATCTTCATGAAAATCTTCAAATTGTAGTCTTCTAAAAGCCGTCAAATTGTAACTTCCATCATCTGTATTTGATGGGAATAAGTTATCTGTAGTAATTTTTAGACATATTAAAATTGACTATCAGAGGTAATCATTAACATGAAATTTTATGGTCCCATTATCCTATTGAGGAGGATTAGCGAGGGAAATTTGAAGGGGATGAAGTAAAGAAATCATTACCTCTATTTGCTTCTTCTCTTGCTATGAGATGCGTTTGACCAAGGGGCCTATGAGTAATATTTCTTTAAAAATTTACCATTGATAGGCATCATGAGTTTGTCGCCATCTTGAGTGACGAGACGATATGCTCTATTTAAGTAGACAATTTCTACCACAAATGGTTCCTCCCATTTTGGTTTGAACTTCCCTCTCTTTTTAGAGTTTAGAATCATTAGAGGTCGGACGGTGAGAATCAAGTCACCTTTCTTGAATGTGCGATATCTAACCTTTTTATCAAATGCTTTAGAAATTCGAGCTTGATAAAATTCGATATGTTGTTAAGCTTGTAGTCACTTTTCATCTAGCAACTCCAATTCTTTGAGACATCGGCGATGATTTTCTTCCGTTGTCATGCCAATTGCAAGTGCTATCTACAGAGATGAAATTTGTATTTCTAATGGTAATACAGCTTCACATCCATATACTAAAGAGTATAGTGTTGCACCTGTCAGCATACGATTCGTTGTGCAATAAGCCCACAAGATTTGACCAAACTTATCATTCCAATCTCTTTTGTTCGTCGAGACCACTTTAGTGAGAATTCTGACGATGGTCTTGTTGAAAGCTTCAGCTTGCCCGTTAGCAGTAGGGTTATAAGCTGTTGAGGCCAAATTCCTGATCCTGAATTTATCATAGAATCGGGTGAAGGCTTGACTAACGAACTGGGGCCCATTGTTATGGATGATATGTCTTGGGATACCATATCTGTATACGATGTGGTGTTTTAAGAAATTAACAACATCACTCGTCTTTACTTCTCTCAATGGGATTGCTTCATCCCATTTAGTGAAATAATCAGTTATTGCTAAAATAAAGCGATGCCCCTTGGAAGAGGATGGGTTTATTAGGCCAACAATGTCCATACCCCACGTCTCAAATGGCCATGAAGTAGCTGACGGGTGAAGATGCTCGGGCGGCTGATGCATATAATTAACATGTATTTGGCAAGCGTGGCATCGTTTGGTATAAGCAACGGGGTCTTGTACCATGTTGGGCCAATAATAACCCAATTTTCGTAGTCGGTTCCACAATTTAGAGCCAGGCTGATGAGCTCCACAGATGCCATCATAAGCTTCCTTAAGGGCTTCTTTTGCTTCTCTACTTGACAAACAGTGAAGCAATAGTCCGTCATATGACCTTTGGTACAAAGTCTAGGATTGGGCATCATAGTAGAATCTAGATGCTCATCTACGGATAGATTCTCTTTCCTTGATGTCTTCGGGTAATAAGCCGTATAAGACATAATCAATGATCTGAAATCGTCAATCTTTAGGTTCGAGCATTATGAGCTCATCTTCAACTGCGTTGATCTGTAATGCATACTTCGACTTGAATAATTATCTGCTTGTTACCGTGATTTGTCGGGTAGCTTCTTCAGGTAGAGACAATGTGGTCGCAAGTGACGCCAATGTGTCGGCATAGGTATTCTTAAGACGGGGTACATAGTCAATGTAGAAGCCTTCAAAGGAATCGGTCAATACAATAGCTGCGATATGATAGGGAATGAGATAGTCATTCCTAACTTTATATTCACCCTTCATCTGATTAACAATGAGTTATGAATTGCCATATACTTCTAGGTGCTTCACCCCTAGCTATTTGGCTATATCAAGGCCGACCAACAAATCATTGTATTCGGCTATATTATTAGAACACAACTCTGTTAAAGAAACAGCTCGTGCTAACACTTGATTTTGTGGGGAAATAAAGACTACCCCCACTCCGGCAATAACTCGACCAGTAGGGCTTGCTCTCGCTATGCCATCAAAGTATAATTGCTATACCTGCTCTTTAGAAAAAATATTAGCTTCATACATCTCATCCGGCATGTCTTGGTACAATTTGATCTTCTCTTTCAATGGATGGTTGGCCATAAGATCACAAATAGCTTGATCTTTCACTGTCTTTTGAGGTTTGAAGTGAATATCATATTAGGAGAGCAACAATGTCCATCTAGCGAGTCGCCAGTTCAATACACTGGATTGTGTCATGAATACCCGAATAGGATTGATCTGGGAAATGATATGTATGGTTTGTCTAACCAAATAATATCACATCTTTTGGACTGTGAAAACCAGGGCCAAACATTCTTTCTCAATAGGAGTATAACGAGGTTCAGCACCCGATAAAATCCTACTGAGATAGTAGATGGCTTGCTCATGGCCATTTTCATCATCTTGCACTAAGAGTCCTACCAAGGCATGATCAGTAGCCCGGATGTATATCAAGAAGGGTTTATCTGACTTTAGCGCAATCAACACAGGTGGATTGGAGAGATATTGCTTAAACTCTTCGAATGCTTTCTAATAAGCTTCATCCCATACAAAGGATACCCTTTCTTTATTAGTTTTAAGAATGGTTGGCATTTGCTTGATAAGTTAGAAATTAACCTGCGGATGTATGCCAATCATCCTTGTAAACCCCGAAGCTCCTTGAGATTTCTAGGAGGTGGTAGCTCTCGGATGGCTTTGACTTTGTCAGGGTCAAGGCGAATTCTGTTAGCTGTGACCGCGAACCTGAGGAATTTACCACTAGTCATTCCTAAAAATGACTTGGTTGGGTTCATCTTTAGTTGATGTGCCCCCATGAGGTCGAACATTGTTTTCAAGTCATATAAATTATTTCCCTTGTCACGACTATTAACATCCAGGTCATCTACAAACATTCTACAGTCTTTCGTAGATGTTTTTTTGGAAAATAGAGGTCATGGCACGTTGATATGTAGTACCAGCATTCTTCAATCCAACAGGCATTACTATGTAACAGTATAACCCCAATGGTGATCGAAAGGATGTATGCTTTTCATCATTAGGATACATCTTAAATTGGTTGTACCCTGAGAATTCATCCATAAAAGACATCCTTTCAAACCTGCACGTATTGTCAATAATGACGTCCGTGATGGGTAAAGGAAAATTGTCTTTAGGACAAGCTGAGTTCAAGTCTCGGAAGTCAATACACACTCGAATCTTCCCATTCTTTTTCAGAACAGGGACAATGTTGGCCACCCAGTCAGGGTGTTATTCCTCATGAATAAATCCCGACTCAATGAGCTTCTTGACTTCAGCTTCATTCGCCTCCATTATTTGTGGTCAAAATCGCCTTTGTTGTTGTTTAACAGGCTTGATGTCTGGTTTGATATTTAAGCGATGCATAGCCACTTGAGGATCGAGACCAGGCATGTCTTCATAGTTCCAAGCAAAGACATCAATATACTCTCGCACTAGAGTAACAAGGTCTTCTTTTTCTTCGGGCGACAAGATGTCACTTATGAATATGAGTTTCGGGTTAACCTCATCTCTTATGTTCTCTTGGATCACTTTGTCATCAGTAGGAGGTTCGCATTGTTCGAAGCGGTGTTCCCACTGTATACCAAGTTGTCGGCTTAATGAATCATCAAGCAGAGGTAAATGATCATCTTCTTGATTCTCTGCCGGATATGCCTAGGTCATGTTAGCCATGAGTGCCTTGAACACAGCTCCTGTACTGGTGTCAGACTCCCAGTAAATAGATCCAGAAGATGAGCTGCAATGATCATCATCCGACTCTCCCTTGGCTCCAAAACACAGCATGAACGGTAGGGATTTATAACCTAACCCGCTATGAGTTTTGTGATAGTAATCCTCTGACTTTCCTTCCGGGACATAAGCGGATCAGATTGGTGTCCGGATCCCTTTACCGAAATTTAAACCTTCTTTATGGATGAAGTTATATCCTATTTTCTTTATAAGCTTTTGGGTTGTTGGTGTGAAATACGAGAATTGAGGATCTTTCTCCTTCTTCTCGGATTCTTCCAAAAGAGTTTGTGATAGGTCATCACTCTTCCCAAAGATGATGTCTTTTTTGTCATTAACTGTGGCCGGCACTACAAAGACTGCTTGCAAAGATTCGATTCGTTGCCGATTTGTCACAAAAGATGATTGACTTGGCATATATAAATTTGTTTCAGCATATAACCATGGTAGAGGATCTGCTAATATGCTGGCGCTTGTATCTGGCCGGTCAGAATTAAATTCAACACACGATAAGTAAGCTAAATCATCATTATTATTAAAGATAACTTTGCTGCCCTCGTAGATAGGGTCATTTACATCCAGATTTTCAAGACCAATTACGACGAGTTCTAGATCATTAAAAACGAGACCCTGTTCGTACTCAGACTCAGTATCGGCTTCATTATCACTATCTGGATCTTCAACTAGTGGTACTTCAAATAGCTCACCATCAAGGTAGTGGATGGAATATGTGAAATAATTCTTCACCCCTTTGAATGGTTGCTTTTCTGCGACCACTGTTTTGACTTTACCACTCTCATCTACATATTTCATGCATTGATGTAGAGTCGATGGAACAATCAGATTATTATGGATCCATGATCGACCCAATAATATATTGTAAGACGTCTCTGCATCGATGATGTAGCAGGTGACATCTGTCCTTAAGTCACCCATTTGGCATTTGAGTTTGATTTTGCCAAGGGGACGAGTGTTAGTATTAAAGCCATAAATGGTGGTCCCCGTTGTTGATAAACGATGTAGCGAAACTCCGAGGTGGCGAATGAGCCTCAACGGTATGATGCTCAAAGCAGAATCGGGGTCAACCTTAATTCTATCTACCCGAATAGAACCGATATACCCTGTGAAGTACAACATTCTATCGTGTTTTGGGTTTCTCACGTGCATATCTTCTTGAGAAAAGGTGATGTATGGCATTCTTCCTTGAAAGACTTGATAACACTGAAGACAAGCTTCTTCCAGCATTACTCCGGCTGGGTTTGGTGGAAAGAGGTGAGAAAAGCCTCGTTATCTGCCAACACTTTAGGTAGAGCTTTCCTTGTTGATCGGGATAAACGCAGAAGCTCAAACAAGGTAATCCTTGCTGGGATGTTGGCTAGCTGAGCCAGCACATCAAACCGAAAAGGATCTTTCAAGCTCTCTGATGCATCCTTCCTGAGTGCTTTGCTGTAACGAAGTTCCTTCACTTCAGGATCATTGAGAATCGCTTGTGTTTGCTCCGCCACTTCTTTTCCTGGTTTGGGTGGTGCAACTGCTGTTTTAGGATATTTCTTCAAATACTCTTTTCCTTCGCGTGTTCCTGATATCTGTGCAGGTTGTGTGGTGAATGCTGGCTGCTCATCTTCAAAACTACTAAGTCACGCAAATTCAACTCCCTCGCTTGGGATGGCTGAAATAGCGTTGTAAGATCTTCGTTTGACTTTAGGCTTCTTCGAGTTCACCGATGTCCACTGCTCATCCACTAGTAAGTCAGGATGAACCTACATGACTTCACCTTCAGAGATCAAATACTCTTTTCCTCCGCGTGTTCCTGATATTTGTGCAGGTTGTGCGGTGAATGCTGGCTGCTTATCTTCAAAACTACTAAGTCACGCAAATTCAACTCCCTCGCTTGGGATGGCTGAAATAGCGTTGTAAGATCTTCGTTTGACTTTAGGCTTCTTTGAGTTCACTGATGTTCACTGCTCGTCTACTAGTAAGTCAGGATGAACCCACATGACTTCACCTTTAGAGATGGTGTAGGGGACCATTCCCTTCTTTTCTTTTGATGAGAGTCAAGGTTTATGACCCTCGTCTCTGCTTGGGGAATTGGTTTCACGCCATCTTGGACTTGCACCTCGGCAAAGTCTCCGAACTGTAGCGTGACCATATTTGTGTTAGACCCTAGAGGGGGGTGATTAGGGTCTTATGCTAATCTAATCCGATTAAATGCCAATTAAATTAATTAACAAGTTATCCTAGCAATATGAAATACAACAAGATATGTGAGCTAGGATAAGCAATGTGAACAACAAGATATATCCTAACAAGAGATATAGGTAATGTATATGCAAGGATATAAAACTAACACAATGTGATATATCCTACCAAAGAGATATACAATATGATATATGCAAGGATATGTAACTAAGGGTGATATAAACATAAACAAGATAGTGGATCATATAAATAATGAGCTATGGACAATGGCGATATAAGATATGAACATAAATATAAATGAACGCCAAAGCACACTCAAACACACTATATGATCACGGAGTTCGGACCTTCCGTCCTACGTCTCCGCTCCCCACTCCCGGGGAGAAATCCACTAACACAATCCGGTTTGGAAGCCGGAACTTCTTCTACACACTCGGTTTTCTAGCTAACCGAAAACTCTACAACTCACACTCTTGCAATCACACTCTACACCCACTAAGTGTTGGACCTAGCCGTGTCTCCCTCAAGTGCTCGGTTACAACCTCTCCCTAGGCACGTCAACCGACGCCACTCCTCTTGGGACGATCCCCGACTCTCACCACACACTCCTCACTCGGTGTACAAGAGTATTACAAAGTGATTTAACAATTAAGCACAATATAGCAAATGATTGTTCTCTCTAACAAGGTGAGAACTCAATTAAGCACAACTCTTAGTCACAAACCCACAACCCCAAATTATACTATGAATGTAAATACAATAAGCTCAATAGGTTGTGTGTGAACAAAGAGATATAAATCAAAACTAAACTCAATGTAGTTCTAGCTTAATAACAATGATAATCAAATATATAAAAAAGCTAGAAATAGAGTTTAGAAAACTTCTCAATATATCAAGAGTTGGAGGGAGAATAGTTGAATGCCCAAACACCAATAGATGATCTCCTCAAGCTCTTGTAGAATTGAATCACAAAAACAAACTCTCAATTTGCTTAAAAGCTTTTTAAACACACTTAAACCAAACTAAAACCCTTGTTAAAAACTTTATTAAACTTGATTAAAAACCCTCTTGGTTAGTTTAAGAGTTGAAGGCAATGGGGTACTTATACCCTCTCTCAACTCAGCCAAAAACCTGAGCAAAAGACAAAACACAACCCCAAGGCAACGGTCAAAAAACTAGCCGTTGCAAACTGAAGGAACACTCGTCGGTCGACCGAAAAATTCGTCGGTCGACCGAAAATTTTCATCGGTCGACCGGACCGGTCGACCCAATGACTGGTTTTGAAAAAGGACTTCACAAATAAAAAATATCATCATTTTTCAAATATGTTCAAAAACATGAAAACCTAAAAATTGATATTTTGATATTTTGACTTAAACAACATTTTGAAACCTTATGAAATGATTGTATAGACTTGATAAAAGATATAATATGTTGTTATGAAGTCTATAACCTAGAAATGCAATATTTTCATAAAATTGCATATTCTATGCAAATATATTCAAAACACTAAATATGATTTCATTAAATATAAGCTTGTTAAAGGGGAAATCATATATAGGCATATAAACATGAAACAAAATAGTATTTTCCAATTCTATTCATTTGTTTCATAGTAGAACTTGAAAACTATCAAACCAAAACATATATGTATATATATAACTATATATATACAAAAACCAAAACGTGTATGTGTGTATATGATTGAGCTTAGAATATTAAACACACATAATATAAACCTATACTAAATATACCCAAGCTTGATGAAGGTCTTCAATGAGCATGACTTGGTAAACTTTGCGGAAGAAGCTTGTAATTGGATCTTTAACTTGAATTAACGTTGCTTCACTCCACAATTCCGCCAACCTCCATTTGATATGATCGTTAAGGCTCGGTTCCATCCATCCTCCAACTTATTGTTTGCCTAGAATCAATATAAAACACAAACACTAGACAAACAATATTAGATGTAAATTGTTTGTAAATCATCATCAAAATAAGAAGGCCAACAATTTGTAGATACCTTCTTTTGCTCAACTTGAAGGCTCATCACACATGCATCTAACAAAGCCTGGATTTTATCCTTCAGGATGTAATAGGCCTTGGTTGGATGATGCACCATCCTATGGTACATGCAATAGTTAGGATTGTCGGTCCTTGACACTTCTTTGCTCCGTTTCACCTTTGATAATTTGATCTTCTTCATTTTTATCAAAGATGTGAGGATGGAAACCACATGTTCATATTTGAAATCGTACTTTTTCTAAAAACGATTATCAGAAGTATTTCCTTTTTGTTTTGCAGAAGATTTAGGGGATGGGGCTATCTCAATAGCTAGAGTATCTTTCCCTTTTGATTATTTCTGGGAGTTATAGTGGTCTTTACCCCCTCCCTTCTTAGGTTGGGATTCCTGAGGTTCTTCAGCATCCATCCTCTTGAGCATGTTCTCTACCTGCTCTCCCTATCAAACAAAATCTTTTCATGGACGGGCTTCAACAGCGCCCATCCTAGACAAGATATTGATAGAAAGATTGTTGCGATACATCTCCATAAGAGTAGCTTCAAAAACCTAATCACACGAGTACAACGATCGATTTCTGAATCTCTTGACAAAGTCGCTGACAGACTGTCTTTTTCTGCTTCTCGGCCAATAGCATGGCCATGTACACCTCAGTGTCATCATCGAAGAATCGAGCTAGGAAAAGATTCTCCAAATCCTTCTAACTTTTGATTGACTCGGGCTCGAGTCTGTGAAACCATTCAAAAGCTACCCCTTTTAGGGTACTGAAGAATAGTCTAGTCATAATGGGGTCATTACCCACTATGTGTCTAGTCTATGCCTGGAAATAATAGATGTGTTGGATAGGGGAACCCTTGTCATCTAATTGCACTAGATTGAGTGGTTTGAACTTCGGGGGACATGGGACGGTGTCCCACTCGGGTGGATAAGGCCTGGCTACCTCCAGGTCATTGAAGATTCCTTGGAGTTTTAATGCGTCAAGTTGCTTCTGGAAATCCTTCAATTTTTGGTCTCATACTTTCGTACGAGGATTGGACTCAGCTTCAGACGATTCGGAATGAACCCTCATGACATTTTCCTCTTTGTTGTCTTCATCATTGCCATCTTGATGTTGATGGTTGTTCTCTTCATCAGCGTGTGAAGGTCGCTTAAGTCTTGATCCCGAGGCTTGGGAATAGGCTTTCTACTTTTTCTTTTCTTTCTCCCCGAGGAGTTTCTCTACCATTACTTCCAAGCGTCTCATAGACTCTTGTTGTTGACGGATGGTTGATTGTTGCTCTTTCATCAATCTCACCATGTCTTCTTCACTTCCAGCCATATAGGCACTTAGTTGTTCACTTTGATCGGTGTTAGAAGGATGAGAGGTTGCAATAGCTGAGTTCTCAGGATCTTCCTCAGCCTCATCTGTGATGCCCGCTAATCATCGGTAATCAAATAGGATCACCACACCAGTACGAGTACGAGTGTGTTGATACACCCCCTATCCTTCGACAAGCATTTCACCTAACCCTGGAGAGTATTTAGGATCAGAAGATTTAGAAGAATCAGCAGAGGCTTTGCTCTTGTCCTTGCTGACCATGTTAATCTTCACTTTAACGTGACGATCCTTAGGTGCTTGTTTTTTAGGATGAATGTGCCTTCTTCTTGAAGACGAGTTCATCGATAGCTCAATAAACCATTCGAAGACTGAAAATTTATGTGCTGACTCTCCATATGGGTATTGGGAAAGTACTACAGAAATAAGCTTCTCACAGCAGCAATGAGATTGCATCTGATTTCTACTGCACTTGCATATGAGATAATCCCGAAGGTCACCAGCAGGACAACTCCCAGCTAACTCTATCATCTTAGCCTTAGCTAAACGAGACCCTCTGAATGATAGAGGTTAACGAACTAGGGTAGGTTGAAAAACTCTATCATCCATGTGACGAGGTTCGTTGATAGAATCGGCTTGGCGAGTTTTCCTTTTCGATTGGTTCTTAATTTGAGGTTCATTTTCATGACGAACCTCAGTATGAACCACTTACTGAGTTTGCTAAACCTCTTTTTGAGGATGAGGCTATGTTCTAAGCCTACTCGGGTACGAGGATGAGGTCCGTCATTTTGACGTTCCTCAGTCACTTGACCCTCGTCAGACTTGTTGACCTTGGGCTGGTCAACTCTCGGTTGATAGTGAGAACCGTCTAGCGAGACCAACGCTCGAGCCATATGACGAGCTTGGTTCTGGCGCTGACGTTATCAAGCGCATCTCAACAGTTGACCAATAAGAACTTTTGCCTCAGCCAAAGCTAGGCGAGGTTTGTTATCAAAAGCCATAGTTTGGCTAGTAGAAGCTGAAGTTTGGCTAGGTTGCTTGACAACCCATTTCTTAGCTTGACGACTAGTTGCTGGAGCCTCCTCTTTGAGGGGCATGGACTTTTTCTCGAGGTTAACTCGAGTTGAATCATCAGAAACCACTTGGGCTGAGGTCTCATACGAGACTCAATGGCACTAACATACCTTCGTGGGACTGGATGCTCCAGAGAAAATAAACTCCTCGTACTTGGTCTGGTCAAACTTGATGACCAGGGTCTTAACTTCAGTTCCCACTACAATCTTGTCTGACTGTGCCACCACCATTTTGTTGGAAAGAATGGCTACTCCCATTGTGGTCTCCATCTTTAGTAGGGTCGAAAAATTGATGTTTGATTGATTCTCTTGTTTTAAGAAAACTGGGTTCGATCACTTGGTACGAAACCCTTATAATCGCTCACACTCTCTCTCGGTTACAGATGAGAGAAGATTAATCCAGCTCCTCCTTGTTTAACGTGGGCTCTTGGCGGTGAAAGGATACTTCCCTCAATGCTTGAGTTGAGCTTGCTTCTTGTTGACGATCAGAATAAGATCGTTGAAGCTTATGATGTTCGTTAGACTGCTAGAATCGATGTTCGAATCCTAGATCTATACGCAGAAGATCTGATCTTTGATGATTCTCAAAGTCCAAATTGCTAAAAAAAGTCCTTTTCTCTATAACGTGTAGGCTGTCTAAAAATCACAATAGATAGTTGATCCCCATCAAACACCGATGATGAAAGTTACAATTCGACGGCTTCCAGAAGGTTACAATTTGAAGACTTCATGTAGATCGATGAAGGTTACAATCTGACGACCTTCACAATAACTGATAAAAGCTCTAATCAACAGTCTTCACAATCAACATCGAAAGTTATAATCTGACGACTCTCATATTTGCAAGGAGCCAAGATGAAGATTACAAGATGACAGTCTTTGCAACACTCTAGAAAAAGAGACTACAAATTGACGGTCTCTTCAAAGCAAAACGCAGATATCATGCCCGTGTTTCAAGTTCAAAACATAGGGTTCATCCCCAGCATTCTAGTTAAAAACGCAGAGGTCATCCCTGTGTTACAACATTAAAACGCAGAGGTCATGCCCGCGTTCCAAAGTCAAAACGCAGAGGCCATCCCCAGCATTCAAGTCCAGACGCAGAGTTTGTGGACTCAAAACACAGAGTTCATGCAGAGACCAACTCTGCATCTCAGGTCCAAAATATAGAGTTCATGCAAAGCCCAACTCTGCATCTCAGGTCCAAAATGCAGAGTTCATCTCTGCATCCCAACTCTGTGTTTTAGATTTACAACGCAGCGCGACTTGTGTGTTCAGCCACCAAAATAGCCCAACTCTGCGTTTCAAGTCTAAAACGCAGAGTTTGGGCCCAGAATGCCCAGACCGGCGTTTTGACTTGTTCAAAGCATGAACTGAACGGTTTCAAAATCATTCTCCCCACGATTTGGGGAGCTATTTAGGGGGGTGGTTACACCCCCATTCAGCCCCACTTAGGAGCGAATTAAGGGAGCGGTTATACCCCTTAATCCCCTATAAATAGTGGGAAACTCAATTGAGTTCAGGTTGGATTTTTGGGCTCTGGAATTGATCCTTCTTTTTGGGCAGCAAAGAAGAGATCTTCGGCTAGCTTTTTTTGGGGATTTGCTGGAGCTTTGGAGATCAGCAACAGGAGCTTTCTTTATCGTTAGCTTATAAACCGATTTCGGTTAAATCAACTCTTTCATAGAGTTTCAAACTCGTTCAGAGTTCTAAAACTTGCTACGCAAGTTCTCCACAACATCAAATCGTGAGAAGAAGACCACGTTCCAGTGAATTAAGATGTTCGGATCGTCAACGGAGAGCAAACTCAACGCGAGCATTCGAGGGAGGCACTCCATCGCCATCGTGAAGAACCCAGACTTAAACAAAGGGGAGAATCCAGATCATTCTCCTCTTTTTTATAATCAGAATTCAAATTGTAATTAAGATCAAGAGAATACAAGTCAATTTTCTTTTATTCTTTTTACTACAACTTTTCCACCAAACAAAAGATGGTGACTCTACTGGAGACTAGCATCTCTGACGAAGAAGTGGTGGCATAATCCGACATCAAGCTCACTGGAACGACCATTGAAACTCTGATCATCGAGTTCGATCAAGCCAAGTATGAGGTGTTACTCTCCTTCGAATCCCTTAGCCCTAAGGCTATGCGTAAGATCCGCAAAGTCTTCAAGAAGACTAAAGCTCCAATTATTGCTCCTATGCCGGAGGAAGCCCTCTCCTTTCACCAAGATTGCTCGAATAGCCCTTCCTCCGAAGGAGTGGGCTCAGCTTATGCCAAACGCAACCCTCGGTGGTGCGTTGTGTAATCAAAACACAGCCTTCAGAGGCGCGTTCCAACATCAAAACGCAGACCTCAAAACTACGTTGATCTGGCTGAACGTAACTCTCAGGAGTGCATCCCAGAACCAAAACAAAACTCTCAGGAATGCGTTCCACAAACCGAACACAACTCTCAAGAGTGCGTTTCAGAATCAAAACATAGACTTCAAGACTGCGTTTCATCAGCAAAATACATACCTCAGGACTGTGTTTCACCAGTAAAACCCCTGAATAGTCTGCATAGCACGACTAGATTAAGGGGGGATATAAGAAGTTCATGGATTCAAGGCATCCCGACCAGATTCATGTTCACCAAGAGCCAGTCATGTCCAATCATGGACTGGGGGTTCCAATTCAAACCTCATGATCAGTGAGTAATTCTCCTCGAATCTTTGCAACAGATTTGAGAGAGTTCATGCGAGAGAAAGACAGATGCCACAAGTCATTCATTCATTCCAATGTGAATGACTGATTCCTACGGTATTCTCGGGATGTCCATGCTGCTCATATGCGGCCAAACCATTGGTGTTTGACCAATTAACGAACGTTTCTTTGCCTAACCAATGACGACGTTTGCACAGGAAGAAGTCCCCAGAGACCGAGTATCCTGGAGTCACTATCAATGTGATCGGTAGAGGGAAAGCCTCAGGTCCTAGTTCCGATGACTCTGAGACAAGTCGTTCACCGACCATTAGAGAAATCGCTAAGGAGTTTGAAGGAGTCTACCGACACACTCGGACTCGGACGGGAGCCATTCCCCCTGTCAACTATCAGAGGTTAGCCAGAGGAACCAATTCCGATGATGAATACTCAGCCATTGCGGAGTCTCAATCATTAAGCTCTTTCGTTGGGCATGAGAGCTTCGCCCACATGGCAGAAAATTCTGAAGATCTTTCAAAGAGGATTGCTGAGCAGGATGCCATGCTCCGAGCACTGCAGGAAACCATCAATAAAATTCGGAATATGATGGCTCAGATCATTACCAATCGAGCTAATTTCCAAAAAGCTGAGTCGCAACCTCGACAAGAATCCTCCCGGAAAGGAGGATCGCCCACATCAAAATCGAAATAAAAAGTGAACGAGACCTCTGATCAAGAAGCTCATCACATAGTCTCTTCATCTGAAGAAGAGAAAGAAGCCGAGAATGAGCAGAATCCTCAATCGGCTAAAATGGAAGAATTGGAAGCCCGCCTCAATGTCATTGCTAACATAAGTGAGCTCCAAGACGAGGGAGTTGCCAGGCCCTATCTTGCCGAATGGGATGAAACCCCTTATCCTCTAAAATTTGAGGTCCCGACGCTACAAACTTTTGACGACACAGGATCACCAAACCAACATATCTATCATTTCAAGTCACAGACTGGAAATGTGATATCAAACGATGCTATACTGGCTCGATTGTTCATTAGCACCCTCAAGGGAGTTGCCTTTAAATGGTTCAAGAAACTGCCTACTGGATGTATCCAAAGGTGGGTAGATCTAGAGAGACTCTTCCTGTCAAGATTCTTTGAAGAGGATATAGAAGTCTCCATCCATACCCTTCTCGCCACTAAGCAAAAAAAGAGGGAGTCTATCAAAGCCTTTATCAAGAGGTTCCGAAGCATGGCTCTCCGATGTTCGTCAAGTATGACACAGTCTACCTTAGTGGAGACCTGTCGACACAGCTTGCAGACCGACCTTCTAGCACAAATGAGTGTTGCAGAATACCACTCCTGGAGATAATTAGTCTCTCAAGGCGAACAGACTCAAAAGATTATTGCCAGGATCAAAGCTGAAGAACAAAGTAGGCAGGATCAACCTGAGCAATCGGACCAAGCCCAATCTTCTCAGTCAGAAGGGGAAGATACTACGAGTACTGAAGCTAATCCTCTTCAGTAGGATGGCGGGTCTAACAACTATCACATTAACAGTTACCTCTGATAGTCAAACTCGTTAGATAGTGGCCCACTAGGCGATGTGTCATGTCTACTCCTTTTCCCCCTGCACTTGTTCAAGATTGGGGTTTGGTTTATTTGTAGTTCATTGGATTATGAGTAATAAATTTTTTGAGTTGTCATAGAATATCTCTGTCAACCACAAAATCCGTCAAAACTATCAAGTTAACAATACACATCTGATAGTCTGTCTCCCCCACCAATCCTCTTCAAGTAGGATGACGGGTCCACCAAAACTATTATGTTAATGATCACCTCTGATAGTCCATTTTTCTCAAATTCTTCCACCAATCCTTTTCAAGTAGGATGGTGGGTCCACCAAAACTATCATGTCAATGATCACCTCTGATAGTCCATTTCCCTGAAATTCTCCTGCTAATCATCTTCAATAGGATGGTAGGTTCACAAAACTATCACGTTAACATTTATCTCTGATAGTCCATCAATCTGCCATTCCTCTTCAATAGGATGGTAGGTTCACAAAACTATCACGTCCATATTTACCTCTGATAGTCCATCAATCTGCCAATCCTCTTCAATAGGATGGCGGGTCCATAAAACTATTACGTTAATAGTTACATCTGATAGCAAAACTCTTCAGATAACGACCTGCCGTGTGACGTGCCTCTATTCCAACCATAGTCATTACACTCCAATGTCACTAAACGACTTGACGAATAGTGGCTCACAAGGCGATATGCCACGTCTACCCTTTTTTTTCTTCCCCAACCAAGTCTTAATCAAGATTGGGGGTTGGTTACTTTGAATCTATTGGATTAAGAGTAACGAATCTTTCACATCATCGAGTTAACATTACACTTCTGACGATCATCATATTGGATTAAGAGTAACGAATCTTTCACATCATCGAGTTAACATTACACTTCTGACGATCATCACCCCTACAGAGTATGAATGCAGCTTGCATCACTCCTAATTTGTCACGTTAATAATACACCTCTGACAATCAACTTATCAATCCTTATCAATAAGATGATAAGTCCTTAAAATTGCTTAAATCGCAATCTTTCCCAGCAAGACACTAAGTCTTCAAAATCCTATTCAAATCACAAGTATCAAAATTCATCGCTTCTGGTGATAAACTCACCTAGAAAGTTTCCCTAGCGAGACGCTAATTCCCAAAATCTTGTGCAAGTCACAAGTACACATTCTTTTGTCACGTTAATATCACACCTCTGACAACTCACTTATCAATCCTCTTCAATAGGATGATAAGTCCCCAAAGTTGCTCCAATCGTAACATTTTTATGTCGTGTTAACATCACACCTCTGACAACCAAATCAACTTATCGACTCTCTTTAATAGAGCGATGGGTCCTCAAAGTTGCTTCAATCACAACAAATTCCTATCATGTTAACACCAAACCTCTGACAATTCACTTATCAATCTTCTTCAATAGGATGATAAGTCTACAAAGTTGCCACGATCACAACAAATTCCCATCATGTTAACACCAAACTTCTGACAATTAACTTATCGACTCTCGTCAATAGAGCGATAGATCCTCAAAATTGCCCTGATCGTAATATTCTTCCTATCATGTTAATATCACACCTCTGATAAAATCAACTTATCGACTCTCTTCAATAGAGCGATAGGTCCACAAACCCGTCAAGTTAATATCACACCTCTAACAATACCATCAACTTATCAACTCTCTTCAATAGAGCGATAGGTCCACATACCCGTCAAGTTAATATCACACCTCTGATGACCAAATCAACCTATCGACTCTCTTCAATAGAGCGATAAGCCCATAAAATACTGTTAGGTTAGCATCACACCTCTAACAGTCAAACCCCCCTGATAAACTTGTTAATCCTTTTTCAACAAGAATAGCAAATTTTCATTATAAAATCCCTAGCGGATTAAAGATTTTCTGAAATTATCCTAGTGTTAGTAAAGAAAATTTCTGAATTTCACTCTAAGTGAAAATTCATGCCAAGTTAATACTACACCTCTGGCACTTCTAACTTTCTTTCAGTGTCTCAAGTGAAAATATAATACAAGAAGAAACAGCGGCAAAGTCTACATCGTAGCTCCAAAAATCCATACCCTACACGCATGGGGGACTTTATCTCGATCCCTAATTAGAAATAAGTCTGCATCTAACACATGCTGCCAGGTAGCCTGTTCCCGCAATAATGGCGAAGCCTACGTACTCAATATCATGGAAGGTCATTATTAATAACGCCAAAATCCGTGCCTTACACGCACGGGGAACTTTATCCTAAATCCTAAGTAGGGATAAACCTACGCCTAACACTCATTGCCGGTTAGTCTTTTGCCATGAAAAAGATACCAAAATCCATGCAACACATGCATGGGGGACTTTATCTTGATCCCTAAATAGAGATAAGCTTATGCCTAACACGCATCGTCGGGTAGCGCATTCCCACAATAATGGCAAAGCCTATGTATTCAATATCGTAGCAGGTTGTTATTAATAACACCAGAATCCATGCCTTACACGCATGGGAACTTTATCTCGATTCATAATTAGAGATAAGTTTACGTCTAATACATGTTGCCGGTTAGTCTTTCCCTTATGTTTTGATGATGTTTTACAACCACCATTATCGGTACTAATTGCTTATTGGGTGATAATGTAGTTAATATACATATCAAGCATGTTAGTACCACGAATGGAGGATTGGATGGAATATGCGCTACAACAATGATATCCAAAGGAGGAGGAGGCATAGTGATGAAGCAACGTTCATTCAAGAACACCAAATGCTATAATAAGCTTCATCCAACTCAAGCTACATCAAGACTTAAGAATTATATTCTTGTGAGGATATTAGCTAGTTTTTATTTTCTCTCTAGTGCTAGAATGTAGGCAAAGAGTTATCGATTTCACTTGAAGCTATTGGGATATCACACACACGTTTTCATATTTATATTTTTGAGCGTATTTCACAAAATACTATTTTTCACAAGTAGGATGACCTATTTGCAAAATTCCTTTTCCAAACAATTTGTTGTTAGTATCAAAAACATTTTACAAAGTTTCATAATTTTTAGAAGTCAAATGAATTTTTTACAAATATTTTAAGTGAGTCAAAAACCTATTTTTTGAGTGTATCAGTTCGCGGTCGACCGCCACGATCGACCGCGCCTGAGTTCTTTCATCAGTGGGCAGCAGAGACTTTCACGGTTGACCGTCGCGATCGACCGTGAGCTCGAGAATTCCCACAGTCGACCGCCATGGTCGACCGTCACGGTCGACCGCAGAACTCTCTGGAAGTTTACTCCGTTTCTGGGTTATCTCGCGGTCGACCACGAAAAAGTCTCGGTCCACCGCCACTTATTTTAAACGGTCATCTGGTATAGTTTTTCAACGCCGATTTTACACGATCTCAGTGCAGTTTTGTTTCCAGGTTTTGGGAGATTGGGTATGGGTTCAAACAGCTGTGATTTTCTATTTAAACCTATACTCTTCTTCTTCCTCATTGTACCAACACTTTCAAAATATTTCAGAGAACGTTTTTACAGAGCTTAATTTTCAAACCCATTTCTCTCTGAGTTTTTGTGTTTCACATCCCAGCTTCAGTGTGATCTTCTCTTTGCCATAGGGACATTGTAAAGAGAGGGTTTTTACACCAATTTCTACTATTTTGAGAGCTTGATCTTGAAGAGATCAATTGTGTGGGAGTGTGTTCTAGTGAGATCAATTGTGTAGTGTGAGATCGTGAGGGGATCGCTGTGTAGAAGAAGTTCTGGCTTCCAAACCGGGTTGTGTAGTGGATTTCTCCTCGAGAGTGGGGAGCGGGGACGTAGGTCAGCACGTCACAGGATAACGATTCCTAACTCTATCTCCTCTATATTGATTGCTTTTGGATATTGTGTTTTGCTTGTCTTAATTTTTATTGCGCAATTATAGCCTTGTGACCCTAATCACCCCCCTCTAGGGTCCAACAATTAGTATCAGAGTTTGGTCTCTATATTAGTTTTTGGTTTAATCACCTTAGAGAAAAGATCTTATGGAGGCTTCAATGAATGTGCACATGTTAGAGGGACAATCCACCACTAGACCATCACTTTTCACCGGTAGTAATTTTACTTATTGAAAGGCTAGGATGAGGATTTACCTTCGTTGCATTGATCTTGATATCCTAGAACTTATAGAAAAGAAATATGTAGAAAAGCCCAAAGTCGGGACTATGACCGATGGAGAAAGGCACCAAGCCAATCTCAATGCAAAGGCTATGAATGCCTTAATTTGTGGTCTTTCCCCCAATGAGTATAATAGAGTTTTCACGTGTGTAACCCCATACGAAATATGGGTGAAATTATGTATTACACATGAAGGAACCCCCTAAGTTAAGGAATCCAAAATTAGTGGGCTTATGCATGAATATGAGTTGTTTCAAATGCTTCCAAATGAATCAATTGATGCTATGTTTTCTCGCTTCACTAACATTATCAATGAATTGCATGGTCTTGACAAGAAATTGACTATTCAAGAGACGAACTACAAGATTCTCCGTTCATTGACTCCGATGTGGGAACCCAAGGCGACGGCGATAGAAGAAGCTCATGACCTTACCACTCTACCTCTCGATGGCCTCATCGGCAAGCTCAAGGTTAATGAGAAGAAGCTCAAGGGAAAGGAGAAGGAGGAAGTGCCCTCACGGAAAGTTGAGGAGCCATCACCAAAATCGAAGATCATAGCTCTCAAAGGAGCTAGTGATAACTCCTCTTCGTCATCGAATAGTGAAGTTGGTTTTTCTAGAGAAGTGGCTCATCTCTCTAGAAGAATTTCTAGACTCATAAAAATGAATAAGAAGTTTAATCCCCGTTCTAACAATAAATTTCCTTCACATGTAGGAAAATGTTTTGAATGCAATGAACCGGGCCATATCGCTAAGGATTGCCCAAGGCTCAAGGAGAAGTATATGAAGTATAAGAAGAAGAAGGCTATGTATGCCGGATGGGAGGAATACGAACCAAGTGATTCGGATAGTAATGAAGAAGGAGCTAAACTTGCTCTTCATGATCCCAACATTTGTTTCATGGCTCTTGAACAAGAGGTAATATCCGACACTGAAAGTGAATCCTTTTACATGCAATGAGATCTAGCTACGGCTTTAGAAGAATTGAACATTGAATTTAAAAGAATGTCAAAGGAATTTTCCTCTTTTAAAAAGTTGCATGCTTCTTGTGATATCAAACTAGAACAACTACAAACCTCTCTTGCACTAAAAGATGAATTGCTAGGAGATCTTGATTTTGAGAATAAGCAATTAAGATCTAAAATTGAAAAACTAGAAATTGAGAGTGGTAGGATTAGACCCACTCATGCTTATGTTAATTATCATCACTATGGTAGAAATAGATTTCATAGATATCATGCTCAAACACACAAGAGAAATTTTGTGTGCACATATTGTATGAAACATGGACACATTTCTACTCATTGTAGGATCAAGGATAATCATGAATTTTATGGCATGACATGGGTACCCAAAGGTATCAAGCTTGTTTGTTGGAAAAATTGCAAAGAAGAGAACAAAGAAAATTGACTTGTATTCCTTTGATTCTGATTACAATTTGATTACAAAAGAGAAGAAAACGAATTTGATTCTCTCCTTTGTTTAAAACTGGGTTCTTCTCGGTAGCGATGGAATGCCTCCTTCGATTGCTCGCGTCGAATTTGCTCTCCGTTGATGATCCGACCGTCTTCTATCTCGTGGGAACGATGAACTTCTGTGGAAAGTTTAATGGATAACTCTTGAACAAGTTTATGAACTCTGAACGAGTTAGAACTCTATTAATAGAGTTGTTAGAACCGAAAATTCGGTTAATGACCAAGCTGATATTCTGTTGTTGAAGAATCTTCTCATATTTGATCTTCTGAATTTGATTCGAAAATCATATCTCCAAGGATTTTACTGCTGCTGCTGTTGAATCACCAAACTGATTAGTTGAGATCCTCCCAATCCAATCTGCTGCTCCTCTTCCGTTCCAAAGAGCCAGCCCTTAACTCAGTTGAGTTTGTTGAGATTTTATAGGTGGATAAGAGGTTGTAACTGCCCTCTAAATCCGCTCCCAAGTGGGCGTGATTTCCTCAGATCGTGGGGAAAAACGGTTCTGAAACCGTTCGACTCATATTTGAATGAGTCAAACGCCCAACCTGGCATTCAGCTGAACATCATTGAACGCGAGGGGTCACTCGCGTTTGGTTTATTATAGTTTGGAAACGCGGGGGTCGGTGTTGGTTGAACCCCTACGAACGCAAGGGTCGCTCACGTTTAGCTTGTGCTTGGAAACGCGGGGGTCGGCTGCACTTTCAGAATTGCAACGTGGGGATGACATCCGCGTTTTAGAAGGAGCTAGTTGACTTGTAACTTCTTCTGTAAAGCATTGCAAGGACTGTTGTTCAGTAATCCTAGCTTTAGCTATTGTGGAATGTGAAAGTCGTCAGATTCTAACTTTCACTGCAGAATGTGAAGACTGCTGAATAGAGTTTTCATCAATTGTCGGAAGTGTCGTTAAATTGTAACTCTTCTCGATCTATGTGAAAAGTCCTCCATTTGCAGCTTTCGATTGTCGGCGCGAAAGCTATTTGATTGTAGCTTTCGTTGTAGGAACTTGACGGGAATCAACATCCATAGTGTTTTTAGATGAATATTTGCCCACAGCTCTCTACCAAGCAACTCACCAACTACGTCCAACCTTTTATTTCTGAAATCATTACATTGCTCATCAGCATCTCTAATAGTTGCTAATATAATATTAGTCA
Organism: Asparagus officinalis; assembly: GCF_001876935.1. Taxonomy (NCBI): domain Eukaryota; kingdom Viridiplantae; phylum Streptophyta; class Magnoliopsida; order Asparagales; family Asparagaceae; genus Asparagus; species Asparagus officinalis. The sequence goes on along the minus strand of NC_033797.1, from coordinate 25,498,058 downwards.
TGTTGTTGTCGCAACCATCAAGATCAATCATCTCAGAAATGAGGCCGTGTTTGTGACGATTGTAGAATTACGAATACAGTGATTAGACAGTCGTCTGATTGTGACTTTCATTGTCGGAGCTTGATAGGGATCAGCTATCCATCGTGATTTTTAGACAACCTACAGAACCCCCTCCAAAGTTTTTGAAAGTTCGCGGTTGACTGGGATGAATTTTTGGAATACTTTGGATCCCAAAATTTAGTGGATTGACTGCTCACTCTGTCTGATCGAGCTAGATGATTTCGATGTTGTTAATTGTAATCTATCTGTGCTTTTCCAATAGACTCCCCAGTGGAGTCGTTTGTTTCTTCTCAGCTTTGGTCACCTTGATGATTGCTGTTAGCTCTCCTTCTATTCATCTGGGGGCTATGTCATAGCCTTGGTAGTCAAGAAGCTACTATCATAGCGGTCCAAATACAGAGATAATTTCTGCATTTGAGAGTTGGAACGCGTGGGTGAGCTCAGCGTTGGGAATTTTGAACGCGTGATTGAGCCTCGCGTTTGGAAGCCCAAACAACTCGAACGCTAGGGTCGAGTTTGGGCGGGATTCTGGCCTCGAATCCCGTCCGTTACGATTTGATAGCTCACAGCTGTCTATAAATAGACCGCTGGAGGTCAAATCAAGAGTCATTCGACTCTTCTTGAAACTTTAATGAAAAATTTTGTTTTCTTCTCCGGCGACAACTGCACATCTCCTCCGGAACAGCAGCTCGTGCAGGTGTCAGCTCCTATGCAAGAGCAGCCCCTGCCTGCCTCATCTACTGTAGCTGCTTCACCTACAGCACTGATGAAGATCTCGCTTGTGCCAGAGCAGCCCCTGCCTGCCTCATCTACTGTAGCTGCTTCACCTACAGCACTGATGAAGATCTCGCTTGTGCCCACAGAGACCGGACCAAGCGCGTCTCCGGTGAGGACAATGATGCCTTTGACTTCGAGTCCTTCGTAGTTGAATGTTTCAGTTGCCTCCGCGACTTCTACACCCAAATCACTTGTTAATCCATACTTTGGCGCGTCCACTTCTGGGGTCGTCGAGTCGTCCTCCATTGCTTTTTCCAGTCCAACGGACGCTCCTGACTTCCTCCATATTTCCTTGAGCTACTTAAACAGTCTCGTGAGGAAGGTAATTGAGGTTGTCACAGCTGGTCGAGGCCGCTTTGATTCTTTTAAGTCTCTCTTAGAAGCAGGCTTAAATGGGGTCAAAAGTGTGGGCAATGCCCATTGCTTTGAACGTTGTTCGGAAGCTATTTCCCACTTAGAAGCCCGACTCAAACATTTGGAAACCCTTAGCCACGAAAACATTCAGACACAGATCGTGTCTACTTTTGCTGACTTCCAGGTTGAGGAAGTGACTCGCCGTGAGGCAATTGAGCGAGGTCTGGCTGAAAAAGAGCTTCAAGTCACGCATTTGCGAGAACAAAGCGATCTGAGACGAAAAGAACTGGAGCTCTCTACCGCTTCTTTGGACCTTATCCGTACGAAACTTGTCGAGGCTGAGGCGGAAGTGCTGAGATTGAAGGCCCAGCTTTCTCGCGAAGAAGCCGTTGTTAATATACTTGGGGCCAAGAATGCAGACACTCTTTTGAATTACCATACGGAAGTTCAGGCTCTTGAAAGAGCGAAGAAGGAGGCAGCCGCTGAAGTAGCACCCACTGAGGATGAGCTGCGGAGAAAGGCTGAAACCGTTGTATGGGCCAATCATGAGGAGAAGCTTTCTGATGCCAAAGCTCAACTTGCCTCTTTTGACTTGACCTTGTACTATTCTTTTGCTTAAGAACAGCTTTGTATCACTTCTTTTTGGTTTCTGAATAAAAAGTGATATTGACTTCTCATTGTTTCTTGCATTTATCATGTTTTGATTTTAAATACAAGTCACGAGAAATGCCTGAGATGTATTCCTGACTTAGAATAAATCTCCACAACGGTTCTGATGCAGAAAACTTTCTTTATTATCGTTTAAAATAACTCTAGAAAGTTTTAAACTGTTGAGGATGGATATTTTATTATTTTCCCATAATGGGGGTTGACTGGTAGAATTCTTCCTGTGTCGTTTCTGCTTTGAACACTGAAAGAAGTCTATAGGTGTCCGAGGTATAGTTTTAACTCGGTAGGGGGAATATTGCGATCAGGGCAACTTGAGAACTTATCGTTCTATTGATGAGAATCGATAAGTTGATTTTGTCAGAGGTGTGATTTTAACGTGACAGAAGAAATATTACGATCGGAGCAATTTTGAGGACTTATCGTTCTATTGATAAGAATAGATAAGTTGATTTTGTCAGAGGTGTGATTTTAACGTGACAGAAGAAATATTGCGATCAGAGTAATTTTGAGGACCTATCGTTTTATTGATGAGAATCGATAAGTTGATTTTGTCAGAGGTGTGATTTTAACGTGACAGGAGAAATATTGCGATCAGGGCAATTTTGAGGACTTATCGTTCTATTAACGAGAATCAATAAGTTGATCTTGTCAGAGGTGTAATTTTAACGTGACATTTGTGAGGAAAAAATATTATAGCGTCTCACTGGGGAGAACTGCTAAGTGTTTTATCATCGGAGTGATGAATTATGATACTTGTAATTTGAACAAGATTTTGGGGGAGTTTGTTACCCTACTGAAAATAGGTTATTTATTGCTCTGCCGAGGAGAGCTAATAAATTGACAATAATTTGGAGACTTATCGTTCTATTAATGAGAACTGATAAGTGGATTTTGAGGTGTAGTATTAGCCGATGAGAATTTAGATTCTACTGAAGAGATACAGAGGTTTTGATTAACACTCTGTTAAGCGGGTTCACAAGTGCGGGTTCTTCATTTAGAAGAATTACAACGCTGAGGTGACCTTCACGTTTGATGTTTGAAACACGAGGTTCGGGCCTTCGTGACGCTGGCTCGAGCTTTGCATTTGGGAAACTGAACGCGATAGTGAGCTTCGTGTTTCAAAGATGGTTGGGATTCTCTCCTAGAATCCCGTGCCATCTTAACAGCTTGACAGCTGTTATAAATAGACCTGAGTGGTCACGTCAAGAGTCACTTGATTCCCAAAACTCTTCGGCTATTTCCGAGAACGAGAACTCTCGTTTGATTACGGCAAGATCTAACTTCATCTCTCTCGTTCAAAAGAGTTTCCTCCGATCGACTGCATCAATGGCGCCTCGGAGAACGAGCTCTAACTCCAAGAAAGTCGTTGGAGCGACCTCCGAGATGCCGTCGGCTGAGGACGTCGGCGGTGTCCTTGTCCATGCGGGAACTTTGCTGTCGACATTGCTACCGCAGGGGCCTCCCTGTCGTGGTGAGTGCTGGCCGAAATAACTTGCCTTGGCAAGTTCTTTGACAACCCTGGATGGGTTCTTGATAACGAGGAAGATGACTCGTTTTAGCTCAATGAAAACGCGGGGTTGGGATCCCATATGGGTCTCGACCCTCGCGTTCAAGTTTTTCAACACGAGGTTGACTCTCGCGTTTGAGACTTCTGACGCGAGGTTCGACCTTCGCGTTGGAGACTTTGGACACGAGACTTTAACCCTCTTGTGCTTTCCGACTCCTGTCCCTTTATGTTGATACTTCGCTTCTAGCCGCTAACCTCATGCTTTTATCTGCTGCATGCTTCTCCAAAACGTGCCTTGCTTCTCGGCAAAGCAGCATCATTTTTGGGATACCATCGGCTGGACCTGACTGCGAATGAAATATTCAGCTCTTCAGAGCCAGAATTCATATGTTACCTTCCCCGAATTCTGAAAGAGCGCGAAATGATTAAATTCCCCCAATGCTCTACCCTCAGCGATTCTTGGATAACTTACTAGACTTTGGAGACCCCTGCGCGTTCATGCCCAAGGTTGTTTTTTTTTCCCATAGAACCACGGCCATTCATATCTTGGGATTGCATTACCAGTCGATGACTCACCTCACATATGCCTAGTAAGATTCAAAGTTTGCCTCGTGGAAAAGTTGTGATCGGCCTTCTTATTCCTCCCAACACATGCAAGAGGCATGGTACCCCACTCTCTATTCTTAATTGAGCTGTCAGTCGCGGGTTTGACCTGTCGACATAGTCAAGAGAAAGCAGAACGTGTCGCTTGGATCTTCGGTCGGCTCGTGCTCGTACACAAATCCGGCGGACAATCTCAAGTGGTTTAAGACCTGTGTTTGTTTGAGAAGAACAGGAGCTGGTTCAGGCAGATGCCACGTCCAGCCGAAGCATCTTTATTCGCAATCTTGCAACTCAGCGTGTGAATTTCTCCTACCCAGACATTAGATCCCCTGGTATGGGTCCTGTTCTGTGAGAAGCGAGGCTTGGTGGACACCGTATCATTGGTTGGAACTTTTCTTTGAGGGACGCTTAAGGCTCAATCCGCCTTCGCCTCCAATCGGGCTCCTCAGCAATTCCCTGGTATGTAGGGCGGTTCCGGACGGCGGGCGCAGTGTGCCAGAACACCGTTTCCACAATTTCTTCGCTATGTTGGAGAAATATAACCCAGACAGCTGCACATTTTTCACACCTGCAGGAGAGTTAGGTTTTGCTCTTCATGAGATGCAGGCAGTATCGGGGTTGCCACTCGAAAAAACACCATACGAGGAGTTCATCCCTACCACCAAGGAACTTTCCTTACTGAAGGTGGCACACCCAGAAATTTACTCTACTTTTTGGGAATTGATGTGCCACTTCCACATATGTGCCCAAGTCTTTGGGATGCGTGGAGGGGGCATTATGCATACCACATGGGCGGAATACTTCTTTCAAAATTTAAACCAGAAAGATGTAGTCGTATCTCGGGTTACTGTGATCTCTTGTAAGGATGCCAAAGCTCGAATTACAGCTTCCAGTGCTACCTATAAGACAGAGCATGCCGAGGATGATTTTGAAGCTGGCGTCGAATTTGAAGATTTCCACTACCAAGCGACAGTTCCCATCTCTGACACGGCTCTACTTGCGGGCTTCTTCATGATTTGGTTGAAGCGGTACGTAGTACCGTCAAGACCAATAGAGGCAATATTAGCTGAGGTTGTGTACCCAGCTATTTTGCTAGTGCACGGGAGACCTGTGAGTCTCCTTACTGCTATGGTTGGCTGTATTCAGAACGACCTGAGGGTGTTGACTTCAGAACTTCTCAGTGCTTTGGGGATCAAAGCTACTAAGAAGAAAGCTGGGAAAGCTCCTCAACCACGTGTTCCAGTGCCGTATACATATCTAGTGGCCTGGTTCGTGTTGCATTGCCCTTCATTGATGACGGGAGTATATGAGGACGATGACGCTTATATTCCCTTTGTACAGAGACTGGAGTCAGCCACGTGGACTAATTCTTACATAGTCAGGGCTCGACAACTTCTATCCCGGGAGGACAATTATCGGATTTTCGGCTGCGCTCCTAATTTTGACGGAGCTGACGTGGAGGACGCCCGCTTCATGGACTTGCTTTTTGAGGGCTCGTCTTCTTTGGAAGAGGGCACATTTAGCTGGCTTCTTATGATCAGGTTGGGCTACCTGGTCTACCGCTTGCGGGAGAAGTGCATAATCGAACCTTACATGACTTCTCGGTTCGCCAGACAGTTTGGATATGACCAACTCTATGTTGGCAATCCTAACCCGGCGTTAGCTCAGATTGGGAATTTGTATGAAGGAGCTCGTGCATGGTACTTCTTCTCTGCCGGGAGAACCCATGCGCAATTCACCTTACCCAACTCACCGCCTGGCTGCTCTACTGTTATGGATTTCCGCCAGTGGTTTGCTGAAGTTTCTCAGATCTCGGAATATGATGTTTATACTTCATGTATAAACGAGATTCGGGAATTGTATCGTTCGAGGAGTGGTTCTACGAGTACTCATCTGACAGGGATGGAAGAGTACCTATCTTGCGAACAGGAAGCGACCGGAGCCGTTAAAGCTCCTAGGGACTTGTCCACCATAGAACCTTCTGAGGAAGAGGTTTCTATGGGGATCGAAGAGGGAAGACCAATTGCTAATTCTCCCGAAGAAAAGACAACTGAGGAGATTCCTACAGAAGAGCCTGTTCCTAAACCTCGTTCTTTAAGATCGGGTAAGAAGGCTCTTTCTGCTGCTGAGCAAGGCGAATATGACAGGAGAATTCGTAAGCGAATACCTGTCATGGCCAAAAATTTCAAAAAGGCCAAGTTAGTGGGGGATGCGATGAAATCTGCGCCCGTTGGGAGTTTCACTGATCGAGAGGACGAAATGTCCCAATCAACCCCTTCTATTCCTGAGGACGCTAGAGCTGGAGAGGCATCGCCCGTTGAGGGTTCTGAATCCGCTCCTCTTTCTCTTTCGCGAGACGAAAGTGCATGTAAGGGCCCTTCTTCCGAAGTTGCTCCATCATCTGTTCAGGATGAACACACAGGTCCGATCTATCCAACCATTCCTCCTCGACGCTCGAGAGCTCTGAAGAAATCGATTGAGGAACTAGAACGTTGGATGCAGATAATTGTTAATATTGTCAGTGTTGAAGGAGCTTCTTTTGAAGATTGTGAACCCATCTTGACCCAATGCTTAGACGATATCAAGAATAAAGGCGATGCATCATGGACTGAGCACTGTCAGGGAGGAATCGCTCTCTTGAAGGCAAAATTAGCAACTTTCAAGGAGCTGCAGCGCACCAATTTAGATTCTGAAGTGGAGCCGGCTCTTTCTTTGGCGATAATCTCTAGGGCGCATCACCCAGGGACTCTTCACAAGGACTTGTCTGATAAAAAGGCCCGCATATCCGCTTTAAGGAAGCAGCACTCTAAAGCATATGCTAAAATCAAAGGTGTTGCTTCTACTATTCGTGATATTGAAGAAACTATTGCTCGATTAGAGGCCGAGTTGGACCAGAAGAAAGCCCAATTGGCCCACTATGAGGATGTCAGAAAAGAGCTTGAGCATCAAAGTGGCCAAATTTACACAGATTTTTGCCGTACACTCCACGCGGCTGAGCGGATTCGCAAAGACATTGTTGCTGCCCTTCCTATCGAAGCAGAACTCAGAAAGGAGATTGAAGAACAAGTCCGAGCGGCTCATCAGAAGAAACTTTCTGCCTTCAAGTCGAGGCTAAAATCTCTCAAGTTAATGAGACCTGATGTTTAGATATCGTCCTGTTCTTGACTAAGGAATTTTGTATCATTTTCACTTTGTTTGTCATCATTTTGTGTTTAGATTAACAATTTTGAATGAAAATGATATCATTTTGCCTTTTATCGTCTCTTTTGCTGAAACCTAGTTCAAGGTAATGGAAAATAGAGCTAATGCTATCAAAATTCTCTTTATTATTTATTTAGAATAATTCCATCAAATTACAATCGTCAGAGGTATAGTGTTAACATGACGAAATACAAGATAGAATTACACTAAGAATAGGCAACCCCCAGCCTGATTTAGCTGGGGTCCGAGGGGCTATATGATTCACGGAAAGTATCTCTTTTGAAACTTCCCATTAATCGGCATCATGAGCCTATCTCCTTCTTGGTTGATGAGACGATATGCTCCATTCGAATAGACTGATTCTATTACGAAGGGCCCTTCCCATTTAGGATTGAACTTCCCTTTGGTTTTGTGTGTCATCACCATGGGTCGTCTGTTGGCCAACACTAAATCGCCCTTCTTGAAAACTCGTTCCTTAACTTTTTTTATTGTAGGCTTTAGAGATACGGGCTTGATATAACTCGATCTGTTGCTGAGCTTGAAGTCGTTTGTCGTCTAAGGCTTCAAGTTCTTACAGACGTCGTTGATGTTTTTCTTCTTCTGTTAGCCCGGTTGTAATAGCAACTCTCAGAGAAGGGATTTGGATTTCCAATGGCAATACAGCTTCACAGCCGTATACCAAAGAGAAAGGTGTGGCTCTTGTAGAGGTTCTTATTGTCGTGCGGTAAGCCCACAGACATTCACCAAGTCTTTCATCCCAATCACGCCGGCTTTTGGAAACAAACTTTTTGAGAAGCTTCACTATGGTTTTGTTAAAAGCTTCTGCAAGACCATTTGCTGGTGGATAATACGCCGTAGATGCAACACTTTGGATTCTAAATTTGTCACAAAATTTTTGAAACCCAAAGCTGACGAATTGTGTCCCGTTGTCGTGAACTATTCGTCTCGGGACTCCAAAACGGTAGACGGCGTGATGCTTGATGAACTTGATTACATTTGAAGTCTTAACTTCTTTCAACGGGATTGCCTCCGTCCATTTGGAGAAATAGTCGGTTACGGCTAGAATGAACCGGTGTCCTTTAGACGTCGGAGGGGAAATCGGTCTGACGATATCCATACCCCACATTTCGAATGGCCAAGTCGCCGATGTGGGATGTAAGTTCCCTGGTGCTTGGTGGATGAAGTCTCCATGAATTTGGCACGCGTGACAACGTTTAGCATAGTCAACCGCGTCTGAAAACATCTTCAGCCAATAATAGCCGATTCGTCGGAGGCGATCTCCTAATTTAGCTCCGGGCTGTTGAGCTCCGCACATTCCGTCGTGAGCTTCCTTAAAGGCCTCTTTTGCTTCCTTCCGGGAGAGGCATCGAAGCAAAACTCCATCATGTGACTTACGGTACAGGACTTGAGAGACTGCGTCGTAATAGAATTGGAGGGCCTTTCGTTTGATAGAGGCCGCTTCCTTAGGGTCATCTGGCAGAATTCCATATACGGCATAGTCGATGTACGGGAATCGCCAATCCCTAGATTCGAACTCCATAAATGTCGTACAGACTTCTCCTGACATCGTCTCGTCTGGGTTTTCCTCCATGGGGATCTTGGAAGAGCATAGTTTCCGTCCCGCTACTAGAATCGTTGTTTCAGCTCCCGGTGGCAATGCTAATGAAGTTGCCAAAGAGGCTAGAGCATCTGCATAAGCATTCTGAGCTCGTGGTACATATTCGATAAAGAATCCTTCGAACTTTTGAGCTTGCTCTAGCACTGCGAAGTAATACGGGATCAAATCCTCATGACGTACTTCGTATTCTCCTCGAACTTGATTAACGATGAGTTGAGAGTCACCGTAAGCCTCAAGGTGCCGAACATTTAGTTCTTCAGCAAATTGCATTCCTAATAGCAGAGCATTATACTCGGCTACGTTATTGGTGCAAGGTTCGATTAAGGAGAATCCCCTGGGGATTACATGGCCATTCGGAGAGATTAGCACTACTCCTACTCCCGCGGTAATTGCTCCATGAGGGTTTGCTCTGGATGCACCGTCGAAGAATAACTTCCACACTTGCGTAGCTTCTTGAGTAACACAAGTTTCGGCGACTTCGTCAGGTAATTCTTCATACAACTTAGACGTCCCTGACACTGGATGATCGGCTAAGAAGTCTGCCAGTGCTTGACCCTTGACCGTTTTTTGTGGCATGAACTGCATGTCGTATTGCGACAAGAGAATGACCCATTTTGGAAGCCGGCAATTTAGAGATAATGGTTTCGTCATCAGAACTCTCAAAGGATTCACCTTAGAGATGACGTGAATTGTTTGTCCAACTAGGTAATGTCACATCTTTTGAATTGCGAATACCAGGGCGAGACATTCTTTTTCGACCGGATTGTACCGGTGTTCGGCTCCCATCATAGTCCTGCTCAGGTAATAGATGGCTTGCTCTTGACCTTGATCATTGTTCTGAGCTAACAAAGCACCAAGAGAATGATTCATGACCCTCACATATAACAGGAATGGTTTTCCTGATATTGGGGCCACGAGAACTGGCGGTTGAGTTAAATATCTTTTAATCTCTTCGAATGCTCTTTGACACTCTGCATCCCAAACAAAGGATATTCCTTTCTTCATGAGTTTAGAGAAAGGTTGGCAGCGCCCTGACAGATTTGATATAAATCTTCGAATGTAGGCCAGTCTGCCTTGCAACCCTCTGAGCTCTTTGAGATTCTTCGGAGGCGGCATGTCTTGGATGGCACGCACTTTCTCTGGATCAAGAGAAATTCCCTTAGAGGTAACAATAAATCCCAGGAATTTTCCGCTTGATACTCTGAGAAACGATTTTTTCGGGTTCATCTTCAGCTGATGTGCTCGCATAATCTCGAACATTATCTTCAGATCTGTAAGATGATCGTTTTTACATTGGCTCTTTACTGCTATATCATCAACGTAGCACTCGATCTTCTTTCATAGATGTTCGTGAAAGATCATGTTCATTGCACGCTGATAAGTTGCACCTGTATTTTTCAGGCCGAAGGGCATCACTGTGTAGCAATACACCCCCAGTGGTGTTCTAAAAGCAGTGTGTTTCTCGTCTTCCGGGTGCATCTTGATCTGATTATATCCGGAGAATCCGTCCATGAAAGACATCCTTTCATATCCGCAGGTGTTGTCGATCATGACGTCAGTGATAGGAAGAGGAAACTCGTCTTTTGGACAAGCTGCGTTGAGGTCGTGAAAATCAATGCATATCCGGACCTTACCGTTTTTCTTGGGCACTGGGACAATGTTGGCTACCCAGTCCGGGTGTTGCTCTTCCCTAACAAAACCTGAGTCTATAAGCTTTTTAACTTCTGACTCAATTGATTCCATGATCTCTGGACGAAACCTGCGTTGTTGCTGTTTAACAGGTTTTGCATCCGGATCGATGTTGAGACGGTGCATGGCCACCTTCGGGTCAAGACCAGGCATATCTTCATAATTCCAAGCGAAGACATCTATATATTCTCGGATGAGAGATATAAGGTCTTCCTTCTCGGATGATGATAGGTCTTCAGCTATAAAGATAGGCTTGGGATCAGATTCATCTCCCATGTTGACCTGGATCACTTTATCTTCAGTGGGTGGTTCGCGTTGTTCGAAACGCATATCCCACAGGATGTTAAGACGTTTGATCCAAGGATCGTTAGTCGACTCAATTAACTCTTTGGATGACCAGTTGAAACCATGTTCACAGTCAAGCTTTTAAAGAAAGGTCCAACACTGACGTCGGACTCGTATGAAGATGTTCCGGATGAATGGTCGTGACGCAGGTAATTACTGATTTCGTTTTCCGAGGTAGGGGGAGGCGTAACGTAACCCACGCCTCTTCCGGTTTTTTGATAATAGTCCGGAGGTTTTCCTTCAGGAGTAAGAGACATTCGGATCGGGGTTCGTCTTCCTTTCCCAAAGTTCAAGCCCTGTTTCTCATTAAAGTTATACCCCATTCGTTTTATTAAGTATATATAATTGGGTTCGTGGTAATGGAATTGGGGAACCCCATCATCTTCCTCTGAACTTCCTCGTTTGAGTTGTTCGGGTTTGACTTTACCAAAACAGATCGGCTTCTGCCCTTTCCTTTTGGATGGGACTTTGAAGAAAGCCTTCTGTGCGTCTTCTGCTTCCTCATCTGAAGCGAAGAATGATTTGATTGGCAACGTAAGCGATGCCTCCGTGCAAAGTGCGTGCCATGGGTTGTTTATTTTTAGGAGAGACATCAGACAAGTACGCTAAAATGAAATCTTCATTAATGCACCACTCGCCCTCTCTCGGTACATTATTATTACTCTCACCCTGACCCATTACATCAAAGTTTAATTCCCAAGGACAATCCTCATCAGGATCTGGCTCGATGTCAGCTTCGTTACCGCTGTCCACATCTTCTTTCTCCTGGGATTCCAGATAGAAGACGGAGTCGGTATGGAAGTTTTCCACCCCTCGGAAGGGGTATTTTTCTGCAATTAAGGTTCGAACTTCGCCCTCGTTATTGGCGTACTTCATGACTTGATGCAGAGTAGATGGGACAATACGGTTTGCATGTATCCATGGTCGTCCTAGAAAAAGATTGTAGGACGTGTCCGCATCTATGATGTAGCATGCTACTTCAGACTTAAGATCTCCGATCTGGCATCTGAGCTTGATCTTACCCAGGGGTCGGGTGCTGTTTGCATTGAACCCAAAGATAGTAGTCTGGGTGGTGTGCAGTCGGTGCATAGAAATCCCTAAGACCTGCATGACCCTGTAAGGCATGATGCTGAGTGCTGAGCCTGGGTCAACTTGAACACGACTGATTTTGGAGGATCCAATATACCCTGTGTAGTACAGTGGTCGGTCATGCTCGTGCTTGACTTGCATATCTTCCTGAGTGAATGATATGCATGGTAGACTTCTCGCTGCTTGTAGGCATTGTAGACAAGGTTGATCTTCAGAAGCTTCAGGGATCGGAGTGACTTGAGTAATGAAGCTCTCCGTATTCTTTAAGGCTTCGATCAAAGCTTCCTTGGTAGTTTTGGACAACCTCAGGAGCTCATACAGAGTAATCTTGGCCGGTATATTGGCCAACTGAGCCATGACATTGAATTGGAAGGGAGCGCTCGACTCCCCGGATTCTTGGTGGAGATTTTTGTTGAACCGAAGCTCCTTTTGTTTCCCCTTATCAACCGGCTTTTTCGAGACAGAACCCCCAGCGTCTTGGTGCTATTCCTCAATTTCTTGAGCATTCTGGCCGTAGTCTTTCAAGTAAGCTTTTCCTGACCGAGTGCCAGGGTTGTCTCCTGGGTATGTTGCCAGGGCAATCCTCTCCTCTTCTGAATCAGTAAGAGGTTTGAGGTGGTCATTATTTTCAGTAATGGAGGGGCTAATCATGTTGGAAGACTTAGCCTTGCCTCCCTTCTTTTTGGACGAGGTGTTCGTCCATTCTTGATCTCTTAGCAGATCAGGGTGGACCCACATGATTTCCCCTTTTGGGGTAGTGAGGGGTACCAACCCCCTGTCTTTTTGACTATGCAAGTCAACATTTTTCAAGTGCATTTCTCCCTTGTGAATGGGGACAACGCTGTTCGCAGTTACCACCGGAGGGAAGTCACCAAATTGGACCACTATCATATTGGTGGATACGGTCTTCTGCTCAGGTTTTAAGATGAGCACATTAGCATTTACCAAATTCTGCAAGATGTCTTTGAAGACATAGCATTTTTTGGTAGGATGCCCAAGGAATCTGTGGTAATGACAATAATTAGGGTCATCCACTTTCCCTGCTTCATCCGGCTTCTTGATCTCAGGCAATTGCAGCTTGTTGTTCTTTCGAAGCAACTAGAATAAGGTATCCACGTGCTCTTCTTTAAACGAATATTGCTTGGGTGCTCTTTGTTGATTAGGCGCCTTGCCTTGTTTATTAGGCAGTGGTACTCGTGTGTAGTCAGCTGCTAAAGTCTCCTTTCCCTTAGACCGATGGGCGTTGTTCTGGTTACGTTGCTGCTGCGGCTTGGGTTGCGGCTCTTCTTCAGCTTTAACTCACGCCACTATCTCTTCAGCCTGTTCTCCTTATGAAACTAGTTGTCTCCAGGAGCGACACTCTGCTACCCCCATCTGAGCAAGGAGCTGGGTCTGCAGGTTGTGCCTGCAAGTTTTAACCAAAGTTGATTGGGTCATACCTGAGGGGCATCGCAATGCCATGCTGCGGAATCTTTCCACATAGGCCTTGATGGACTCTCCTTTCCTTTGCTTAGTGGCGAGAAGAGTTGGGACTGAGACCTCTGTATCGTCCTCAAAGAACCTGGCCAAGAATAGCCTTTCTAGGTCTACCCATTTCTGGATGGATCCGGCAAGCAGTTTTATGAACCATTCGAAAGCTACACCCTTAAGGGTACCGATGAATAGCCTAGTCAGGATGGCATCATTTGCTACCACATCTCCAGTTTGGGATTTGAAGTAGTAGATGTGCTGATTTGGCGATCCTGTGCCATCTAACGGTTGTAAGGTAGGGGTCTTAAATTTCGGTGGGTTGGGAGCTGTATCCCACTCGACAGGGTAAGGCCGCACTACTCCTTCTTCACGGATCTCACTTCTGTTAGCGATTGCATTGAGGCGAGCTTCCAGTTCATCCATTTTGGTGGACTGAGGATACAACTCTTTTTCCATCTCCTTCTCATTATCAGAAGAAGAATCCAAGTTGTGAGTCTCACGATCTGAATGTTCGTGCGCCTTTTGCTTTCCCTTTGACATAGTTCTCCGGGAAGACTCGGGTTTTTGCCCTTTTTCAGCGAGAAGCTGGGCCAGCATATCCTTTAATTAGAGAAGTGTCTCCTGTTGCGCCTGGAGCATGACATGATATTCGTCCACTCTTTTGGCTATGTCTTCATGGTTCCCTATCGTGTAAGCGGAGACCTCGCGTGTGACAACAGAACTTGAAGATTGAGATTCGGCGACTGCTGAATGTTCATCGTCAGAGACGACCCCCTTGGCCAATCTTTGATAATCAACCGGACGGATAGCTCCTGTCCGAGTCCGAGTATTCTGATATACTCCTTCGAACTGGTCACAAATTTCCCTAACAGTTGGGGAATGACTTTTTTGTGACTCATCGGAATCAGTATGTAAGGCTTTTCCTCTGTCGATCATGTTGATGGTGACTTCGGAGTATTCTGCTTCAGCTGTCTTCTTTTTGTATCGGCGTTGTCGTTTGGCAGGTCTAACAACGTTCGTCAACCTGTCAAATACAGACTGCCGATGTGTGGATGCGCAACAATGGCATTCTGACAGAACTGCAGATATAAGCCTCTCACATTGACATGAGTGAGCTGCTTGTGCTGTTGGTTTTCCTCTCGACAATAATTCCCGCAGATCAGGAACTTGGGAGGAGACTTTCCCCAGGCACGGAGGCAGAGATGGAACCCCCTGCCCTTGGGTGGGTGAGATTGGTTCTTGTCGAACGTGGATTTTGAAGCCACGCTGACTTTTCTGAACCTGGCGGACCTCTTGAAGATCGCGTTCTTGAGAAATAACGCGAGGATCGCGTTGAGATTTATAAACATTAGGCCGAGGCCTACGTTTAAATGATGAAACAGATCTTTGAGGGTCATGTTTTGTTTGAACGCGCCCCTGAGGGTCGCGGTTGGTTGGTGAAACAGACTCTTGAGAGTCATGTCTCGTTTGAACGCGCACCTGAGGGTCGCGTTTAGTTTTGACAGCTCCTTTCTGAGGGCTGCATTTTGAAGGAACAACGCGCCACTTAGGGTCGCGTTTCAGCTGTATAAGCCGAGGCTCATAGTCGGGCTCGTTGCCACGAAGTGAGCGTTCTTCCTTGGGAACGCTAGGTTCTGGACAATTTTCAGGAACGCGATCCTCGCGTTGGGCCATCATTCGGCTTTCACGCATGTGTGCTCGACGTATGTATCTTCTTCGTCTGCAAGCGACGTTCTTCTTGGCTTGTTTCAAAGACTTAGCAGCAGCGTCGTTGACGCTCATGGAACTCGTCTCCTCCAGAGGCCGTTTGTGGCCCGAAACGTGTTTGGCTGACGCGGAGGTGGGATCTTCAACTAACAGAGCTAGTTTGAGTTCCTGGCCGAAGGAGAGGGCTTTCTTCGGTACTTCGATAACAGAATTGATCTCCTTGGAGATCTTGCGGACACCATGCTTAGCCTTGGGGCTAAGCGATCTAGAGGATAAGGCTTCCTCATATTTAGCTTGATCGAACTCCACGACGAGAGTTTCTACAGTGGTTCCCATGAGGTGGACGTCGGACTGCGCCACCACTTCTTCATCGGAAAAGCTAGTCCCCAGCGGAGTCGCCATCTTTTGTATGTAGGGAAAAGAAGAGAACAAAGAAAATTGACTTGTATTCCTTTGATTCTGATTACAATTTGATTATAAAAGAGAAGAGAACGAATTTGATTCTCTCCTTTGTTTAAAACTGGGTTCTTCTCGGTAGCGATGGAATGCCTTCTTCGATTGCTCGCGTCGAATTTGCTCTCCGTTGACGATCCGACCATCTTCTATCTCGTGGGAACGATGAACTTCTGTGGAAAGTTTAATGGATAACTCTTGAACGAGTTTATGAACTCTGAACGAGTTAGAACTCTGTTAATAGAGTTGTTAGAACCGAAAATTCGATTAATGACCAAGCTGATATTCTGTTGTTGAAGAATCTTCTCAGATTTGATCTTCTGAATTTGATTCGAAAGCTGATATTCTGTTGTTGAAGAATCTTCTCAGATTTGATCTTCTGAATTTGATTCGAAAATCCTATCTCCAAGGATTTTACTGCTGCTGCTGTTGATCTTCTGAATTTGATTCGAAAATCCTATCTCCAAGGATTTTACTGCTGCTGCTGTTGAATCACCAAACTAAGTGGTTGAGATCCTCTCAATCCAATCTGCTGCTCCTCTTCCGTTCCAAAGAGCCAGCCCTTAACTCAGTTGAGTTTGTTGAGATTTTATAGGTGGATAAGATCCTAAGTGGGCGTGATTTCCTCAGATCGTGGGGAAACAGTTCTGAAACCGTTCAGCTCGTATTTGAACGAGTCAAACGCCCAATCTGGCGTTCAGAACCCAACGTCGCCTCTCAGAATTGAGACGCGATGTTGGGTATTAGCTGAACACCAATGAACGCGAGGGTCACTCGCGTTTGGTTTATTATAGTTTGGAAATGCGGGGGTCGGTGTTGGTTGAACCCCTACGAACGCGAGGGTCTCTCACGTTTAGCTTGTGCTTGGAAACGCGGGGGTCGGCTGCACTTCCAGAATTGCAACGCGGGGATGACATCCGTGTTTTAGAAGGAGCTAGTTGACTTGTAACTTCTTCTGTAAAGCGTTGTAAGGACCGTTGTTCAGTAATCCTAGCTTTAGCTGTTGTGGAATGTGAAAGTCGTCAGATTCTAACTTTCACTGCAGAATGTGAAGACTGCTGAATAGAGTGTTCATCAATTGTTGGAAGTGTCGTTGAATTGTAACTCTTCTCGATCTATGTGAAAAGTCCTCCATTTGTAACTTTCGATTGTCGGCGCGAAAGCTATTTGATTGTAGCTTTCGTTGTAGGAACTTGACGGGAATCAACATCCATAGTGTTTTTAGATGAATATTTGCCTACAGCTCTCTACCAAGCAACTCACCAACTACGTCCAACCTTTTATTTCTGAAATCATTACATTGCTCATCAGCATCTCTAATAGTTGCTAATATAATATTAGTCATGTTGTTGTCGCAACTATCAAGATCAATCATCTCAGAAATGAGGCCGTGTTTGTGGGGATTGTAGAATTGTGAATACAGTGATTAGACAGTCGTCTGATTGTGACTTTCATTATCGGAGCTTGATAGGGATCAGCTATCCATCGTGATTTTTAGACAGCCTACAGGTAGCTAAAGTTATTATACCTTCATCTTTTATAGGGAACATCATGGCCACGACGTAGAGAGATGTGGTACCTTAATAGTGGTTGCTCATATCATATGACGGGCAACAAAGAGCTATTTGTAACCCTATCAAGGATTGAAGAAGGTAGCGTCTCATTCGGTAGTGGTGAGAAAGGTAAAATCATTGGTATAGGTTCTATTGGTAAGAAACCTTCACCCGTTATAGAAGATGTTTATTTGGTAAATGGTTTGAATCATAATCTTCTTAGCATTAGCCAATTGAGTGATAAAGGTTTTGATATTTCCTTTAAACCGGACAAATGCATTATTAGTATGAATGGAAAAATTGGTTTTGTTGCTAATCACAAATCTAATGTGTATATTTTTGAGATGAATGAATTAGTGAATCAAGATATGAAGTACCTTGGATTTGACATAAGAGGCTTGGACATGCAAACATGGAATTGATATCAAAATTATCCAAGAGAAATCTTGTAAAAGGGTTACCTAACTTGCACTTCATCAAAGATACCATATGTGAAGATTGTGCCAAAGGTAAACAAACAAAATCTTCTTTCAAATCCATCAATGAGGTATCGACTTCTAAACCTTTGCAATTACTTCATCTTGATTTATTTGGTCTTATGCGTGTTACCTCTCTTAGAGGCAAACACTATGTATTTGTGATTATTAATGATTTTTCTCGCTTTACATGGACAATATTTCTTACAAATAAAAATGATTGTTTTGAAGAATTTTCTAATCATGTCAAAAGAATTGAAAATGAAAAAGATTTAAAAGTTGTTAAAATAATAAGTGATCATGGTGGTGAATTTCAAAATAATTTTTTCTATGAATTTTGTGCTCATCATGGTATAACTCACATGTTTTTCGCTCCTAGAACACCACAACAAAATAGTGTTGTTGAACGAAAAAATCGCACCATACAAGAGATGGCACGCACTATGCTAAATTCCTTTGATTTGCTAAAATATTTTTAGGCGGAAGCCGTCAATACGGCTTGCCATGTTTTAAATCGTGTTTTAATTAGACCAAAGCTTAAGAAAACTCCTTATGAACTATTTTATGGAAAAACTCCTTTTATTGGTTGTTTTCGTATCTTTGGTTACAAATGTTTTATTTTAAATACAAAAGATCATCATGACAAATTTGATTCCAAAATTAATGTTGGTATTTTTTTAGGTTATGCACCTCGAAGTAAGGCTTATAGGGTCTTCAACAAACGAACTCTCGTTGTTGAAGAATCTATAAATGTTACTTTTGATGAGACTAATATTGGTTCTCAAGTTGTTTTACCTAGAAAAAATGATAATGATGATGTTGAGGAAGGATTAGACTTTTTACAAATCAATGATACACTCTCTATAGAAGCACAAAAGGATGTGGATAGCTCCAATGCTCATGAACAAGTTGAACTTCCTAAAGCTTGGAAATTCACATCAAACCATCCAAAGAAACAAATAATTGGGAGCCCTTCACAAGGAGTTGTTACTCGCTCAAAAGCTTTAAGTGAGTGTGGTAATGTTGCTTTCTTATCTCAACTAGAGCCTAAAAAGATTAATAATGCTTTAAATGATGAATTTTGGGTTTTAGCTATGCATGAGGAACTAAATAATTTTTAAAGAAATAATGTTTGGAAACTAGTTCCTAGACCTAACAATGCTAGTGTTATTGGTACTAAATGGGTTTTTAGAAACAAGCTTGATGAACATGGCATTGTAACTAGAAATAAAGCTCGTTTGGTTGTCTAAGGATACAATCAAGAGGAGGGCATAGACTATGACGAAACCTTTGCACCGGTTGCAAGGTTGGAATCTATTAGGATGTTTTTGCCATTTGCTAGCTTTAAAATTTTCAAATTATTTCAAATGGATGTTAAAAGTGTATTTTTAAATGGTTTTATAGAAGAGGAAGTATATGTTGAGCAACCCCCCGGTTTCATAAATCATGCTTTTCCTAATCATGTTTACCGGGTACAAAAAGCTTTATATGGGTTGAAACAAGCTCCTAGAGCTTGGTATGCTCGCCTCTCTAGTTTTCTTGTTGAAAATGGTTTTTCAAAAGGAACAATTGATAACACACTTTTTGTGAGAAAAAGGAAAAATGATTTCATTTTAGTTCAAATATATGTGGATGACATCATTTTCGGTGCTACTAATGAATCCTTGTACAAGGAATTTTCTAAAGTTATGCAGGATCACTTTGAGATGAGTATGATGGGAGAGCTTACATTCTTTCTCGGGCTCCAAGTCAAGCAAACTAAGGATGGGATATTCATTTCTCAAAGCAAGTATGCTAAGGAATTGGTGAAGAAATTCAATTTGGAGAATTCTAAGCATGCTCCTACTCCCATGAGTACAAGTGTCAAGCTTGATACGGATGAGAGTGGTGAAGATGTGGATCAAAAACTATACCGAGGTATGATAGGTAGTCTTCTTTATCTCACCGCTAGTAGACCCGATATCATGTTTAGTGTATGTGCATGTGCATGTTTTCAAGCTTCTCCTAAAGCATCTCATTTAATTGCGGTTAAAATGATCATTAAGTATGTTAATGGAACTTTTAATCTTGGTTTATTTTATCCAAAGAGCACCTCTTTTGATTTATATGGTTTTAGTGATGTCGACTTTGCCAGATGTAAGGTAGATTGCAAGAGTACGAGTGGAACATGCCAATTCTTAGGAAATTCTCTTGTTTCTTGGGCTTCCAAAAAATAAAATTGCGTTGCATTGTCCACTACGGAAGCAGAATACATTACCGCCGGCTTATGTTGTGCCTAAGTCTTGTGGATGAAACAAAGCTTAGTTGACTATGATTTGATTTTTCAAAATATAAAAATCTTTTGTGATAACACTAGTGCTATTAATATTTCCAAAAAATTGGTTTTGCATTCTAGAACCAAGCATATTAATGTGCGCCATCATTTCTTACGCGATCATGTAGAGAGACAAGATGTATCCCTAGTATTTGTTGACACAAAATCTTAATTAGCGGATATATTTACTAAGCCTCTTGGTGAAGATGATTTTTGTCGCATAAGAAATGGCTTGGGCTTATGCAATATGTGAAAGTTCTATTTGCTTGTTTAGTTGCATTTTGCATGCATTTCTCTTTACTCCATTTTTGATGGTGACAAGGGGGGAGAGAAATCTCCTCATTTGTTGCATATATTTAGGGGGAGCTCATAGATAGGGGGAGCACCTATCTATAAGCTATATTTCTTTTTGCTCTTATATAATGGTTGGTTGTCATCATCAAAAAGGGAGAGATTGTTAGCCCTTATGTTTTGATGATGTTTTACAACCACCATTATCGGTACTAATTGCTTATTGAGTGATAATAAAGTTAATATACATATCAAGCATGTTAGTACTACGAATGGAGGATTGGATGGAATATGCGCTACAACGATGATATCCAAAGGAGGAGACATAGTGATGAAGCAACGTCCATTCAAGAACACCAAATGCTATAAGAAGCTTCATCCAACTCAAGCTACATCAAGACTCAAGAATTGTATTATTGTGAGGATATTAGCTAGTTTTTATTTTCTCTCTAGTGCTAGAATGTAGGCAAAGAGTTATCGATTTTACTTGAAGCTATTGGGATATCACACACACGTTTTCATATTTATATTTTTGAGCATATTTCACAAAATACTATTTTTCACAAGTATGAGGACCTATTTGTAAAATTCCTTTTCTAAACAATTTGTTGTTAGTATCAAAAACATTTTACAAAGTTTCACAAATTTTAGAAGTCAAATGAATTTTTTACAAATATTTTAAGTGAGTCAAAAACCTGTTTTTTGAGTGTATCAGTTCACGGTCGACCGCCACGGTCAACCGCGCCTGAGTTCTTTCGTCAGTGGGCAGCAGAGACTTTCACGGTCGACCGTGAGCTTGAGAATTCCCATGGTCGACTGTCACGATCGACCGCAGAACTCTCTGGAAGTTTACTCCGTTTCTGGGCTGTCTCGCGGTCGATCGCGAAAAAGTCACGGTCGACCGTCACTTATTTTAAATGGTCATCTGGTATAGTTTTTCAGCACCGATTTCACACGATCTCAGCGTAGTTTTGTTTCCAGGTTTTGGGGGATTTGGTATGGGTTCAAACAGCTGTGATTTTCTATTTAAACCTATACTCTTCTTCTTCCTCATTGTCCCAACTGGGTATGGGTTCAAACAGCTGTGATTTTCTATTTAAACCTATACTCTTCTTCTTCCTCATTGTCCCAACTCTTTCAAAATATTTCAGAGAACGTTTTTCCTATACTCTTCTTCTTCCTCATTGTCCCAACTCTTTCAAAATATTTCAGAGAACGTTTTTACAGAGCTTAATTTTCAAACCTATTTCTTTCTGAGTTTTTGTGTTTCACATCCCAGCTTCAGTGTAATCTTCTCTTTGCCATAGGGACATTGTAAAGAGAGGGGTTTTACACCAATTTCTACTATTTTGAGATCTTGATCTTGAAGAGATCAATTGTGTGGGAGTGTGATCTAGTGAGATCAACTGTGTAGTGTGAGATCGTGAGGGGATCGCTGTGTAAAAGAAGTTCTGGCTTCCAAACCAGGTTGTGTAGTGGATTTCTCCTCGAGAGTGGGGAGCGGGGATGTAGGTTAGCGAACCGAACCTCGTTAACACATCGCGCGTCACAGGATAACGATTCCTAACTCTATCTCCTCTATATTGATTGCTTTTGGATATTGTGTTTTGCTTGTCTTAATTTTTATTGCACAATTATAGCCTTGTGACCCTAATCACCCCCCTCTAGGGTCCAACAAAAATGACAAAGTCTATGTATTCAAAATTATAGCATCAAATCTAAGAGGGTTCATTCTTTTAGCACCACGTTACATGTGAAACGGATTCAAATAATTCACATGCTAGCCCGACTCAAACGGTAGTCGGTAAAGGTACGTTACATGTGAAACGGATTCAAATAATTCACATGCTAGCCCGACTCAAACGGTAGTCGGTAAAGGTTTATCAAATTCGTTGATGAGATTCAAATAATTCACATGCTAGCCCGACTCAAACGGTAGTCGGTAAAGGTTTATCAAATTCGTTGATGACTGAGGATTTACCAAAAATCCTATGCATGTTTGCAGGCCCATCAGCTTAATGGATGTGAGCCGAGACTTAAAACGGATGAGTTAAAGACAAGTCTAAAAGACTTAGTCAAAAATGCATGAAAGCAACTACCGCGTCTCAAGTCAAAACGTCGAGGTCAGACTCGCGTTGCAAAAACCCGCGTTGCAAAAACCACAACGCCGAGGTCACACCGAGTTTCAAATTTAAAATACAAGGGTGAGACCCGCGTCTCAAGTTCAAAATGCAGGATTCATCCCCTGCTTTCCAGAAGCAGGATTATGATGCATACCTTCACACAGGTCCTGCATAACAAATCCCTTTAACCAAGATGTCTTCGAAGCGAGTGTAGAGAATGACTCCTTTATGACAAGGAATCAACAGCTCCAAGATCAGAGTTGAGATCCAAAATATTCCGAAAATTCATCCCAGTCAACCGTGAACTTTCAAAAACTTTGGAGGGGGTTTTGTAGGCTGTCTAAAAATCACAACAGATAGCTGATCCCCATCAAACACTGATGATGGAAGTTATAATTCGACGGCTTCCAGAATGTTACAATTTAAAGACTTTCATATAGATCAATGAAGGTTACAATCTGACAATCTTCATAATAACTGATAAAAGCTCTAATCAACAGCCTTCATAATCAACATCGGAAGTTACAATCTGACGACTCTTATATTTGTAAGGAGCCAAGACGAAGATTATAAGATGACGGTCTTTGCAACACTCTAGCAAAAGAGACTACAAATTGACTGTCTCTTCAAAGCAAAACGCAGAGGTCATGCCCATGTTTCAAGTTCAAAACGTAGGATTCATCCCCAGCATTCTAGTTGAAAACGCAGAGGTCATCCCTGTGTTACAACATCAAAACGCAGAGGTCATGCCCGCGTTCCAGAGTCAAAATGCAGAGGCTATCCCCAGCATTCAAGTCCAGATGCGGAGTTCGTGAACTCAAAACGCAGAGCTCATGCAGAGCCCAACTCTGCATCTCAGGTCCAAAATACAGAGTTCATGCAGAGCCCAACTCTGCATCTCAGGTCCAAAACGCAGAGTTCATCTCTGCGTCCTAACTCTGTGTTTTAGATTTACAACGCAGCGTGACTTGTGCGTTCAGCCACCAAAATAGGCACAACTCTTCGTTTCAAGTCTAAAACACAGAGTTCGGGCCCAGAATACCCAGACTGCCATTTTGACTCGTTCAAAGCACGAACTGAATGGTTTCAAAACCGTTCTCCCCACGATTTGGGGAGCTGTTTAAGGGGGCGGTTACACCTCATTCAGCCCCACTTAGGAGCGAATTAAGGGGACGGTTAAACCCCTTAATCCCCTATAAATAGTGGAAAACTCAATTGAGTTCAGGCTGGATTTTTGGGCTCTGGGATTGATCCTTCTTTTTTGGGTAGCAAAGAAGAGATCTTCGGCTAGCTTTTGGAGGAATTGCTAGAGATTTGGAGATCAACAACAGGAGCTTTCTTTATCCTTGGCTTATAAACCGATTTCGGTTAAATCAACTCTTTCATAGAGTTTCAAACTCGTTCAGAGTTCTAAAATTTACCACGCAAGTTCTCCACAACGTCAAATCGTGAGGAGAAGACCGCGTTCCAATGAATCAAGATGTTCGGATCGTCAACGGAGAGCAAACTCGACGCGAACATTCGAGGGAGGCACTCTATCGCTACCGTGAAGAACCCATACTTAAACAAAGGGGAGAATCCAGATCATTCTCCTCTCTTTTGTAATCGGAATTCAAATTGTAATTAAGATCGAGAGAATACAAGTCATTTTTATTTCATTCTTTTTACTGCAAATTTTCCACCAAATATAGAGATCCATGGCTATTTATAAGGTTTAATCACGTATCTGACGTGCTATGATCACGGGTAGAGGGGCATAACTGCCTCCTCCAAATCAGCGCACACCATAATGTGCTCTTGAAGATTATCCCTCGTGGCTGACTAAGTCTTCAGAGCCGTTATAGCTAAGTCACATGCGGATGACGAGCCTCGTTGTTGATTGAAATGTAGTTCGTCAAATAGGACGAGCCTCGATACGCAGCGAGGTTCGTCTTACGAGGCCAACTTTGTAGTAAGCAAGCTTTTTTCTGACGAATTTTGTCTTCACTGACTTCGCCTGACGAACTTTATTTTCACTAACGAAGTTCATCTTTAATAGCTGGGTCTAACTACATAGTAAATATTGTGACATTACTTTTGTCGAAGCTCATCTTCACTGACGAGCTTCGAGTCTGACGACGAGCTTTGTCGAGCCTCGTTTTCAGACAATGAACTGTGAACCTCGTTTTTCACTAACAAGCTTCGCTTTTTGATGTTAGGCTTTGCTACGTGGTGCCCCTTGTTTATGAAGTGGGTTTTGATCGATGAGCCTCGTCGAGGTTCGTCTTCTTGATCACTTTTTTCATGGTTCGAAGTTTGGCATTTTTGAATGCCTACATGAAGTTCCAACCGCGACGTCAATCGTATCGTCCAAGGGAAGCAAGCTCGGCTCAAGCACAGAGGGAGGTGTCCTATCACTACCGAAGAACCCGTGTTAAACACTAAAGTCTTCCCTTCTCCTCTATTATAAAACATTGATTATTAGTTTGTAATAAGCCAATCTTATAAACACAAACGACCCCTCATCAGGAAGTCAATTTTTTACATCCAACAGAAGATGGCGACCACAGTGGGAGAAACCATTTTTTCAACCGAAATGGTGGTGGCGCAGTACGATGACGTTGCAGCAGGGATAACTATTAAGTCCCTCATGATCAAGTTAGAAGAGTACTTATCTTCATCCTCCTCTTGTAGCAATATGTCTCGCAAGTGCTACAGAGTCGCGCATGTGGCCTGACCTCAAGAAGTCGAGGCAACCATGCCCGAGAGCTCTACCCGAGCTATATTAGAGGGTTCTATCTCACAACAGCTAGGCGCGAGCCAGATAACAACTAAGGGCCACCGAAAAGGGCTGCTTGGCTGGGTTGGGGGCTAGCAATCCACGTAGCGCTCGTACAAGAGGAGACTGTTGGTTCAAGTAGACGAACCACCGCCTTTGCCGTCTAACAATGAGTCTACTCCATCCCCCCCCCTCCAAAGGAGCTTAAGCAATGGCGAAGACAAGCTCTCGCTCGCCAAGCCCTCGTCTCCTATGACAGCCTGTTACTATTTAGGCCCGAAGAGATCCAATCCAAAATACAAAGTTCCCAAAATTGGCGAACATGGTGTTTCAGACGAGTCTAACAGTCCAGGTGAGCCCCACGAACTGCACTCTGTGAGAAAGGTTCCTAATTTTGGAGAACCGCTCAAATCGGCAAGCCCACTAATTCTGGCGGGCTTCACCAAGCTTGCCTGACGGTCCAGTTTTGTCCGCAATCTGACCTTCACTGGAAAGACTAAGCAGCAGCTTGCCAGACCGGCGCACTGTACCAAGCTCGCCCAATAGGCAAGCCTCACCAGACTGAACCTCGCTAACACATGCGAGATTGCCAACACATTCAAGCTCACCCAATAGGCAAGCCTCACCATGATGAACTTCGCACAACGGGCACACCTCGCTTGAACAAACAGATGGTTCGAGCTTGCCAGTAGTTAGCTAAGGCTCGCCCAAATTCCAGAGCTCGCCTGTAGTCAACTGAGGCTCTTCCAAATTCCAGAGCTCGCTAGTAGTCAGCTAAGGCTCGCCCAAATTCTAGACCTCACTAGTAGTCGGCTGAAAGTCGCCCAAATGCTTGAGCTCACCTGTAGTCGGCTAGAGCTCGCCCATATTCCATACCTCGCCTATCTCAACGAGGTCAGCTGGATCCGACACTTAGGGAATTTCCCAGGTGTCCTCATGTTAGCTCTTTTGAGCCTCCTTCACTCGACTTTTTGACTGGTCTTTCTGACACTAGGGTTGCCACCACCAACCTACAGGGGATCTCAGGAATTATCTGATTCGTAAGTGCACTATTCACGAGGCAAGCCCTCAGTGCCATTGCGGGAGACTCATCCAGGTGGCAGTTACTGATTGCCGATGTTCTGAGGTGCTAAAGCTATTAGCATTCGGGAGGCTTTCTCAATAGTCTCTTGAGCCGAGGCCTCTCCGCCAGAAACACAATCATCAGAAGAGACGAGCTTCCGATGATGTGGAGCTACCCGCCGTAACCGTCAATATGACGGGGAAGTCCAAGGCTATTGAGCACAAAAGTATCCGCCAACATGCTCGCACCCAAACGAGGGTGTCCATTCCGTTTGACTACATGCTCCTAGCACCCGTATCAGATGGCAACAACAATGATTGCTCGGCACTAGCGATGTCGCAAGCCTCAAGCTCAGTTCAGGGAGAACACACAAATGTGCACATGACCAAAATCCTTGACGAGATATCTAGGAGACTCGACGAGTAACAAGCAACCATCAACTCCCTGAAGGAAATGATGGAGCAGCTTCTGAGTGAGAAGAAGAAGAAGAAAGAGAGGACTTCACGGGCTTCGTGTAAATCCTTGAAGCACAAAGAGCGGGTGCCTACTCCTTCTCACTCCTCATCCGAGTCATCTGGAGGAGCGTCATCTTTGGTTCATAATCTAAGGGATTCAATGCTCGACGAGTTCCAAAGTCAACTCGACACCTTGAAGCTCCAGAAGCACATGAACCTGCTGGGGGTTGTCAGACAGTAACCGATCAAATGGGATATAGTCTCCTACCCGGTGAAGTTTCAGCCACTAGACCTCCTGCAATTCGATGGCAAGGGTTCTCCTACCTAGCACATTTACTACTTCCAGACATAAACTGGACACATAGTGGGGAATGATCTCATTATGACTCGACTGTTCATTGGTACCCTCAAGGGGGTCACTTTTGAATGGTTCCGCAGATTGGAGCCTAGATCCATTACTTGCTGGAAGGACATGGAAAGGCTCTTCATGGCCAGATTCTTCAACGATGACAAAGAAGCATCTATGGCCACCTTGCTAGCTGTAAAGCAGAAGAAGACAGAGTCTGTAAGCAACTTTGTCAAGAGGTTTAGGAACCGATCACTACATACACATGATCATATTTTCGAGGTCACCCTCATTGAGATGTGCCGGAACAATCTCTCCATCAATATTCTGTCCAACATGGGCGCTGTCATAGCTCACTCGTGGAAAGACTTAATCTGCCAAGGAGAACAAGTCGAGAGTATGCTCAAGCGTATGGATACTGAAGAACCATGTGGATTTGAAGGAAGTGATGACCAAAGCAATATCACTTTGGTAGTGGAAACCACTTCCTCATCCAAACCCTCTTCAAAAAAGAGAGGCAATGCTTCGAAGCACAAGAAGCCCACGATGGCATCTGATGAGTTCGCCAACTCGGACCTAAACTATAGGACCGACCGTGAAGACTTGGCTATTATCCGCCAAAGATGATAAGTGACGCTTGTATGCGTCAATTGCCAGAAGACCTGCATCTAGTGGCAACTTCATACCCATTCGTAGTAGAGACGATCTACTCGAATGGGCAATGTGTCAGCAGAGGATTTCATCCTTCAACTCCCGCGAGGCGAACTAAGGCGTCTTTACCCTTCAATCCTGATTCTCACCGAAGTGGGGGTGGTCTTGGTTTCTTTGCGAAACCATGTACTACCTCAATTCTTATCTCTGATGGAGTCGTGACAATTCAAACTGAATTCACCCATCGATCCTCTTCAATAGGACGACGGGTCCACACAAAAAATTATCATGTTAACAGTCACCTTTGATAACTAATCTCCTCCAAATTCCCCCGTTGATCCTCTTCATCAGGACAACGGGCCCACATGAACTATCATCACCTCTGATAGTCAAATTTTGCTCTACCATACGATGAACACCCTGATCGAAAATGGTGACCTACCATGCGATGTGTCGTTATTCTAATCAACGTCGTTATACTCATTCCTGAGTCAATGAACGACTTACCCTCCTCTGGCATGAGGCTAAACTGCTCCTTTTTACTCCGACAAGTATACGAGTATAAACTGTTTCTACCCTTCCACTGGTGCATGAGGCTAAACTGCTCCTATACCTCGATAAGTATACGAGTATAAACTGCTTCTATCCTCCCACTGGTGCATGAGGCTGAGCTGCTCTGTAAGCTGTCTAAAAATCACAACAGATAGTTGGTCTCTACCAAACTTCAATGATGGAAGTTACAATTTGATGATTTTTATATCAGCATCTCGACAAAGAAAGTTACAATCAGACGACTTTCATGTCAACAAATGAAAGCTAAAATTGGAGGATTCTCACGTAGATCGAGAAAGGTTACAATTCGACGACCTTCACGATGACTGATGAAAGCTCAGATTCAATAATCTTCACAATCAACCGTGAGAGTTACAATCTGACAGCTCTCACACCCCTAAATAGCTAAAGCAAAGATTACTGAACAATGGTCTTTGCAACACTCTATAGAAGAGATTACAAGTCAACAATTTCTTCTAAACGCAGAACTCACCTCTGCATTCAACCTTTGGAACACAGGCGACCCCTGCGTTTTTAGTATTTCAGCTTCAAAATGTAATGCGGCCATTGTGTTTCAGCATTAGGCGAATGCCTAACTCTGCGTCCAAAGCCTGAGACGCAGAGTTCGGTTCCAGAATGCTAGCTAGGGGCGTTTGACTTGTTCAAACATGAGTTAAACGGTTTCAGAATTGTTTTTCCCACGATCTAAGGGAATCTCGTCCACTTAGGAGCAGATTAAGGGGTCAGTTATATAACCTCTTATCCCCCTATAAATAATCAAACTCGTGAACAGAGTAAAAGGCTAGAAAATCAAGATCTTGGATCGGCTCTTAAGTTCAGAGATCGGATTTTTTTTTTGAATCATCTAAAGGATCAGCTTTTTGGTAGAGATATCGGTCTTGGAGAATCATTCTGAGATCTGGAGGCTTTTCTTCAGCAACAGTGAGAATTTTGATGGTGGAGTCATTCCCTCGATTGTAGTAACCAGGATACCTTGCAGTCAACAAGATTTCATAGGTGATAATTGAGAGAGAAAATTATATTTCTTTTCTTTGAAGAAATGAACAAATCTATGACCAATTTCCTCTCCAATTTATGAAAAAAATATCAATCTATCTATTAGTTATAAAAGTATGCAAATTTGTGGAGAGAAAAACTAATATAAATATCAATAAATTCATGGCGAGTGGGTGACTGGGGGCTCTGTTTGAGTCCCTCGTTGTTGTTCTAAAAAAATTGTTACGAGTGCGTTGTTCGATGGCCTTCGAATATTTTAGTCTCATATCATTACTTAATATATATTAAGTGTTACTAACTACTATAAAATAAAAAAACATATCATATATACCCGCGCAGCGTTCGTGCTATCAACTATGGGCTTAACCAACCATCAAGTACAACAGCGGGAGTCCAATAAGCTCGGCCCATCACACTTTACAACAAGCTCTCTCGGAACTCAACTTCACATCGAATCTCCCCCAATTCCGTCGCCGTCTTCTCAGCTCAATAATCCTCGAGATGTCCAGGATTTTCTCCGGCATGCTCCGAACCCGCCTCCTCTCCTCCGCCCGCACCAGAGGCGGGGCGG
>NC_033797.1:25448361-25467346 GCF_001876935.1 Asparagus officinalis | reverse complement strand
TCGAATTTGTTGTAATCGAACAAAGTTATAATGAATTCCACAGCAGCGACTTTTGAACCAAACAACAGTATATAAAGAGCTAGAGTTGCTCTCATTTGTTTTGAAATTGTGGAGATGCACGTGTTGGATCGCGTGCTTAGACAGTTTGGTTTCACACAACACACTCTACAATATGTCAAAAAAATAGAGAGAAAAACATTTAAAGGTGGGCATCAGATTGAATGGCGGATTGTGCATCATCCATACATTGCTAGAATGATTAGCATCAACTTATTGTCAAGCAGCTTTATCCTCCGATGGAGGAAGTCGATTACATTAATGGTATTGGGGGATTACAATACGGTGGATAATCACTCAAACTACGTCTCCAGACGACGAAATCGAGATACGCTCTCAACAAGCAAGATATGTACCAAGAGGTGTGGATGAGAGAGAATAGGTAAGTAAATTGTGCAAATTAGAATAGTTTTTCAATCTCTTATTAGCTTTTGGTTACTTATATATATCATTATATATTTTTATGTAATTGTAGATAGACGTTATGGACGATTTAAAGGGATTACAAATGAGGGCATAGCTATCGCCACTAGAGATTCAATACATGTATTGATGTTGCATCAGATAGTGACAAGGGTTCGTAGAACTCTTCATCAAACTCATGAGGATCGGCATGAAAGTTGCGAGCAAATGGCATGAGGAGAGAGTATATGCACGCCGACGAAGATGTTGTAGATCTAGCATGCATGACGATGAAGCTGGTCCATCACATCAAGTTGGTCCGTCACAGCCTCACGCACAACCAGAGTGGTAGATCTAGCAAATCGACTGTGTGGTTGTGAGATCTCGGTGGGGATCGTTGTGTAGAAGAAGTTCCGGCTTCCAAACCAGGTGTATAGTGGATTTCTCCTCGAGAGTGGGGAGCGGGGATGTAGGTCAGCGGACCGAACCTCGTGAACATACTGCGTGTCATCAATTGACTAACTATCTCTATCCCTATTCTCTTTTATTGTTATTGTATTTCATATTTGTGTGTGGTTTATTAAAAATCTTTTATTAAAATTCTTCGCTCCTTGACACCGGCTTGGGAACCTAAAGCTACGGCCATCGAAGAAGCACATGATCTATCTACTCTCACTCTTGTTGGACTCATTGACAAGCTCAAAGTGCATGAGAAGAAGGTTAAGGAGAAGGAAGAAGCACCCCCAAAGGCAACCGAGGAGCCACCCTAAAAATCAAAGTCCATAGCTCTCAAGGGAGCAATTGACCATTCATCCTCCTCGGATAGTGAAGATGATGTCTCTAGAGAAGTGGCACACCTCTCTAGAAGGATATCAAGACTAATTAAAATGAACAAAAATTTCAAGAATCGATCCAATAACAAATTTTCTTCTCGTATAGGTAAATGCTTTGAATGCAACGAACCAGAACACTTATCCAAGGATTGTCCCAATCTCAAGGAGAAGTATTTGAAATACAAGAAGAAGAAGGCTATGTATGCCGGATGGGATGAATCCGAACCAAGTGATTCAGATAGTGATGATGAGGGCGCCAAGATTGCTCTTCATGATCGGAACATTTGTTTCATGGCTCATGAAGATGAGGTACAATCTGAAACTGAAAGTGAATCTCTTTATATGCAATATGAATTATGTTGGACCCTAGAGGGGGGGGGGTGATTAGGATCTTATGCTAATCTAATCTGATTTTATACCAATTAAAACTAATTAACAAATTATCCTAGTAAGTATAAAATACAACAAGATACGTGAGCTAGGATAAGTGATATACACAAGGGTAAAAAAAAGACAGTGGATGATATAAATAATGAGCAATGGACAATGGCGATAAGAAATATAAACACAAGAGTAAGTGTGCTAATACAAACTCAAACACACGATATGTTCACGGAGTTTGGTCAACCACTTGACCTACGTCTCCATTTCTCACCTCGAGGAGATCCCACTATTACAACTGGGTTTTCTACGTTAACTCAAACAACGTTTATACCTCATAATAACACACTCTTGCAATCACACTTTACACCCTCTCAAGTGTTGGTCTCTAGCCCGTGTCTCCCTCAAGTGTTAGGAATTACAACCTATCTCTAGGCATTACCATCTACCTCACTTCTCTTGGGACGACCCCATCTCTCACCACATACTCCTCTCGGTGAACAAGTGTATTACAAAGTGAGCTCACAAATTAAGCATGAATACAACTTTGGTTGTTCTCTACAATGGACGAGAACTCAATTAAGCTCACTCTCAATTGATACAACTCCCCATAACCCAATTATATAATATATGCAAATACAATAAGCTTAATGGTTGTGTGTGTAAGCAATGAGAAAATCAATTATAAACTTAATGTAAAACCCTAGCTTGATGAAAATGATAAACAATAAATAATTAATACAAAGGTAGTATTGAGTTTAAAAATTCTTCTTTAAAAAACAAGATTGAGAGATGGATTAAAATAAAGCTCAAACAATGTAGATGATCTCCTCTACTTATAAGAAATTTCTTCACAAACAAACCCTTTTAAAACACACTAAACAAACTTTAAAACCCTTGTTAAACTTGTTTAAAACATTTCTTTATATAGATGAAAGATGAGAGCAAGGGGGTATTTATACCCACTTAAAACTTCAACAAAAACCCTAAGAAAATGACCAAAAAACCTCCATAAAACAGCTGCTAGAAATAGCCGTTGGAAGCCAATGGTAACTTCAACGGTCGACCGTGAAAAATACGCGATCGACCGCGAGCAGCTCAGAAATAAAATCTGGGCTTAGGATAACAGTCGGTCGACCGTGACGATCGACCACAAAACTCTCTGGACTTCATCCGGTAGACCGTCACGGTTGACCGTGAGTCACTAAAAAGCATACTGAGTCTCTGGACTCAAGGCAGTCGACCGTGGCGGTCGACCGCAAACTAATACAAGAGAAAAACAGATTTTGAAGCAGTTTTTTGATTTTGAAATCATGTTTAAAAATGTCAGACAAATTCCAAAAATTATGCAACTTTAGAAAATGATTGTAGACATGATAATAAACATACTATAAAAACTGGTTTTCAAAAAGTACCTCCTAAATGTAAAATATCATCATTTTATAAATAAGTCTAAAACATGAAAATGTAAACACATGAATTTTGACATTTTGGCTAAACCATGTTTTAAAACTTTACAAAATAATTATATAGACTTAATAAAAGATGTATATGATTATTATTAAGTCCATAAACCAAGAAAATAATATTTTCACAAAATTGTATATTTTATGCAATATATTCTTAAACACAATAGAGTATGAAACAAATAAACATGTGAATAAATTTGTTTGTTGTTACATATCTATGTAGCTAAATCAAAACACAATAATAAATATAAAATATGTAATTTCATATTTATAAACATGAAAACCCCAAAACATGTATGTATATATATATAACTATATATATACATAGAAACCAAAAACATATATGTATATATATATATATATAACTATATATACCTAGAAACCAAAACTAAAATGTGTGTGTGTGTGTGTGTGTGTGTGTGTGTGTGTGTGTGTGTGTGTGTGTATATATATATATATATAGTGTGTGTGTGTGTGTGTGTGTGTGTGTGTGTGTGTGTGTGTGTATATATATATATATATATATATATACATACATAAAAACAAATATAATATGTGTGTATATATGATTGAGCTTAAAGTACCAACACACATAATATAACACCTAAACTAAATGTTACTCAAGCAATCTTGATCTATAATAAACTTGACTTGGTACACTTTGCGGATGAAGCTTGAACTTAGATCTTCAACTTGAATTGCGTAGCTTTACTCCACTATTCCACCAACCTCCATTGGATTTGATTGTGAATGCTCGATTCCATCTATCATATGACATGTTATTTGTCTACAATAAATAAAAAAACACAAATACCAGACAAACAACATTAGTGGTAAATAATTTATTAAACATCATCAAAACAAAGAGGCCAACAAATTAGAAGCGGCTTTAGAAGAATTAAATTTTGAATTTAAGAGATTAGCAAAAGAATATTATTCATTCAAAAAATTATATGTTTCTTATGACTCTAAGTTTGAGCAACTACAATCATCTCTTACTCTAAAAGATGAGATGATAGGAGATCTAGACTTTGAAAATAAACAACTAAGACCTAAAGTTGAGAGATTAGAAATTGAAAATATTAGAATTAAATCTAATCATGCTCATTCTAGTCATCATCATGTTAGTAGAAAATTGTGTCATCAATCTCATGCTCCTACATACAAGAAAAAGTTTTTGTTCACATATTGCATGAAATATGGTCATATTTCTACTCATTGTAGGATTAAAAATAACATTGATCGTTATGAGTTAATGTGGGTACCCAAGGGTACCAAAAATACTAACACTCAAGGACCCAAAACTTGGGTACCTAAAGGTTTTACTACTTGTTTATATGTAGGGAATGTCTCGCATAAGACGTAAGGAGTTGTGGTACCTTGATAGTGGTTACTCTCATCACATAATGGGAAATAAAGAATTATTTGCAACCATATCAAGGATTGAAGGAGGCAATATCTCCTTTGGTGGTGGCGAGAAAGGTAAAATCGTAGGAATTAGTTCTATTGGTAAGAGACCTTCTCCCGTAATTGAAGATATATATTTTGTAAAAGGTTTAAACCATAATCTTCTTATCATTAGTCAATTAAGTGACAAAGGCTTTGACATCATTTTTAAACCGGATAAATGTATTGCTAGTAGAAATGGTAAAATCATTTTTGTTGCTTTTAGAAGATCTAATGTCTACATTTTTTAAGATGAACGAGCTTTTAGATCAAGATGTAAAGTGTCTTGTCACGGTAGATGGGGATCCTTAGATTTGACACAAGAGACTTGGACATGCTAACATGAAGCTAATATCTAAGCTATCCAAGAAAAACTTAGTTAGAGGACTCCCAAATCTAACATATGTTAAGGATTCTACTTGTGAGGAATGTGCTAAAGATAAACAAACTAAGTCTTTCTTCAAATCCATAAATAAGGTATCCACTTCTAAACCTTTACAATTATTATATCTTGATCTCTTTGGACTCATGCATGTTACCTCTCTAGGAGATAAACACTATGTCTTTGTTATTATTGATAATTTCTCTCGTTTCACATGAGTAATTTTTCTTGCTAATAAAGATGAATGCTTTGAAGAGTTTTCTTTTTTTTTTGTAAAAAGAATTAAAAATAAAAAAGATTTAAAAGTTGTTAAAATTAGAAGTGATCATGATGGAGAATTTTAAAACAAATTCTTTAATGATTTTTGTGCTCATCATGGTATAACTCATGTGTTTTTCGCTTCTAGAACACCCCAACAAAATGGTGTTGTTGAACAGAAAAATAGAACCATACAAGAGATGGCACAGACTATGATAAACTCTTATGATTTGTCAAAATATTTTTGGGCAGAAGCCGTCAATACGGCTTGCCACGTTTTAAATCGTATTTCAATTAGACCTTCTTTTAAGAAAACTCATTATGAATTATTTTTTTGGTAAAACTCCACATATTGGATATTTTCGTATCTTTGTTTATAAATGCTTTATCTTAAATACTAAAGACCACCATGATAAATTTGATTTAAAAATTAATGTTGGGATATTTTTGGGATATGCTCCTAGAAGTAAGGCTTATAGAGTTTTCAACAAACGAACACTCGTTATTGAAGAGTCTATAAACGTTACGTTTGATAAATCTAATATTGGTTTGCAAGATAATTTTCCTAGGGATGATGATGAGATTGAGGAAGGAATGGAACTCTTGCAATTAAATAACAAACCCTCAACAAATGCACCAATTAACGGGGAGAACATGAATGAACAAACTCAAGAAGAACTTCCTAAGGCTTGGAAGTTTGCATCGGATCATCCTAAAGACCAAATTATAGGGAGTCCATCCTAAGGCGTTTTGACTCGCTCAAAAGCTATGAGTGAATGTGATAATGTAGCCTTCTTATCCCAAATAGAACCCAAACATATTGATGATGCTTTAAAAGATGAATTTTCGGTTTTAGCTATGCATGAAGAATTGAATAATTTTTAAAGAAACAATGTTTAAAAATTAGTTCCTAAACCAAATGATACTTCTATTATTGGAACTAAATGGGTTTTTAGAAATAAACTTAATGAGTTTGACATAGTTACTAGGAATAAAGCTCGTTTGGTTGCCTAAGGATATAATCAAGATGAGGCAATAGACTATGATGAAACTTTTACACCGGTTGCAAGATTAGAATCTATTAGGATGTTTTTAGCATTTGCAAGTTTTAAAATTTTTAAATTATTTCAAATGGATGTCAAAAGTGCTTTAATAAATGGTTTTATTGAAGAAGAGGTTTATGTTGAGCAACCCCCCGGCTTTATTGATTCATCTTTTTCAAATCATGTATACCGGGTTCAAAAAGCATTATATAGGTTAAAACAAGCTCCTAGAGCTTGGTATGCTCGCCTCGTAAATTTTCTCATTGAAAATAGTTTTACAAAAGGAACAATTGATGATACTCTTTTTGTTAGAAATCAAAAACATGACTTCATTTTAGTTTAAATTTATGTGGATGATATTATTTTTGGTGCCACTAATGAATCTTTGTGAAATGACTTTTCTAAAGTAATACAAGATCAATTTGAGATGAGCATGATGAGAGAGCTCACCTTTTTTCTCGGCCTTCAAGTTAAATAGTCCAATGATGGTATTTTCGTATCACAAAGCAAATACGCTAGGGAGTTGATGAAAAAATTCAAGATGTATAGCTCAAAACATGCCCCAACTCCAATGAGAACCACCATCAAGTTGGATGCGATGAAAGTGGTGAAAAGGTAGACCAAAAGTTATATCGAGGTATGATAGGTAGTTTTCTTTATCTCATCGCTAGTAGGCCGGATATCATGTTTAGTGTTTGTGCATGTGCACGTTTTCAAGCTTCTCCTAAAAAGTCTCATTTGGTTACGGTTAAAAGGATTATCAAATACATTAATGGCACCTTAGAACTTGGTTTATTTTATCCTAAAAATATATCTTTTGATCTTTGTGGTTATTGTGATGCCGACTTTGCCAGTTGTAGGGTGGACCGCAAAAGTACGAGTTGTACTTGTTAATTTTTGGGTAACTCACTTGTATCTTTGGCTTCCAAAAAATAAAATTGTGTTGCTTTGTCCACTACGGAAGCGGAATACATTGCTGCCGGCTTATGTTGTGCACAACTTTTGTGGATGAAATAAAATTTGGTTGATTTTGATTTGCACTTTCATGATACAAAATTTTTTTGTGCAACTTTTGTGGATGAAATAAAATTTGGTTGATTTTGATTTGCACTTTCATGATACAAAATTTTTTTGTGATAATACTAGTGCTATTAATATTTCAAAAAGATTTTGATTTGCACTTTCATGATACAAAATTTTTTTGTGATAATACTAGTGCTATTAATATTTCAAAAAATTCCGTTTTGCATTCTAGAACCAAACATATAGATGTACGGCATCACTTCTTGCATGACCATGTTGAGCGAAAAGATGTTTCTCTTGTTTATATTAACACAAAATCTCAATTAGCGGACATCTTTACCAAACCCCTTTGTGAAGTTGATTTTTGTCGCATTAGGAATGAATTAGGCATGTGCATTCTCTAAAATAATCTATTTTTGCCTATTTTTTTAATTATTTGCTCTACCATTGTCATATCTATATTTTTTTTCTTGATCCTAAAATGTCAAGTCATGTTTAAGCACACACGGGTACCAAGAAGAGTGTAGAGGTGAGAGATCGTGGTCGTCCCAAGAAGAGTGTGGTAGGTGGTAATGCCTAGAGATAGGTCGTAATTCCTAATACTTAAGGGAAACACGGGTAGGCCAACACTTGAGGTGCATTTGTGTGGGTTTTTTTAGCATGCTATTGTCTTTATTTTACCCTATTTTTTATGGTGACAAAGGGAGAGGGAAATCTCCTCATTTGTGCACATAGTAAGAGGGAGCCTTATAGATAGGGGGAGCAACTATCTATAAGCCAATTAGTCATTTTTACTTACTCTTGTATAATGATTGTTTGTCATCATCAAAAAGGGGGAGATTGTTAGGTCATTTGTTTTGATGATGATTTACAAACATTATTATTAGTGCTAATCGTTTATTGAGCTATATTGTAGATCACATATTATTAACACCTTTCATGGAGGATTGGATGGAAAATGAGCTATACCAATAATATCTAAGGAGGTGGAGGCAAAGTGATGAAGCAAAGCTTTCAAGAGCACTATATGCATGAGAAGCTTCATCAACTCAAGAGCAAATATCAAGACTCAAGCCATGTACTCATATGTGCGGGATATTTGCTATTTTGTTTTCTCTCTAGTACTTAATATAGGCAAGTAGTTAGTTGATTACATTTGAAGCTCATGGGATAACACACTTGCACACTTTCAAAACTCGTATTTTGGTACTTCTGCTAAAACAGTGTTTTCACAAATACGAGGACCTTTTTGTAAAATTTCTTTTCAAATAAGTTTGTTAAAATGTTTATAAACTGTTTACAAAGTTTCACAATTTTTGGAATTTATTTACTATTAAAATGTTTATAAACTGTTTACAAAGTTTCACAATTTTTGGAATTTATTTACTATTTTTAACAGAACTTTGAAACTCAATTTAACTGTTTACAAAGTTTCACAATTTTTGGAATTTATTTACTATTTTTAACAGAACTTTGAAACTCAATTTTAAAATCATTTCTGGCCGATAACCTGTTATCAGTCAACTGATAAAATCAGTCGACTGATGTGTCGACCGATAAAAGTAACTGGAATCATCAAAAAGTTTATGTTCTGTTTTGGTCGACTGATCAATCGACTGACGAGTTGTCAATCGACTGAAAGTGATCGTCAGTCGATCGATGAGTTGGTATTTGAATACAACGCTCAGCTCATCAGTCGACTGATGCTTCCCGTCAATCGACTGATAAGCACAGTAACGGCTAGTTTTTTACAGAATCTGTTTCTCGATTTCTGTGGGATTTTTGCTAATTTTTTAGGGTTTTGGTTGTTGTATTCTCTTCCTATAAATTCCCAACAACCCCAACTACTTCAGGACTAGAGTTTTTATTGCAAATCTCTTGTGTTTAAGTTTGTGTTTTTAAAGAGCTTTAACTTTCATTTTTGTTCTTCACTGTTTCAAAGTTCACATCTCAAGCTTCAGTGCAATCTCTCTTCTTGTCATAAGGTTATTGTAAAGAGAGAGTTTTTCTTTCAATTGGTTCTGTTGTGAGCTTGATCTCGTAGATATCGACTGTGTGGTTGTGAGATCTCGATGGAGATCATTGTGTAGAAGAAGTTTCGGCTTCCAAACCGGGTGTGTAGTGGATTTTTCCTCGAGAGTGGGGAGCGGGGACGTAGGTAAGCGGACCAAACCTCGTGAACATACCGCGTGTCATCAATTGGCTAACTATCTCTATCCATACTCTTTTTTATTGTCATTGTATTTCATATTTGTGTGTGGTTTATTGAAAAATCTTTTATTTGCATATTATTGGTCCATAAACCCTATTCACCCCCCTAGGGCCTTTCAGTCGTATGGATAAACTTGATACATTTGGATTTGTTTAAAGTATTTTGTCATATTGATCCGATGATGACATATCTATTGCGTTGTGATGTTGTGAATTGATTAACTA
Organism: Asparagus officinalis; assembly: GCF_001876935.1. Taxonomy (NCBI): domain Eukaryota; kingdom Viridiplantae; phylum Streptophyta; class Magnoliopsida; order Asparagales; family Asparagaceae; genus Asparagus; species Asparagus officinalis. Next base: position 25,457,616 of record NC_033797.1, on the reverse strand, counting down.
TGTTATTATATATCCAATGTTTATTTCTTAAAATTTATCACTTTTATAAATATTATACTGTATATCAATGTATACGAAGTGGATGCTATATTTTTGCACAAATTTTGGTCAAAAAATATTGTATATGAAGCAATAGAGGCATGTGCATGTTTTTGGTCTGCCCAACAAATCTACGGGACTACTAGTCTCGTAGATTTGGTGAGGCGTCAGGTTGGCTTTCTGCTTAACGTGCAGGAGTACTAGTCCCGTACGTTTTGTGAAGTGAGAACAAAACCTACGGGACTAGTAGTCCTGTAGGTTTTCTGATGTGTATTAGTGGCCAATTAATGCCAACTAAACCTACGGGACTAGTAGTCATGTATGTTTCGAAGAAGTTTTTCAAAATCGACCTCTTTTTGTCTTGTTGGCAAAAAAGATGTCGTTTTTGCTAAATAATTAGCAAAACGATCGGTTTTGCTAATTATTTAGCAAAAAAATATCTTTTTTTTTTAAATACTCATATTTATATATGTGGTGGCATTTTTAAGAAACCAGCTCCTAAGTTACATTTTAAAAAGTTGGGGGTTCTCTTAACATTTGAAAATACAAACTTATAAATTTATCTAAATAAGCTAAGGTTGATCAAGCAAATGACTATTTTTATCCATACAAGTTTTATAATATTTTTATCATAAAAGTCAAAAGTTACTAAACCCAACAAGACTTATAAGCTAATAAAACCGAGCCTCAAACATCTATGTTAGATGATGGGTAGAGATCCCTAATAGTCTTTGTTATAGAGAACTTCCACAACTCACTGCTCACATATTTTTACTCGGCGAACCCTATAAGCTATATAAAAAAAAAATCTTTAATTTTAGAGCTCACTGAATGAGACAATGCTGCCTTTGGAGGATGGATTCAGGGGTTAGGTCCTAGTAATATGGTGAGAACGGTGTTAAGCCTACAGTATGAAGATGACACATTGCTTTTTGTTAAAGCTAATTGTGTTCATTTATTGGTTTTGAAAGTTCTGTATAGATTTGAGATGATTTCAGGTTTAAAGATAATTTTTCTAAAAGTATGGTTATTTTGTTAGAGGATAACTTAGAAATGCAAAGTCAAGTGATCTCAGTGATGAATTGGCAGAGTGGAACCTTCCCTTTAATCTATATATCTGTCAGAGCCTCTAAGACCTAACAAACTCATTAAAGACGATTGGTGTCTATTAATTGAGAAAATGGAGAGAAGATTAACTTGTGGAAAGAAAATTCACTTTCTAGATGGGGGGGATTGATTTTAATTAACTTTGTTCTCTCGTCAATACCCCTCTTCTGATTATCCTTTTTTAAAATTTCCAAAAATGGGTTATAAAGAGGATTGATAACATGGGAAGGAAGCTTCTTTGGAGTGGGTCTAATGAACAAAAGGGGCGTGCTAATTTAGTAGCTTAAAGGGGGGAGTGTGTAAACCAAAACAATGTAGAGGTTGGGTGTATTAGATTTACAAATTATGAATTAGACTTTGTTGGAGAAATGACTTTGGAATTGGCTTGATAGCACAAAGGTTCTTTGTAGAAAAATTGTTCACTGCAATTATCACCGAGATAGAAATATAGTTGAGAGTAGTCATCAGTTGAGAGGAATTGGTAGCTTCTGGAAAGATTTTTTTTTTGTATGATATCGATTGCTTATGGTCTTTTACAAAGGTGAGATCGAATAGGCAATGCCAATAATACTTTCTTTTGGTAAGATAGATGGCAGGGAGAATTTACCTTGGCTACTGCATATCCAACTATTTTTTGCTTTACTTGAGAAACCAAATGCTACGTTGTGTGATTTGAGAAGATGGGTGCACTGTAAATGGCGGTGAAATATAACTGTCATGTTGAATAGGGTAAACACCATTTCCTTTAACACTGAGGAAGATAAAAGATATTAGGATTATTAAAGCAATAGGGGGTTCACAGTTAAATTATTCTATAGTTTTTTGGTTGATGGTGGTGTGAGAAAAACATGCAGTATTATTTGGGATATTCCTGTTCCTTTGAAGATTAAAATTCTGATGTGGTTAATTTCTAGACAATGGCTCAACACAAGAGATAGGTTGAAGAAAGTCAAAGTGATTAATGATGATATTTGTGCTCTGTGTGAAAAAAAAAAAATTGAGACTCGTGACCATCTTTACTTACGTTGCTCTTTTGTATCCTCTGCGTGGAGTTCTTGTTGTATAAATTTTAAATACAACATGAACCAAATGGTGTGAAGGATATATGATTTGAGTGGAGATTGTTGGAAATTCAATTCAAATTAGATTAAAGTGGGACATAACAGTGTGTGCACTTTGTTGGAATGTGTGATATGAAAGAAATAGAAGGATCTTTCATCACAAATTTTTACGTTTTTTGGAACTTTGGCGAAAAACTGCTCATTTTTCTTTTCATTCTTTTTTTCTTTTTGCTAGAGAATATTCCATTGTCATTTTAGGGCTGATATGAGTGTTACAACGCATAAAAGAAGAGCTAATACATGAACTGCTGGAGCTGGACATACGGGATGCTGCAAGCGAAGTCGGAAAGATACTTTACTTGCACAATTGTAAATACTAGTTGGATTGCACGTGCAATACACGTGGATTGATAAAAATAGAATAAAAAAGAGAAAATAAAGTTTTTTTGCTGGATTGATCATCAACTCAATAATCTTTTTTTCAAATGAAATATTGTTATTGTTTCCTTCAACTCAGATTGTCGTCACGTGATCTATTATTTGTGAGTTATAAACACATTGATCTACTACTATATCTTTGTTTATTAATATCTTGAAATCTTTAAAAGATGGGTGATCATTCAATTTGCAAAGGAATTTTGCATATGAATTTACTTGCAATATGTCTATTAAACTTTTAGTTGTGGTTTGACTCATATTCACATTAACTTTAGCTGTGGTTTCACTCCTATTTATATTATCTAATATTCTCATTCAATTTTATAGCTCAGTCTCTGTGCCATAGAAGTAAAACTAAATGTATGAAGAATTATTTTCTTACGAAATTAGAGCAAGGAGGTTATGATATGTTTTGCCATGTACTTCAAATATAAAAAAATTCTTTGATGCAAGGTCCCTTTCAAATCTTACCCCAAACAATGTGAATAGAAAATGATATTATAACTCACTTGCATGGAGCAATTATATTGTATATATGACATATACAATAGTCTCATGTATTTTCTGGTTCTAACTACAAAATATGCAAGAGTGATAGTTCGTATATTTTCTGACTTTAATTACTTTTGTAATTAATGTTCTCTAAATACACGAGACTATTAATACCGTGTATTTTAAAGATGGTTTTTTACAAAATCGACCTCTTTTTGCAGTCTTGATGGTGTGGAATAAAGAGGTCAATTTTGTTAATTATTATGTAAAACAATCAATTTTTCTAATATTTTTTTAAAAGTGATCTTTTTAAAAATTCTCTAAAATAAACTATTAATTCAAAATATGAAATGGGAGAAAAGACCTAAACATTCTAGTGATTAAATGACCCATAAATAGGAAAAACAATAATTAAAATAAAAGTATATTTAAATTGAATCTAACAAGACACTTCACAGAATGAAGCATAAAATGGATCTAAGAAATTATTAAAAAAGAATTAAAGAAACTAATTTAAAAAATATAAGATCGAGGGATAGAGGGAGAGAAGATCTCACCGACATAAACTCTATTTCTCTCCGAGCGTGACAGCAAAATTGGTGGAGAATGTGCAAGGAGAAAAGTGAATATAATAGGTGACAAAGTTGGCGTGCTTACATAAATAAGTTATTGTAAAACCCCGAAATTTTATAATGAAATTGTGTGAATAAATAGTAATAAATCTTTCTTTTGTGATAAATAACCATATATATATAAGATGTATACATTTATCAGTGTTTGGGAACCCAACAGGTGTATATAAGTGAGAGAAATCGAGTGTTAAGGCCAACATGTAAAATGCCTAGCAGCAGGCATTTTACCGCTGCGCGGTCGACCGCACAGCGGTCAGAGAGTTTTCAGGTTTGGGTTTGGGAGAAGTTCTTGAAGATTTGCAGCAGCTCTTGGTGGGATCCAGCGAAGGAAAGCGTTCTCCTTCAATTTCAGCGATCCGTTGCTCACCAGAGGCGAGTATCATCTCGCCCAATCCCTCACCCCTGTTTTCTATGGTTTCCTCTTGGATTTTTATGAGTTTTGATGAGCCAAAATGGTTTTTTTTTTGTATAAAAATGAATTCTCTATAATATGGTTAACAAAAATCAGAGATTTTAGTTTTCAAAAGCTCACCAATGTTCTGTTAATGAAGATCTAGATCTGAAATTTGCCTAAACAAGAGTTAAAAATCATTTTTACAGTTATTAAAACGTTTTTGGTTTGTTTCTCATGGATTTAGAATATTGGAAATATAGATTTCAGGCTTGGGATTAGTTGTTTATCTTCAGTATGATTATTGAATCATTAAAACTCTTGTTATCGTAGAATATCAAAATTTTGTTTCAGGTTTCGTGCTGACAGAAACCCAGATTTGGGTTTCTGTCCGCTCGGCAGTCGACCGGAGCGTTCGATCGCTGGGCTCGTTTTAGGGCTGCGGTCGACCGCAGAGCCTCATCGGTCGACCGCGACGCTCTGTCGGTCGACCGCGAGGTCGCAGCGGTCGACCGCCAGGTGCGTATCAGTGTGCGGTCGACCGGTGCGGTCGACCGCCGAACTGTCTGCTGTATATGTTCTGTTTTGTGTACTTTTGAGTATTTCACTCATGTTCGAGAGTTTGACTGGATTATCTGACATTGGTATTTAGTCTTACTATGTATCCATGCATGATAGATGACCTGAGGGTATAAATTGGGGGCTTACACACTGATTTGAGTGTGGATTGATATAAGTAGACTTATATATATATCTCAGTAATATTTGCACAATTTCACAGTCCTCGTGTTGGACTATAATCCATAGAAGTCCTCGTGTTGGACTATAATCTATTTCAGTCCTCGTGTTGGACATTTGCCACTTATTCCAAGAGTTTGGAAACCACAGTATAAAATTCCTGTTTCGGACTTATTTTCTTGACCCTGAATATGATTTTTTTCATGGGAGTTTATGACATAACACTTATGTAGATTTTCGATATGATATTCCTGTAAGTAATAACATGATACTCATATTAGCTATGGTATGGCACTGTAATTATACTCGGAGATTAGTTGTACTTCTTTTACTATTGTTTTCTGTACTAGAACCTCGGGTTTGGTGTTTAGAGATTTACAATTTGAGATACAAGGTATATACATGAGGGTTTCCTTGTTTGGATTATTTCGTTCGACGTACCTATACTCGTGTTGTAAATTTCTAAATACTAAAACCCTCTTTAGTAAGATCAATGAATTTAGATCTCTTATATAACCCTCTTTAGTAAGATCAATGAATTTAGATCTCTTATATATTAACCGTATTTTCTTATACAACGAGCCATGTCCCCTTGGGGTTGGTTGTGATGTTACTCACTAGCGCTTTGACGCTCGTTGTCCCTCCCCCTTTCAGGTAACGAGCCAGGAGCCCGGAGAGTCGCAGGTTGATGGGGATGCATTTTAGCCTCCGCCGTCTACTTAGTTATATATTTTCTTTTGGAGTTCCACAGTAGATTTTTATTTAGACATTTGAGAGTCTTGTTCTAGAAGTTGTAAAGGCTGTGCGCCTTATTTCTTTTTGTCAAATATTTGTATTTGAGACTCGTTGAGTATTCCAGTTTATCTACTCAGATCTTGACTATGTGTTTCTGTTTGTTGGATGATGAGACATTAAGTTGATTATTATCATTTCATCAGTCTTCTTGTATTATCTTTTACTTGCTTACACCAGTTGTTGATTCTACTAGATAGATGTTAATTGTGATGGTGAAACATGTTATTTCACGGTGTGGTGCATGGCAGGTTTGACATTCTTGGTTTCACCTTGGACTGCAGCCTTGTGTGAACCCAGGGGCGTCACAGTTGGTATCAGAGCTCTAGTTCTAATATCCTTAGGATCATCCTGTGTCGAGTCGTGGAACTAGGATAGAGTTTCTTAGGATTCATGTATAGAGTCCGTAAGGAATTCCTAGTATGAGTGAGGACGATATATGCGTATATCTCAAAATTTGAGAATTTTTTTTATAACTATTTGGTGTAAATTCAAAGTATTGGTGTGAAATATTATATGTTGTGAAAATTTCAATGTGGTACGTTATTTATAAAGGTCTGTTTTGACTCATGAACTTTATTTTTCTTATCACCAGAGAGAGAGAGATAGATGGCAGGACGTGGTAGACCTCGTACCAGGAGAGCTAGCCAGGCAGAGTCACAGCAGACTCCATCAGAGCAGCAGCCAGCTCAGTTTGATCCTTAGCAGGCTCCACCTGAGCCGCAGCAGGCTCCTCAGTATTTGGTGGACATCATGGCTCCTCTCATTGCTCGGATGACAGCCATTGAGGAGTTGGTGACGACCCATATAACACCACGGACACCACCACCACCGGTAGCGCACCCAGAGGTCATGCCTGCAGCCATTCCTCTAGCAGTCCCAGATAGAGCCACAGAGCAGGAGGCTTGGCTCCGTATGGTGGAGAGGTATCAGAAGATGAGGGCACCAGAGTTCCAGGGGTCACCAGACCCTCTTGCAGCCCATAAGTGGAAGGAGGATGTGAGCAACATTCTCGACATACTCGGTGTAGATTCGGTACAGAAGCAGAGGCTGGCATCCTACAGCCTGAAGGGAGACGCCGAGAGATGGTACCGACTTTAGTTTACTCCGGAGCAGAGGATGACCCTCACATGGGAGGATTTTATATACTTCTTTGATGGACAGTACATTTCTTCTGCAGCACGGACTGGGAAGGAGCTCGAGTTGTCCCGCTTGACTCAGGGGGACATGTCAGTGGCGGATTTTGAGAGCCGGTTCATCATGGAGTTGCTGTATTTCATGGGGATGTGGCAGACAGGAGAGCATCAGGCTCAGATGTTCTTGGCAGGGCTTCGCCCTAATATCCGCCGGTACCTCGTGTCCAGGAGGTTTTATTCAGTTAGGGAGGTAGCTGAGGCCGCCACTTCTCAGGAGATTAAAACTACTATGTTCCAGAAGGACAAGGAAGGGAAGGCCAAGACAGGACAGAGTGGGGATAAGAACAAGAACAAGAGACCTTTTTCTGGACAGCAACAGCAGCAGCATCAGGGCCCTTATAAAAGGGGACCCCAACAGGATCAGAGAGCGCATCAGCAGCGCAAGTTCCAGGGATCTTATTTTAATTGTCACAAGGTCAGGCATAAGGCATCAGAGTGTCGTAGTGCACCAGCAGGAGCCCAGCAGGGCAAGGGTCCGAACCACCACCAGCAGCGCCAGCAGGGCAGAGGTCAGGGCCATCAGACCAGGCTTGAGGCACCGCAAGCAGTTCAGAGAACTGAGGGACAGATTCGAGCAGTTCAGGAGGTTCCTCAGGGGCAGATTGTCCTATATTCTCCACCTCCAGTAGCAGAACAGTCTTCAGCCACGGGCAGAGTTTATGCAGTAGTTCCCCGTGATCATGGAGCTAGCGGAGCAGTAGTGGAGGGTACGTTCTTTGTGAATTCCTTTCCCGCCCGTATCCTTTTCGATTCGGGAGCTTCGCATTCCTTCATATCGCATGCATTTATGGCTAGACTCCAGCTCGTAGCTCAGCCTCTAGACACACATTTATCTGTTTCCACCCCTTTAGGTGAGGTATCGCTTCTGGAGAGCATTTGTAGGAGGTGTACCGTCAGTTTAGACGAGTCGGAGTTCATAGTCGATTTGATAGTGTTGCATATGTCCGAGTTCGATGTCATCCTTGGTATGGATTGGTTATCTTCCTACCATGTTAGTATTGACTGCTTTGCGAAGACAGTCAAGTTGCGAGCGTCCGATGGGTCCGAGATGATTGTAGCCGCCTCTCAGGGCAACCGACTTGCGGAGTCATTTCTGGCGCACATCGAGGAGGTGATGCGACGGGATCAGGGTGCTGAGTTATTGGAGACTAGAGTTGTCTCAGAGTATCAGGATGTCTTTCAGGACATACCTGGACTACCTCCGGTGAGAGAGGTTGAGTTTTGTATTGAGTTGCAGCCTGGCACAGCCCCGATATCTCACGCACCCTATCGTATGGCACCAGCTGAGATGAGGGAGCTTCAGACCCAATTGGACGAGTTATTAGCTCAGCATACCTGGACTACCTCCGGTGAGAGAGGTGGAGTTTTGTATTGAGTTGCAGCCTGGCACAGCCCCGATATCCCGCGCACCCTATCGTATGGCACCAGCTGAGATGAGGGAGCTTCAGACCCAGTTGGACGAGTTGTTAGCTCAGGGTTTTATTCGCCGGAGTCATTCTCCGTGGGGCGCGCCGGTCCTCTTCGTGAAGAAGAAGGACGGTAGTATGAGATTATGCATAGATTATAGAGAGTTGAACAAGGTCACTATCCGGAATAGGTACCCACTACCTAGGATTGATGACTTGTTTGACCAGTTGCAGGGTGCGCAGTATTTCTCGAAGATTGATCTTCGTTCTGGCTATCATCAGTTGCGGGTTCGGGAGATGGATATTCCCAAGACCGCCTTTCTTACTCGATATGGTTCTTTCGAGTTCTTGGTCATGCCATTTGGGTTGACCAATGCACCCGCGGTATTCATGGACTTGATGAACCGGGTGTTCCGTCCCTTCTTAGATCAGTTCGTGATCGTTTTCATCGATGATATTCTCATTTACTCGAGGTCGGAGGCGGATCATGAGGAGCATCTACGGATAGCATTGAGGACTCTTCAGGAGCATCAGCTATATGCTAAGTTCAGCAAGTGCGAGTTTTGGCTTTCAGAAGTCAGATTTCTTGGCCATGTTATCAGTCGAGAGGGTATAGCAGTGGACCCGGCTAAGGTCACGGCAGTTCTTGATTGGGAGCCACCGAAGACGGTGACAGAGATTCGCAGCTTTTTGGGTTTAGCTGGATATTACAGGAAGTTCATTCAGGACTTCTCGAAGATTTCGACACCGATTACACACCTTACGAAGAAGGGTGTACAGTTCATATGGAGCATGGAGTGCCAGAAGGCCTTTGATATTTTGAAGACTAAGTTGACTACAGCGCCGGTTTTGACTATTCCGAGCAGTGACAGGACATTCGTCGTATATACAGATGCATCATTGGCAGGCTTAGGAGGCGTCTTGATGCAGACTCAGAGGGTAGCAGCTTATATCTCACGACCG
>NC_033797.1:25413762-25447361 GCF_001876935.1 Asparagus officinalis | reverse complement strand
GGCCGGGCCGGGCTAGGCCGGGCTCGGGTTCGGGTCGGGAGGCGCGCGCCACGATCTGCGCACGAATGCAGCTCCGGATTGAGGGGCTCTTAACCTGCTACATTCTCTTCAGGATAATTAAAACGGCTAGGAGAATTAAAACGGGAAATTGAAACGGCTATATTTAGGGGAATTAAGGATCTAAACGGGTAGCTAGATGAATGCAAACAACTACTTAATAGAGCGAGAATGGTGGATCTAAAAGACGAAAAAGGTGGGATCTAAACGACGACTTTAATCCTATAAAAGGACCTATAGGCGAGAGGGCTAATACACAGTGAAAAACACAACAATGCTTCTCTCTTCTTCTTCTCTTTTCGATTTAGAACTTCTTGTTGTTACTCATTTGTTGGTTCCCTAAAAGTTTACGAAGAATTCGCAAAGCCTTCTTGAAGTTTGTGCCGATGAGAAGAAGGTCGCCTGACCGAGGGTCGTAGTATCTCCGGAATCCATTGCCGTGTAGCCCTATATGAGAGAGTGCAATTAGATTCTTGGGTCAGTGTCTTGCACGTTTTGATCATCGGACTATATTCTTAAACTTTGTTTAATTTTTTTATTCAACTTCTTTTTTGAGTTATTTTTAAATCTATTATTTTTCGATTTCAATTAACTATTAAAATTGCATTTCGTAAAATATAGTCTAAACATCACCTATTTTTCCCAATAATCCAATAATCTAATTGTGCTGTTTAGAATAATATCATGATTAGTATCATGTTTCTTATGTTAATATTGTCTACATTTTATAAAAATGACATGTTACACTGCCTGATGATTTTGTTGGTTGAATGCTTCAATTATGTATGTTGCATTATAATAACAAAACTATTCATTTATTATTAGATTATGACTACAAGTGAAATCCTATCAGCTAAATCAAAGAAGTTCGATAGGAATAATTCCGTCGTTGGCAAAACCAAATGAGATTTGGGTTAACGACCCTAAATTTGATAACAGCTATTGAACCTGATAACCCATCTTCCTCTAGACCAATCACTAGGCAAGCTTCCGATGCAGATTTTATTCCTATCCTGAGAACACCTCAAGATATAGAATACCACTACCTGTACAGAATCCTAGGAACCTTATTTGATAGATTATACGACATCTATTACTCTATCACTAATGATAAAGTTCTGTGGGAAACACTAGAGAAGAAGTATAGTTTAGATAATACAGGAATTAAAAGATTTAAAGCGTCTGATTTTAACAAATTTAAAATGATAGATTCCAAACCAATGAATAAGAAAATTCATGAATTCGAACACATAGTTCATCAACTAAAAATGAATAGATCTATCGTAGATGAAACATTTCAGATAGCATGTCTTATAGACACAATTCCTAAAACCTGATCAGATTTTGCCAAAAACGTTAGCCATACCCAAGGAGATCTTACCCTTGATCAAGTGTTGAATGTCATTAGAATCGAAGAGCAACATAGACTCCGGGAGAAAAATGTGACAGAATCTGAACCCAAAGTAAACAATGTAGAATCCAAACCCTTTCCCAAACACAAGAAGCGTCACTTCCACCAAAATCAAAATAAAACATTTAAGAAGAAATCCTATCATCAGAATAAGAACCATGTCCACTTTCAAAAGAAGAAAGGAGTTGAACGTTGAGCTTGCTTTGTTTGTGAACGAACCAACCATCTTGCTAAGGACTGCTTTTACAAGAAGATAGAATCACCCAAGTTTAGGAAGGGAGGACCTCCATCTAATAAGTCACAAGTAAACATGGTGACTTCTAGTTCAGCTGAGACTGCTTTCAGGTCTGTTCTCTTTACCCCTGAAGTAAACATGACCTTTTAAGCAAATGATTGGTGGATTGACACTGGAGCTAATATTCATATTTGCTCTAATCAATCTCTGTTTTTCACTTATCAGGTCTTAAGTAGAAAAACTGTGATAATGGGAAATAATAACGTGGCTCTTGTATCTGGAATAGATCGGATCAACCTAAAACTGACTTCGGATAAGTCTTTGATCATGCAAGATGTCCACCATGTACCAGACATTAGAAGAAACTTAATTAGAGGATCCTTATTTGTGCAACAAGGCTACAAACTTGTTTTTGAATCAAATAAAGTTGTAATAACTAAAGGATTGAATTTTATTGGAAAATGATTTCTATGTGATGGTCTTTTTAAATTGAATGTTAAGAATTTTAATCCTGCATCTCCAATGGATTTGAATATTGAACCTTGTATCACTTGGCATCAAAGAATAGGACATGTCAATTATAATTCAATTAAAAGATTGATGCATCTCAATATAATTCCAAAGCTTAATATAAAAGATAATGAAAAATGTGAAATACGTGTAGAAGCTAAACTTCCTAAGAAACCCTTCAAAACTATTGATAGAGATTTTAAGATATTAGAACTCATCCATAGTGATGCCTATGATTCTGGGAGAACATCTAGAGGAGGTAACAAATATTTCGTAACTTTCATAGACGTCTGTTCTAAATATTGTTATCTCTACTTAATTAAGACCAAAGATGAAATTATAAACATATTCAAAATATATAAAGCAGAAGTTGAAAATCAATTGGATAGGAAAATTAAAATACTAAGATCAGATAGAGGTGGTGAGTACACTTCTAATGAACTAAAACAGTTCTGTGAAGAGAATAGAATCATTCATGAAATAATTGTTCCATATACACCTCAATCTAATGGAGTAGCTGAGAGAAAGAATAGAACTCTAATGGACATGGTAAACTCAATGTTAATTAATTCTGGTGTGCCAGAGAATCTGTGGGGAGAAGCTCTCATGATTGCTTGTCATATACTAAATAGAATTTCATTCAAGAATTCGAATAAAACCCCTTACACAATTTAGAAGAATAGAAACTCTAATTTAGATCACCTGAAAGTGTGGGGGATGCTTAGCAAAAGTTAAGATACCTAAAAATAAGAGAAAGAAGATTGACCCTAAAACTATAGATGGATATTTATTGGATATGCTTCTGATATTAATGCAAATAGATTTTTAATAATCAATTCTAATATTAATGAGATAGCCAACAACACCATTATTGAAGCTAGGGATGCACATTACTTTGAAAATATTTTTTCTTACAAAACCAGAGTAAGCAACACATGCCCTAACTCTAGCAACTCAAATCCTAGTTCTAATCCTATTTCTAACCAAGGTGAACCAAGTTCTAGACAAATCTAACTCTAGCAACTCAAATCCTAGTTCTAATCCTATTTCTAACCAAGGTGAACCAAGTTCTAGACAAATCAGACCACTAGAAAATCCAGAGGAACCTAGATCCTATTTCTAACCAAGGTGAACCAAGTTCTAGACAAATCAGACCACTAGAAAATCCAGAGGAACCTAGGAGAAGTAAGAGAACTAGATTAGAAAAAGTTCATGAAGACTTCTATACATTAATTGTAGAAGATTCTCTAATTATATTTGAAGATGCAATGAAATAAGTAGATGCTCTATTTTGGAAGGAAGCTATAAATAATGAGATTCAATCTATAATTCAAAATCATACTTGGGAACTCCCTGATCTTCCTCCAGGATGCAAAACTATAGGATGTAAATGGGTATTTAAGAAGAAACTCTGACCTGATAGAACAATAGATAAATATAAAGTCAGATTAGTAGCTAAAGGATATACCCAAAAATCAGGTATTGATTATTTTGATGTTTATTCTTCAGTAGTTAGGATTGCTACCATTAGAGTCCTTATAGCTCTAGCATCCATTTACAAACTGATAATACATCAAATAGATGTTAAAACTATATTTTTAAATGGAGATTTAGATGAAGAAATTTATATGGATCAACTCGGGGGATTTGTTGCTTCTGGACAAGAGAAGAAAGTATGCAAACTTAGTAGATCACTATATAGTCTCAAACAAGCTCCAAAATAATGGTACATAAAATTTGAAGAGATTATACTATCTTATAGATTTGTAATTAATCAAATAGATGAGTGTGTATATCATAAAATAGATAATAACAAAAAATTATGATTTTATGCTTATATGTTGATGATATTCCTATTTTTGGTTCTGATATACAAACCATAAATCATATCAAACACTTTTTATCATAAAAATTTGATATGAAATATTTAGGTCAAGCTGACCTAATTCTTAACACTAAAATCTTAAAGAATGAGAATGGATATGTGCTATCATAATCACACAACATAGAGAAAATCATCAAAAACTTTTATGACCCAAACTGTCAACCTGTTTCTACACCATATGATCCTAATGTACATCTAAAGAAAAATACAGGCTATCCTCAATTATAAAGAGAATATGCACAAATAATTGGATCATTAGGATTCTTGACAAACTACACCAGACCTGACATTGCTTATATAGTAAATAGACTTAGTAGATATACATCAAATCCTGATAAGAGTCATTGTGATGCTCTAGAAAGAATTTTGAGGTATCTAAAAGGAACTATGAACTATGATTTATATTATAAAGGTTATACATCTGTATTAGAAGGATACTCAGATACAAATTAGATTAGTGACTCAGTAGATATAAAATCTACTACTGGATTTGTGTTCCTTCTAGGAGGAGGAGCTGTTTCATAGAAATCTAATAAACAAACTGTAATGGTTAGAAGTACAATGGAATCAGAAGTGATAGCCCTTGGTACTACTAGTATAGAAGCTGAATGGTTGAAAGATTTACTAATTGAAATTCTATTAATACAAAAACCATTACCAGTTATTTCTATTCATTGTGATTGTAGGTCAGCAAATGACAAATGTTATCAAGAGAATGCAAATGTGAAAATGAATCGACATTTGAAAGTGCGACATAAATCCTTGAGATATAAGATAAAAAACCATATAATAGCCTTAGACTTTGTAAGATCAAAGAAATATCTTGCAGATCACTTAACTAAAGGCTTATCTAGGGCAGTGGTCCTAGAATCATCGAGGGGGATGAGGTTAAGCTCATAAGAAAAATCACTGTAGTGGCAATCCAACCTCACAGAGGTTCAATGGGTAGAAACAAACTAGACGAGTGATTAATTGTGAGGAGCACTGAATTCATTTGCTCCCATCCCTAGGATGATCAGTGCTCATAAAAAGCAAGTGAAAGGTTGAGTTTAACTCTTAATGAATTCAAGACCCATGAGGCAGGATGCTTATTTGCTCGCATCCTTATTAGGATTCACCTATATGTGTGTAATTGTGAGGCCGCGACTATGGGATCAGGGCTGCTCCCTAGTAGCACACGTGAAAGATACTTGCGCAAGGCCAATAATAGCGTAACCCACTTAGAATTCTTCAAAACTATACTATGTGTACTTTCTGTAGAAATATGATAAATAGGACTGGTTCAAGGCGTAGTCCACCAAACTCTCACGAATCTATACAACTGTCACTAAGTGAAGGTTCAAACCGAAAGGTACCTCCACATATTACATAGTATAAAGGAGCCAGCAATCTTATTTTCAAAGTTTTTCTTTTACTCTTATTTCTGAATTATTTTAAGTTTTAAGTTATGTGGGCGATTGTTAGAGTTCTAACTTAAAACTTGACTTTGTAGTGGGAAAGTTTAGTCCCATATTAGATAGGAGATAGGAATGAGGGTTGTTTACAAGCCTTCCTTTTCTCCCCTATGCCTAGAAGGAAATATGGGTTATACTCCACACCACACACGCGCGCGTCGAATCGAACCGGACCGGGCCGAGCTCGAGTTCGGGTCAGGAGGCTGGAGGTGGGCGAGAATATAACTAAGGTGTGTTCACTACATTAGTACACAAGACAAATGGCTTATTAGACTATATTCATTTAGATGTATGGGGGCTTGCATCAACAAGGTCCAAAAGTGTTGCCAAGTATTTCTCTATGTTCCTTGATGCAATTCTAAATGAAACATTATAATTGTACAACCGAGTTATAGTATATGGCAATGTCGATCCCATGAGGAAGGAATATATTAGACCAATCCTAAAAAGGTTCTTGAAATGTGTAGAGGAGAGAGAGAGAGAGAGAGAGAGAGAGAGAGAGAGAGAGAGAGAGAGATTTGTGGATTTTGTAGAGAGAGAGGGGGTTTTCAGATCGAGAGGGGGAGAAAAAAAAAGGCACAGAAATGAAAATATAGGCAGGGAAATGAAAAAAGAGGGGGGAGGTTCTGTAATTTTTTTAGACAATCTGGACGGAATTTCCATCTAGGTTGATACAACCTAGACGGAAATTCCGTCTAGGTTGAGTGTTCATTTTAAAAAAAAATAAAAACCATCTAGTTTGTCAATCTAGACGGAAATTTCCATCTAGATTGATTCAAACTAGACGGAACAAACTAGACGAATTTTTTTCCGTCTAGTTTGCCTCAAACTAGACAGAAAAAAATATGTCTAGTTTGTTCAATTTTCTACTAGTGTTGTTTCATGTTTATATGCTTTTATATGATTTTATCAATATCTTTATATAGTTCAATGAAATCATGTTTACTGTTTTGAAAGTTTGTAAAACATGCATTTTTGTGAAAATATTGAGTTATTTATTTATGGACTTAACAATCATAATATACATCTTTTGTTAAGTCTATAAAATCATTTTGTAAAGTTTTAAAACATGGTTTAGTCAAAATGACAAATTTCAAGTATTTCATGTTTTTATGTTTTGGACATATTTGCAAAATAATGAGATTTCTCAAATGGGAGGTGATTTTTGAAAACCAGTTTTTATATCATGTGTATTATCATGTCTACAATCATTTCCTAAAGTTTCATAATTTTTGGAACTTATTTGCTATTTTTAAAGGCAGTTTAAAAATTAGTTTTACTATTTGGTTCAGGCTGATAACATGTTATCAGTCGACTGGTAATTCGAATGATGACATCAGTCGACTGAAGAATATGCCTGGAATCAACAAAAAAATTTCTGTTTTATTTTGGTTGACTGACCAGTCGACTGAGGATTCATCAGTCGACTGATAAATATCGTCAGTCGACTGATGAGCTAAAAAATGTCTGTAACGGTCAGCTCATCAGTCGACTGATCAGTCGAGCGACGATAGTAACGGCTAGTTTTTTGTTTCTGTTATTTTTGTCTTTTTGCTGGGTTTCACTTGGGTTTTGGGCTTTGTTTCTTGATCCTATATATACCCCTTGCCCTCTAACATTCTAAAGCAATTAAGAAATGTTTTAAAAGAGGTTTAACAAGTTTAAAAGGTATTTAGTGTTTGTTTCAAGTTTGAGTTTTGAGTTTCAAGTTTGTGAAGCAATTTTCACAAGAGCTAGAAGAAACCATCCTTTGGTTTTTGAGTTTTAACTCATCTCTCTCTCTCTCTCTCTCTCTCTCTCTCTCTCTTGTTATCTAGAGAAGTTTTTCTAAACTCTTATCTAGCTATTTATTTGTTTATTTTTATTTCCTTAAGCTAGAACTTATTTGAGTTTAGATTTATTTTGATTATACTCATTATTCACACACAACCTATTAAGCTTATTGTATTTGCATACATAGTATTATTTGGGGTTGTGGGATTGTGACTTTGAGTGTGGGCTTAATTGTGTTCTTATCTATTATAGAAAACAAATTTGTATTTATAAGCTAAATTATGAGTTATACTTTATAATACACTTGTACATCGAGAGGAGTGTGTGGTGAGAGACAGGGTCGTCCCAAGAGGAGTGGGGTGTGTGGTAATGCCTAGAGGTAGGTTGTAATTCCTAACACTTGAGGGAGACATGAGATAGAGACCAACATTTGAGGTGGTAATGAGTGTGATTGCAAGAGTGTGAGATTGTAAAGTTTTCGGTGAACTAGAAAACCGAGTTGTAAGGTGTAAACGTTATTCGGGTGAGCGTAGAAAACCCGGTTATGATAGTGGAGATCTCCTCGAGGTGAGGAGCGGAGACATAGGTCGTGGGGACCGAACTCCGTGATCATATTGTTTGTTTTCTTTTGTCGTTGGCTTTTCTTTATATTCGTGCTTATCATTTATATCGCCTTTGCAAATTGCTTGTTGTTTATATTGCCCTATCACTTTAGTAGTTTGTTTACCCTTGTGTTACTTGTATATCCTTATACATATATTGTTCATATCTCATTTGCTAGGATATATTTATTAATAAGTTTTTAATTGACATAAATTGGATTAGATTAGCATAAACCATATTCACCCCCCTCTAGGATGCTTTCACAAATCAGTTAAGGGGCTGTTAGGTCAGAATATACTGAAATCTGGGCGATTAACGGTGAAAAAAGTCTTCCTTGGCACGAGACACGCTCTGTGTCTCGAACTTGGCCGAGACACAAGTTGTGTCTTAGCCTTAGCCGAGACACAAAACATGTCTCAGTTTTGGCTAAAACATTGTTTTAGCACGCCTTGACTATTAATTTTCCAGTCCGATCTCGGAATGACGCGATTCAAAATGCGTCAAAAAGCCGAAGAATTGATCTATAACCTCCTATAGGTGAATTATATATAGAGTGTATGAGACATAAGTGACGCTTTGTCTTTCGTGGGTGAAATGTAACTCCCTATTGAATTGTCTCTTCGTTATTTTGTCGTCCCGTTGATTCGTACATTTCGCTGACTCACTTTATGCGCTTGTTGACATCAGATAATTCTCTTTGACTTAGATAACAATGTTCATAATCTTTTCTTCATATCGAGTTGCGTGTGGGAAGCTATAGGCAATTTTTGATGTCTACAGAAACCCCCTCCAAAATGTTTCAGTCTCATTTATTTTATACAAGAGCCTGAAATACTTTGAATGTGATAGGCCCAACCTTCAGTTGGTACAAAAGGATATGTAATTGTCTTCAGTTCTTGACTTCTTCAATTCTCAGTCTATTCAGTATTTTGTCAAATAGCTAAAATTCTTCCTTCTCTTTATTTATCGTCTGACCATTGTCGAAGTTTAGAATTAAAATTGGTGTGTTGATTTTTGATTTTAGCTTGTGTCGTTGAGTCGACGATGAACTGACTATCTTCATCGGGGATTCATATCTGAACTACGGTTAAAATCCTTAGGATTATCCTTTGTTTTGGAGTTGATCGGAGCCTTGTTTTGGTGAAAATCATTGGTGCATTGACCTTCATCGCAATGTGTAGACCGGCGTTAATCCAAGGCTACACATTGACTGGTGTTAACCTTCATCATGACGCGTTGACCGACGTTGACCTTCATTGCAACGCGTTAACCGGCGTTGACCTTCATCATTACGCATTGATTGGCGTGGACACAATTTATATTCATATGTTAACTGGAGTCTACACAGTTTAAGCTCGACCAACATTGTAACATGTGACAGGCCCAAGTGTAGAGGTTGCAAGAGCAACTGTTGATGCCGGTTTATCTGTCGGTACAGATCTTACCCTTATGTCTCGCTAATTATTTACTTAACCATAGTGAAGTTTTGGTTGTAGGACCAGCTATTGGAGCTGATACGACTGCCATTGCGAATGCTTTAAAGGTTCCTTATGGAGATTTCAGCTGGAATTGATGTTTGTTAGACCCTAGAGGGGGGTGATTAAGGTCTTATGCTAATCTAATTCGATTTTATACCAATTAAAACTAATTCAAATATTATTCTTGCAAGATAGATATACAATATGATATGAGCAAGAATATGCAATATGAACAATGAGATATATTCTATATGATAAAATTATATGCAAAGATATATAAACTAACACAATGGTGATATAATCAAACTATAAATGTGATAGGGCAAAATATACAAGAGTAATATGTAATTGGCGATATAAGATAAATGCATAAGTAAATGCGCCAATGACAAACTCAAACACACTCAAATGATCACGGAGTTCGGACCTTCCGTCCTACATCTCCGCTCCCCACTCCCGGGAAGAAATCCAATATCACAACCGGGTTTTCTACGCTTACCCGAATAACGTTTACACATCACAATGTCGGTTTTCAACGCTCACCGATCAACGTTCACAAACACTCACAATGTCGGTTTTCAATGTTCACCGATCAACGTCTACACTCCTCTCACTCGGTTTTCTAGCTAACCAAAACTTTACAATCTCACAATGACAACAAATGATTTGTTCTCTAATACAATGTGAGAACTCAATTAAAGCACACACTCAATTGTTACAACTCTCACCAACCCAAATATACTATGTATGAAAATACAATAAGCTCAAGTGGGTGTGTGTAAACAATGAGTGAAATAAGATCTAACTCAATTAGCAAACTAGCAATAATAAGAATATGAAAATTAATAATAAAATTGCTAGAGAAATGAGTTAGAAAAACTTCTCTATAAACACAAAGGAGAGGATGAAGAAGATTGAGGATGAATCCCTCAATTGACAACGCAAGCTTCCTCCTTTGTAAACAAAAACCCCAAACTTAAAGCAAACTAAACAAACTTTTAATCTCTTTTAAAACTTGTTTAAAACTCTTTCTTGGTTGTAGAAAATAGTTATGGCAAAGGGGTATATATAGGGTAGAAAAAAACAACCCAAAAAATCTTAAAACCCACTAAAAAACCAAAAAACAGAAGTTACCATTACTGTTCAATGGTTAGGTGCTACAGTAATGGCAGTCGATCGTGCTACAGTGCGGTCGATCGTACTGTTCACAGATAGTTTCTGTTTTTGACAGATTCTAGAATTTTGCGTATCTGACTTTGTAAAATCAATTAAAAATAGTAAATCAACTCCAAAAATCATAAAATTTTGAGAAAAGGTTCTTGACATGTAGATAAATATGTTAGAAAAGAATTTCTAAAATATCATTTTCCAGTTGAGAGAAATAACTGTATGAACACAGATATATTATTTCTGAAAAAACTGCAGAAAATACGGTTTTGTAAATTCAATTGAAAATAACAAAACAACTCCAAAAATAGTAAAACTTGGGGAAATATTTGTATATATGATGATAAACATGTAAATGAAGAAAATTTTCAAATCACATTTCCCAATTGTGAAAACACATCAGTTTTGTAAAAACATGCACGAACATGAGCTAATTAAAAACTTGATTTTGTAAATTTAAATAAACATAACAAATTAATTCCAAAATTGATAAAACTTTGGAAAACATTTATAAACATAAAATTAAACATGTTAGAAAAAGAATTTCTCAAATTGTGATAAAACTTTGGAAAACATTTATAAACATAAAATTAAACATGTTAGAAAAAGAATTTCTCAAATTGAGTTTCTTATTTATGAAAACTCATGTATTTTGCAAGTGTGTCCAAAACATGAAAATGTGATATACTTAAAATTTGATGTTTTGACATAAACAATGTTTTGAAACCCTATGAAATAATTTTATAGACCTAATAAAATATGTATACAATAATTGTTAAGTCCATAAATCAAAACTTGTGTATATATATAACTATATATATAAAAACCAAATATGTGTGTGTATATATGATTGAGCTTAAAGTACTAACACACATAATATAAAACCTAAACTAAATATACCCAAGCTTGATTGGTCTTCGATGTGGCTCAACTTGGTACACTTATGGATGAAGCTATAACTTGGATCTTCAATTTGAATTGTATAGGCTTCACTCCATAATTCGCCAACCTTCATTTGATATGATCGTGAATGCTCGATTCCATCCATCCTCCAACTAGTTGTTTATCTATAATAAATAAGAAAACACAAATACTAGACAAACAACATTAGTGATAAATTATTTGTTAAACATCATCAAAACAAAGAGGCCAACAATGTTGTCTCGGGTGTTCAAGTTATAAGACCAACTGGTGAAACTGGTGCATCAATGACTATCATATTTATAGGGTTTTTGGTAAACTCTCAGCCATTAACGGATTTGATAAGCCTCTACCGACTACCGTTTGAGTCGGGCTAGCATGCAGATTGTTTAATTCTGTTCCGCATGTAACGTTGTACTAAAAGAATGAACTCTTTTAGAGTTAGTACTATGCATTTGAATACATAGACTTAATGATCCCTCACGGGATGCTCATAGGATTTTTGGCAAATCCTCAACCATCAACGGATTTGGTATGTTTTTACCGATTATCATTTAAATTGGGCTAGCATATAAATTATTTAAACTCGTTTTACATATGACATTGTACTAAGAGAATAAACTCTCTTAGACTTGGTTCTATGATATTGAATACATAGACTTGGTTGTTTTTATGGAAACGGACCACCCAACAACGTGTGATAGGTGTAGGCTTATCTCTAATTAGGGATCAAGATAAAGTCCCTAGACACGGATCCTAGTGTCTTTTTCGCGGTAAAAGACTAACCGACAGCATGTGTTAGATGCAGACTTATCTCTATTTAAGGATCGAGATAAAGTCCCTCATGCATGAAAAGCATAGATATTGATGCTAGAAGATGGTGTCTTCTCTTGGGGCAAAGACGAATTCGGTGCCGGAGAGGAAAAATTTTATATTCTATCTCCTGCTTCAAAAGAAACTCAAAGTGGGATCTCCACTTCTAGAATCTTGAAAGGTAAAACTAAGAGTGAGATCTCCACTCTGAGAATCGAAAAGATTTAGATACCCCAAACTATTTAAAGGTTTGACTATCTAATTTAAAAGTGAATTTCCTATTTATCGAGATGGAAATTCTAACTTCGGTCCTAACTGTTTAAAGGTTTGACCAAGAGAGAATTTTGAAACGATCCTAACTGTAGGAAGGTTTGATCACCTGATGTGGGTGGAAGACTCTTGTTTATTAAAAAAATTCTAGTTTTGGCCCTAACTGTTTAAAAGTTTGACCAAATGGAAGTTGAGACGATCCTAACTATTTAAAGGTTTGATCGTTCAATTTGAAAGTAGACCTCTCGTTCATGGAAGGAATCGAGAGGGGATTTTGGTTTTGGCCCTAACTATTTAAATGTTTGACCAAATAGGGGTTTAAGATGATCTTAACTGTTTAAAGGTTTGATCATTCAATTTGAAAGTGGACCTCTCGTTCATAAAAGGAATCAATAGGGGATTTTGGTTTTAGCCCTAACTATTTAAAGGTTTGATCAAATGAGGGCTTGAGATGACCCTAACTGTTTAAAGATTTGATCATTAAATTTGAAAGTGGACCTCTCGTTCATAGAAGGAATCTAGAGGAGATTTTGGTTTTGATCCTAACTGTTTAAAGGTTTGACCAAATGGGGGTTTAAGACGACCCTAAGGTTTAATCGTCCAATTTAGATATTGACCTCTCATTCATGGAATGAATCAAGAGGGGATTTTGGTTGTGGTCCTAACTATTTAAATGTTTGACCAAATAAGATTGGAATGATCCTAACTATTTAAAGGTTTAATCGTCCAATTTGGAAGTAGACCTCTCGTTCATGGGAGGAATCGAGAGGGGATTTTGGTTGCGGTCCTAACTATTTAAAGGTTTGACCGAATGAGATTTGGAACGATCCTAATTGTTTAAATGTTTAATCATCCAATTTGAAAGTGGACCTCTCATTCATGCAAGGAATCGAGAGGAGATTTTGGTTTTGGTCCTAATTGTTTAAAGGTTTGACCGAGTAGGATTGAAATGACCCTAACTATTTAAAGGTTTAATCATCTAATTTGAAAGTGGACCTCTCGTTCATGGAAAGAATCGAGAGGGGATTTTAGTTGTGCTCCTAACTATTTAAAGGTTTGACCGAGTGAGATTGTAACGACCGTAACTGTTTAAAGGTTTAATCGTCTAATATGGAAGTGGACCTCTCGTTCATGAAAAGAATCAAGAAGGAATTTTGGTTGTGGTCCTAACTATTTAAAGGTTTGACCGAGTGGGAGTAGGGTGGTACAAATAATAGTGGGAGTGCTAATTTGTACATATCACTGTGTTAATACAGTGAAAGTTTCTGGTGTTAACTTGTAAGGACTTTAACACGAGGGGGTTTGAAATTTCCAATACTATGTCTGGATTCTAACAATGGAAGTGTTGAGTGCACAGATATGGCGAGAGTTTGAGTGGCTGTAATCATGAAGAATTTTGTTAATCCATCATCAATTAATTTGACCAGTGAGGGATTTTATGATGGAGGATTATGAATCGTCAAGCACTTCACAATTACACATTGGTGGTTTCACGAGGGAGAATTGACTTAATGAAGTCATTGAATCTCATCTTGATGAAAGAGTACTCTAGGAGTCACAGTGGGAGAGTTTTAATCATCTTGAAAATGATTAAATAGCAATAGTGGAAGGTTCTTAATCATTTTTTATCATAATTAAGAATCAATTGGTTTTGGGTTATCCTTAAGAATACTCCGTGTAGTATTCTCTAAGAACTTCCCATTGGAATGCATTGAGGTATTCCACCCCCAGCTCTTTGGCAAACTTAAATCCAATTGTATTCAGCCATGTTGCCGGGTTATCCTTAAGAATATTATATGTAATATTCTCTAGAAAGTTCCCGTCAAAGATAGGGAACAATTTAGCCTAGTATACCAGTTGGAGGTTCGGGAAACAATTTATACTCATATATCCGTTGGAGTAAAAAAGAGAAGCAGTTTATACTTGTATACTCTTTGGATTCAGGGGAGACAGTTTATACTCGTGTACCTAGTGGAGTTAAAAGGAGGAGAAGTTTATACTCGTATACTCTTTGGAGTTTACAGACGTAGTTTAACCTCATATACCTGTCGGAGGTTAAGTCGTCTTTATTTGGCTTGTTTTGCCGTTATGTCGTTGTTGTAGGATCTGAAATAGATACACTTGAACACTAGAGGGGGGGTGAATAGTGTTCTTTTAAAATTTATGCAAAGTATATTATAAATTACAAAGAAAAATGGCAATCTCAGAAATTCACAATCACAAACACAAGAATTTTATACTGGTTCCACCAATCCGGTGTACATCCAGTCCCCAAGCAAATCCCGCTTGAGAGTTTTCACTATGATTTTGAATAAACTTACAAAATCAAACGCAAACCTGACCAATTTGTAAGTCCCTACAAATTGCAACACCAATTGACAAACACCTTGCCAATTTGAACACCAATCTCTAAACCAAGAGATTAACCCTCTCAAACCCGAGAGAAATCCTTGTTGAAGTAAGAACACAATTGATCCTATAAGTCTTGAATGTGTAGTGAAGTGCAGCAGTGGCTTAGGATTCTTTTAACCTCTGTAAATTGCCTAAATGATAAGTATTTGATGAATGTTTAGAGGCAATTTTAGAAACTTCTCTTTTTCACAAAATCTGAATATTTTTCACTTGAAAAATTGCACAAAAATCAAAGCTTATGGGTATGTATGTCTCTGCAATTTTTCTGAACAAATAACCTATTTATAGCCCTTGAAAAGATAATTTTTTGAACTTTAAAAATGTTTAAAAACGGCTATAAACAGTCACAAATTCAAACTTTGAAAACTGGAAAAACTGTATCTGTAGTCGACTACTATTAACATTAGTCGACTACACTGAGTTCAGACAGACTCTGTGTTTTCGGAAAATGTTCTCAGTAGTCGACTATAATGATAATTAGTCGACTACACTGAATTGACAAAAACTGATAAAATGAAATTTGATCGTAGTAGTCGACTATAATGATGATTAGTCGACACACGGTAAAATGATAGAACTTATGTTTCTGTCGGAACACTTGAGTAGTCGACTATAATCTATTGTAGTCGACTATACTGTAAATTGACAGAAACATGTATTCGAGTTTTATACATGAGTAGTCGACTACTATTCTAATTAGTCGACTACTAAGAGTAAAAATTCTGCTATAAAATGTTTTATAATCAAAGTTTAACTATAATTCTAATGGTTAACATAGAGGGATTTCTATTGTTACCAACACAGCTAAGCCTGTGTTAGTGTGTTCTAATATTGTTGTGTGTGTGCGTGTGTGTGATCAAGGCTTGTACAATTATTCTAAGTAAAGAAAATGTAAAATACATTATCTCATTTGTTCTTATTTTCTTCACGTTCAAATGCCCTTGAAATCAACTTGCACTTGTACATATTCTGATATTGAAATCGGCATATAAAAGTTTAGTGCACACATTGTATAAATTGTTATCATCAAAACACTATCATGGAGATATGATATTCAACATTCTCCCCCTTTTTGATGATAACAAATAATTTATGCATAAGAATATATTTTATAATCAGATTAAAAAAAAATAATGAAATAACCATACTTACTCCCCCTGCATATATGCAAATGTGAGTCATATATAGTCTATACAATACATAACAATTACTTACATAAAAGTACTATTCTCGCCCCTTTTGTTATCAACAAAAAGAGGAAAAACATCTATGATAAACATGACATTATTTCTTCAACATGAGCTAAAACTTCAAACAAATCATCCAGGTTATGAACATAGTCCATAACTTCATCCATCCAAATAGGTAGGCAAAGACTTGCCATAAAGACCAAAAGTTCCATAATGTTCATCATCATGATTTGTTTAAAATATGTAGCACATGCATTATCTAACCAGACATTATCATAGATAATAAAAACACACAATCAACATAAGTGACATAGTAGCAACATAAATACCATATTACATAAGTCATAACAACACACAACCACATATTTTTTGAAACTTAAACAGAATAACATAATTGTTTTGACACTTAACATAAAAACATCTTAAGGTGCTGGAGGAGGTTGCTGTCCTTGAAAATACGTATTAAGCTTTGTGTCCAAGTCTTCAAACTTCTTGATTAGCTCTTCTTGATTACTAATGATATATGAATTATGTGCATATAGAGCTCTTTGACCAGTTTCAAGTTCAAGGATACGTGCACTTAAAGTATTGTATTGCACGTCTGAAAAGCATGAGGGTTCTGTAGGAAATGATGGTGGTGGTTGACTAGAAGAAGCTCCTGCTTGAGTTGAAGATTGTGGAATTTCTTATTGATGAGGTTCAGGTTCATTTTGAGGATTATGTTCTTGAATTTCAAAGTTAGTCAATTTCATCCTAGTTAGGGCATTGGAATCAAAAAATTCAATAGAACGGACAACAGAATTTTTAGATTGGAGATCGACATGGAATTTGTCAAAGATTTTAGTTAGGAATGCACCATAAGGAAGAAATCCTCTTGGAATAGTCAGAAGATTGTCAAAGTAAACTTCAGCCCAATTAACTTGAATATTTCCCATTATAGCATATAGAGCTTTTGCTAATTCTAGGGAAATGAAATGAAAACTTCCAGTTTTTGGAAACAAGTTATAGGCTAGGATTCGAGCAATGAACCTAGGAATTGGACGAAGTTTGTTTGAATTATTTAAAGGTTTACTATATCCAGGAAGAAATATATGATTAGATAAAAGATCTGAATCATTCATCCTAACATTCATCCTAACAGACTTAAGAGAAACTCCTTGATAAGGAATATTGAATATTTTACCAATTGACTTTGTAGTTAAGTCAATCTCTATTCCTTTAACAAGAGTTTTGAGTTTTTCAGAACCACCAATAGTTCCCACACGTTCTATATTAGTATAGAACAGTTGCACAAGAAATGGATATGTGGGTTTTTTATTTTCAGCAGAGAATAATTCAAGTAATCCCACATTTTCAAAATATGAACTAAAGTTCCAGGGTATAAAATCATCAAATTTCACAAATCGTCCTGGAAGAACTTCAAAAGATGATATTTTGTTAAATTCTTCTAATAAATCAGGACTTTTTAAATAGATGATGATTTCATCATTGATAGAGGTATGTGTTTGCTTAGCTTTCTTAGATCTAGACATGATTAGATAGATAAATAACAAAAGATGTAAAGATCAAGTTTAGAAGCAATACCCCAAACTGTAGAAACCCTAGATTAGTCGACTATAGCTTGGATTAGTCGACTACTGAGCTTGATTGCTTGTCAGATTTGACAGAGAATTGAAGGAATTGATGAAAAAAATTTGAGAAAAGATAGATGCCCTAACCTGGAATCGTTGATTCTGAAGTGGGGAAGATGGGGTTTCGATTTTGGGAATAGATAGTGGGTAGTTTTTGATTTTTACTTTATCTTTTAAGATAAAATACAATGAATGGTTGAGATTTGATAGTAAATTGAGTGTATGGTTGAGATTTAATCTTAAATGTGTGGTTAGGATTGATAGAGTTGAAAAACAATGGTTGAGATGAATTTAACTTAACTTAAACGGGTATGAGTATTGGGTTTTTGGTTTGAATCTAAGAAAAAATCCACTAGGCTTAAAAACTGTAAAACTAAAAATTCAGAATCATTAGTCGACTAATAGTGAGAGTAGTCGACTATTAAGTTTTAGTTTTTAACTCTGAGTAGTCGACCAATATGTGAATTAGTCGACTACACTGTAATCAACAGAGAGTATTTTTAAGATTTTACATTGAGTAGTCGACTATAAAGGTAAGTAGTCGACTATAAAGTAATTTTTCAGAAAAATTATTTGTAAGACTTGTGCATGTAGTCGACTATAAGTCAAATTAGTCGACTATTTATGGTATAAATGTATATATGTTTGTTTTAAAAAATTAATTTAAATCTTCAATTAAACAAATACCTAATTCCCTTCTTAATTTAACATAAATTTCTTTTTTTAGGGGTTTTGTTAATATATCTGCTATTTGTTTATCTGTAGGTATAAATTCTAATGAAATGTCACCTTTAAGCACATGATCACGTAAGAAATTATGTCTAATATCAATGTGTTTTGTACGTGAGTGTTGAATAGGATTTTTAGATAGATTAATTGCACTAGAATTATCACACATAATAGATGATATGGGACAATTTATTCCATAATCAGTTAAAGTTTGTTTCATCCATAATATTTATGCACATGCAAGACTTGCAGCAATATATTCAGCTTCAGTTGTAGATAATGACACTGAATTTTGTT
Source organism: Asparagus officinalis (assembly GCF_001876935.1). Classification (NCBI taxonomy): domain Eukaryota; kingdom Viridiplantae; phylum Streptophyta; class Magnoliopsida; order Asparagales; family Asparagaceae; genus Asparagus; species Asparagus officinalis. Next base: position 25,428,525 of record NC_033797.1, on the reverse strand, counting down.
TTTTACTAAACCAAGATACAAGTGAATGTCCTAAGAAATGACATGTTCCACTTGTACTTTTTCTATCAGATTTACATCCAGCAAAATCAGCATCACTATATGATATTAATTCAAAAGAACTATGTTTTGGATAATATAAACCATAATTTGTAGTATCTTTAATATATCTAAAAATTCTTTTCACTGCTTTAAGATGTGATTCTTTAGGATTAGATTGAAATCTTGCACATAAACATACACTAAACATAATATCAGGTCTACTAGCAGTAATGTAAAGAAGTGATCCAATCATACCTCGATAGAGCTTTTGATCAACATTCTTACCATTTTCATCTTTGTCAAGAGATATCGTAGTGCTCATAGGTGTTGGTTTGCTTGTTGAATTTTCCAATCCGAATCTTTTAAGTAAATCTTTTGCGTACTTGCTTTGATTGATGAATATTCCTTCTTTCAATTGTTTAATTTGAAGTCCAAGGAAGAAATTTAATTCACCCATGTGACTCATTTTAAATTCATCCTGCATAGTCTTAGTAAATTCTTGACAAAGATTATTGTTAGTAGAACCAAAAATAATATCATCTACATATATTTGAATTAGTAAAATATCTTTATTTATTTTCTTAATAAATAATGTTGAATCAACTTTTCTAATTTCAAAACCTGAATTTAAAAGAAAGTTCTTTAATCTATCATACCAAGCACGAGGTGCTTGTTTCAGACCATATAATGCTTTCTTAAGTTTAAAAACATGATTTGGAAAACTTTCATGTTCAAAACCTGGAGGTTGTTCTACAAAAACTTCTTCTTTTATAAAACCATTTAGAAAAGCACTTTTAACATCCATTTGAAATAATTTAAAATTCATAAAACATGCAAATGCAAGTAAAATTCTAATTGATTCTAATCGAGCAACATGTGCATAAGTTTCATCATAATCAATTCCTTCTTTTTGATTATAACCTTGAGCAACTAATCTAGCTTTGTTTCTAACAACTTGACCAAATTCATCTAATTTGTTTCTAAAAATCCATTTTGTTCCAATAATGGATTTATTTTGAGGTCTAGGTATAAGATCCCAAACATTATTTCTAGTAAATTGATTAAGTTCATCTTGCATAGCAATTATCCATGAATCATCAAGAAGTGCTTCTTTTATATTTTTAGGTTCAATAGTTGAAATAAAAGCATTATGAGCAATCAAATTAAAATGAGATCTAATAGTTACTTTGTCAGAAATATTTCCTATACACTAGTGGAAAACTGCAATTTACCTACGGAACAATAGCGATGGAATATTCCGTCGCTATAACAAGGGTTATAGCGACGGAATAGTCCGTCGCTATTTTTCCGTCGGTAAAATTTCTTTTACCGACGGAAATATACAATTTAGCGACGGATAATTATCCGTCGCTAAAATATATAGCCACGGATTATTAGCGACGGAAATTTCCGTCCTAATAACATCTTTAGCGACGGAAATTTCCGTCGCTAAAGAAATCTAGGGCTAAAAAATTTGGGCGCGGGCGCCCAAAAAATTTGGGCTGCCCGCGCCCGATAAAAATCTGGCTTTCCGACCCCCGTCCCCCCTCTCCCTGAATTCCCCCAGGCACCGAATCCCACCTCTCCTCCTTCGCCCTCCGCTCTCTCCCCGCCATTCTTCTCCACCGGCCGATAGAAAAAATCTGTCGCCCCTCTCCTCTCACCGCCGCCGCCTGTTCCCTCCGCCGCCCCATTCTTCCGCCGTCGCAGCCGGCTCTCTCCCTAGCTCGTTTGAGGTAACCCTCTCTCTTTCCCCCCCCTCAATCTCTCTCTCTCTCTCCTCTCCTTGTCATCTCTTTCCCCCGCCCCAATCATCTCTCCTCCTCTCTTCCCTCTCTCTGTTCTCCACTCTCATCTGTGACTGACGCGCGGCGCGGGCCCGAACCAAACTGCGCCTCTGGAGCTCCTACCCCCTCCTGATCTCGCCACGCCCTCGCCTGGGTTGCCACCTCTGGCGCTTCCTCGCCTCCGACCGCGAGCTGGTGGAGCTCGCCTTCAGGAAACCGTGGAACGTCAAGTGGGTGATGGGGACCCCATCGTCGACGGCGTTCTGGAGGAGTCCCGGCCTCGATCGGTTCGCCATCTCGCACCGTTTGCAGCGGGGTGATTCCGTCGCTGAACTCGCCCTTAAGTATTCCGTGCAGGTAAATTTTTATTTGTTTTTTTTGGTAGGTGATTGGATTAATTTGGGTCTTCCTCATTTATCATTCTTTTTCATCCCTGTTTTTTATGTTCGGACGAATGGGGCAAGGACTCGTTGCCGTCAGCCAAGATCACTGACGAATGGGGTGAGAAATCGGATCTGGATCCAGAGGTAGCATCGGAACCCGATCCTCCGAGGGATGAGGATGACTAGGGGAAGGAAGCGAGTTCGGGCTATGAACCCGATAGTGACTAGTTGGGGGATTTAAAGAGTTGCCTTGTGGATAATCTCTATGGAACTGAGTATGGACTGAGAGCGAGCGTTGAGGTTAGGGCTGAGATTTTTGAGCTGGTAAACCAGTTGGAGGCGGAGAGTCCGACACCGGCGCCGAACGAGACCGCGGAGTTTCTTGATGGGAATTGGATTTTACTGTAAGTTTTCCGTTGCGTTTTACTGATTTTAGTTGTCTAATTTGAAAAAATTGCATTGCTTTCTAGAGCATGTGAAATGTTGTGATTATTACGTATAATAAGAACACTTGAAATCCACATTGAGAATGGTGATGACTTGATTCTCTTGATATGCTAGACTTGGGCATTCTCTGAGTTTCAGTTATATATGTAATGTGTGTCTGTAGGTGTTCGTTTGATTATGCGCTAACTTACTGGTTCGCCTTTAGACTTATTTTTAGGAGATTTGCACTATATCATTGTTGAACATGAGTGTTTGTGATGTGAGTTCATGCCACAATTCCAGCCTGATACTCCTACCGGTAACCACAGCAATCCAAGGTGCATGATTACTTTTGGTGACATTTGTTAACTTTTTTTCTTTAAAGTTAGGAGTATTCTTCATTGTGATGATGCTTGGATCTCTATATTTAGATGAATATAATCTATTGATTTGCTTGACTATGTACATCTTTGCTCTAAACTTTGCAAATTCATAAGAAGCAAACTTCTCTAGGATCTCTATATTTCAGATTTTTAAAAATAATTTTAACCACGAATGTATCAAATATAATACTTAACATGCTGGGAGTTAGGGTGTAATGGACATCTAATAATATCCAAAATTGCTTTGTGTCTGTAATCAGTGTCCTTATGATTCATAGACAGATGTGCATATATATTATGTTAATCTCCATTGGCTTCACACTAGCAAAGTTGATGCATACTGCCTGTTGTTCCTTTAATAGGAAAAGTACTTGGAAAGTTGATGCATACTTTAGAAGGAGATGAAAGGGAAGGATGAGGGATTGAGCTCGTAGGCGAAGGTAATAAAAATGATTCTTTTTTTTTAATTGCTTCTTTGGTAGGAAACAAAGGTGTTGGATGCTAATCTATCTATATGCAGCAAGAAACGGTTAGCTCAATAATCACTTGTTGTTTGATGTTTATCCTAGCAGTGTTATTTAGTGGGAGTTACATTCGTCATTTTCTATTTAATTTTAATGCAGTATTGATGTCTCAAGGAATTGTGTTCTTTGGTTTCGAGCTCTATGCCATCGATCGCCTCCGAGGTAATTTCTAGGGTTTCCCTTTTAGTGTCTTAGCTTTATTCTTCAAAGCTTCAATGAGTATGAAGCTTGAATTTGCTTGTTTGGAACCATAATTTATGACCAAATTACCATCTCATATCTTGATGTCTTTGATTACAATGTTAGTGTTAAAGCTGCTTATGGAGGTTAATGGCTTGAGAGGAACTAGAGTGAATAATGTTGGTCGAGTGATTGATGGGTATCCAAGATTGGAGACTATGCCATTGGCACTGTTAGTAAATTAACTGTTATTTTGAAAATAAGTTTGTAGTTTTTAATAAGCTTGCTGTAGATTCAACATAAACGAGAACACATATGCTGTCTGGAAAACAATATTTAACTCAAGTTTAGATGTCATAAATTTCATATTCAAAAGAACCACTAATTTTCGATTTATCTAAGTGACTAAATTTTGTTTTACAGTTGGGCAAGTGGAGCATTGGATCCAGAAAGCACTGCTTCTCTTGACTTTGTTACATCTGTAAAGAGTTCACAAGGGGTGTAAGGAGTTCACAAGGCTTTCTTTTATGTTGAGGCTTATTCATATCCAAACACTCAGTGGGATGGCTGTTACACATTTTGAGATGTTATTAGATTTGCTGAGGAAAGTCATTCCAGGCGGCGAGAAAAGCATCCCCGCGACCTATTACGAAGCTCACAAGATTGTTGATACGCTGGGGCTTGATTACAAGAAGATAGACGCCTGTATTAACGACTGCATCTTGTACAATAAGTGTAATGAAGCTCTGGAGGAATGTCCGACGTGTCATGGCATCTTGACACGCGTGCAGATGGAGTAGATTTTTTTGCACTTTGCAGTTACTGGGACACGGCTGAAATTCAGGTATTATTGAAGTATATATTTTTAATTTATTGTTTGAATTTCTATATTGTTTCGAATTGACATTGTTTTGCAGGCTCAAGCTGAAATAGCAAGGAGGAATCGCAACGCGCCTCGCAGTTACGAGCATCACGGGGGCTCCAGGACATTCAGCAAAGAATAAGGATCTGACTGTAAGTAGCAGTTCATTTATATATTCAATTTCATATCAATGCATCATTATTAAGTCCACTTGCCCGGGTTGTTTTGATATATCGCAGGAGAAATTACATGCCAAGGTACAGGAGCAATTGACTCAGTCTCAGGTCTGTTCTAACACTCCTGCCCAGCTAAGTAGAGAGGATGAGGACTCCATCATCGAGACGGTCATTGGACCTAGTAGGAAGAACAGATATCGGTGGAGAGGATCCGAGCAGAGGCCGCACGAGTCTAGTAGCACCTACGAGTCTGCAGCACCACAAGGAACACCAGGAAGCAGTTCATATCAAGACTCGATGGAGCAGCGATTAAAAGCGATTGAAGATCGCCTGTCGCAGCAAACAACATATCAGCAGGCTCTAGAGGAAGAACGGAGGCGTCGGGAGCAGATCGTATTGGAGTTCACACAATTCATGTCGACTCTACCTCAGGAGGCTCAGGAGGCATATAGGAGACATTTTCTGTCGTCACAGGTAATATATATACTTTGCTTTTTTTTTTAATTAGATGATATCGTACATACTGATACATACTAATACAAACTGTTACACACAAATGGTAGTGATGGAGGGGGAGGGGGTGTGTAGAGTATGATTGGTTGGTGGGTGGGGGCTTTGATCGTGGTTGAGGATGAGGAGTGGGGATTTTGTTGTGGTGGTGGTTGAGGGGGAGGGGTAGGGCGAGGGGGAGTGTTGTTGGTTGGTAGGTGAGGGTAAGGATTTGTGGTGGTGGTGTTGTGTTGTGGTGTGATGTGTGGTGATGTGTTGTGCAGTGTAGTGTTGTGTTGTGTTGTGATGGTGTAGTGTTGTGTTGTGGTGTTGTGCTGTTGTGTTGTTGTGTTGTGATGGTGTAGTGTTGTTGTGTTGTGGTCTATGAAGCACGGACACACATAACATGAAGCCGTGTCGTGTTGTGTCCGTGTCGGACACACGTGTCGAACACACGTATCCTATGTATTTTTTAGGATTTGCCTCGTGTCGGCGTGTCGGATGGCCGTGTCGGATCCGTGTTATTTTTACATAGGTTGTGGTGTTGTGTTGTTGTGTTGTGATGTTGTGGTGTTGTGTTGTGATGTTGTGATGTTGTGGTGTTATGTTGTAGTATATTTATATTTGTACTCTTATTAACGTTTACACACACTTGTTAACATTTGATTTATATTTACAGGCCGGGACTTCTTCACAAGGTGCAGCCGGGGGTAGTCATAATGTGGCTGGTGTTGAGGATGAGGAAGATGATGATGATCAGGAGGATTGATTGTCCTTAATATAACTTTGAAAACAATTTCTTGTGTTGTATAAACAATATTTATTATGTACCTGTCGAGAAACTTTTACTTGTTTTTATTGAATTAAATGTGTGATATATGCGTGAGATGTGATATTTGCGTAAGATTGAAGCTTTCTTCTGCTGATTGAACAGGTTTTTAAAAATTATTATCGATATTGTACAGGGTTTTTTCAATTTTCAAAATATTTCCAAATTTCTTTTTTTTACTTTTTAGTGACGGAAATTCCGTTGCTAAAAAAACTTTTAGCAACGGAAATTCCGTCCCTAATACCTATTTTAGCGACGGAAAACATGCACGAAATCAAATCTGGAAAATATTTAAAAAAAATAGGGACGGATTTTCCGTCCCTAATAAGTTTTAGAGACGGCTTTTCCGTCCCTAAAACAACTTTTAGGGACGGATTTTCCGTCCCTAATGTTTTTTAATTTTTTTATTTTTTAAAATTAGCGACCATTTTACCGTCGCTAATAAACCGTCGCTAAATTATAGCGACGGAAATTCCGTCGCTCAAAGTCTTTTTAGGCACCCCTGTTATAGCGTCGAAGTTTTAGCGACGGAAATTTATTTTTTCCGTCGCTAAAACTTTTAGGGACGGAAAAACGACATTTAGGGACGGAAATTTCCGTCGCTAAAAGTTGAAAATCCATCAGTGCATGCTAAATAAGGCAGGAGTTCGAGAGAGATCAGATATGAGATCTACACGGTTTTCCTCCAGATCAAAGCTTGGCCTTTGATCCCAAGAAGAGTCTCGATTTCGCTTGGTCGATTTCGATTACTAAAGGCTATTATTTCCTTGGTGAAATAGTACCCCCGGCAGTTATTTCTTTGTATTTAAGATAAAACATTTACAACCAAAAACTTTAAAGTAAGATACTTTAGGAATTTTGTTATAAAATAATTCATAAGAGGTTTTCTTTAAAATAGGTCGTAATAAAACTCTATTTAATACATAACAAGCTGTTGATACAGCTTCTGCCCAAAAATATTTAGGTAAATTACTATCACACAACATGGTTCTAGCACATTCTTGTAAGGTCCTATTTTTCCTTTCTACAACTCCATTTTGTGGAGCAGCACGAGGAAAAGAGAATGTGTGTGATATACCATGTTGGTCACAATAATTTGCAAATAATTCATTTTCAAATTCACCTCCATGGTCACTACGTATAGAGATAATAGAAGTTGATTTTTGATTTTGAATTCTTTTGCAAAATATAGAAAACTCATTAAAAGCATCATTTTTATGTTTAAGAAAAATTACCCATGTGAATCTAGAATAATCATCAACAAGAACAAATGCATATCTACTTCCATTTAAAGATGCTACTCTAGATGGACCAAAAAGATCTATATGAATTAATTCTAATGGTCTATTTGTAGATATTACATTTTTAGATTTGAAAGAAGATTTGTGCATTTTTCCTTGTTGACATGCATCACAAAAATTATTTTTAAAGGACATCTTAGGCAAACCATTTACAGAATCATTTTTAGAAATCTTAGACATATGTTTAAAGTTAACATGTCCAAAACGTTTATGCCATAAAATAGAATCATTAGATGATGCAATAAGACAATGTTCATTTGAAATATTATTCATAGATAACACATATATGTTATTTTTTCTATAACCTTTAAAAATAATGGTTATTAAATCAATATCATAAATTAAGCATGATTCTTTTTCAAAAACAATTTTATAACCTTTATCACAAAGTTGACTAATACTTAGTAAATTATGTTTAAGACCATTAACTAATAAAACATTATCAATGATAGGTTTGTTTGGATTACCGACAGATCTAATACCGATGACTTTTCCTTTGTTGTTATCTCCAAAAGTAACGGTACCTCCATCCTTGTTTTGAAAAGATGACAACAATTGAATGTTTCCAGTCATATGTTTGGAGCAACCACTATCCAAAATCCACCTATCTTTCTTGGGTACCTGAAATAATAAACATTTACATTTTGGTACCCATACTATGTTGGGTCCTTTAAATTAGCCTTTAGGAAACCAAACCCATGAAGAGTTTGATTTGCCTAAATAGTTAGGTGATAAATAAATATTTTTAATAAAATCAGAAATATAAAAATTCTTATGTAAAGAAGATAATTCTTTTGGAACCCAAATAGAAAAGAATTTTGATTTCTTTTTATACAAATTTTCATATTTATAATCATGCAAATCACAAGAAGGTTTTACAAATATTGTATTCTTTGATTTGTTTTTATTAATTTGAAAACCTAATCCTTTTGTCTTTTGTGATTCTCTTTGAAAAGAAAGAATATTATTAAGATTTTCTTTTCCTTTATTAAATTTGCTTACATTTAAACATATATCTTCATATCTTGATTTAAAAGAAGAAATATCTTTTTCTAAATTATTAATACGAATATTTAAATCATTACATTCTGATTTTAAATATTTATTCTCATTAGATAAACATTCATTTTCTTTAAGTAATGAAAAATTTTCTTCTTTTAATTTAATTATTTAAGAATTAGAAAAAATAGAGGAATTTAAATCTGAAATTTCTTCAAGTAATCTTTTATTTTCACCTTTAAGAAAATTATGTGAAGCCTTTAATCTCAAAAAGGTTTCATATAATTCATTAAAAGCATCTAAAAGTTCTTCATTTTCACTTACTTCATCTTGTGCCATGAAACACATGTGAGCACTTTCCTTTTCTTCAATTTCTTCATCTGAAGATGACTCATCACTATCATCCCAAGTGACTGCCATTGCTTTCCTTTTCTTGTTATTTTGAATGTTGTTGAAGTTGTTGAAATAACTTGATTTTTGCTTATTCTTCAACATTGGACAATCTTTCTTCATATGCCCTGGTTTATTACACTTAAAACAAAGAGGGTTATTTGAAATTGAACTCTTAGATTTAAAATTACCTCGTTTTATAAATTTCTGAAATTTTGATTTAAAAATACCTCGTTTTATAAATTTCCGAAATTTTCGTGCAAACATGCCCATTTCTTCATCATCATCATCTGAATTTTCTTTATCGGAAGTAGTATTGAATGCAAGAGCTTTCTTGTTCTTTGATTCTTCATCATTCTTTCTATCTTCAATTTGAACTTCATATGCCATAAGATTACCAATAAGATTTTTAACCGTAAGAGTTGATAAATCATTGGCTTCTTCAATAGCGGTAACTTTCTTTTCCCATTGTGGAGTAAGTGATCGAAGTATCTTTCTTACCATCTCTCGGTGAATCTTGTAAACATTTCTCCTATAGTCTCGTTTTCCTTCATCTTGAATAATTCAAATCTGTGCACAAGAACAGAAATTTTAGATTCTTTAACTTTATTTGTACCTTCATGAATTACCTCAAGTGTATGCCAAATATCGTATGCAGATGTGGCCGTTGACACCCTATTGAACTCATTCTTGTCAAGTGCACAAAATAAGGCATTCATTGCTTTAGAATCCAAGTTTGCATTGTTCCTTCGAGATGTAGTCCATTCCGCGAAAGGAGTGGTTGGCTTCTCATATTTCGTTTCCACGACGTTCTAAAGTTCGTAGCTAATTGATTGAAGGTAAATCTTCATTCGGCACTTCCAATAGTTGTAGTTCAATCCATCGAACATTGGTGGACGATTTGTTGAGTGACCTTCTTTGAATTGTGAAGTATTTGTCGATGCCATCTTTCACCTTTCTCTGATACCAAATGTAGGATCTGAAATAGATACACTTGAACACTAGAGGGGTGGGGTGAATCGTGTTCTTTTAAAATTTATGCAAAGTATATTATAAATTGCAAAGAAAAATGGCAATCTCAGAAATTCACAATCACAAACACAAGAATTTTATACTGGTTCCACCAATCCGGTGTACATCCAGTCCCCAAGCAAATCCCGCTTGAGAGTTTTCACTATGATTTTGAATAAACTTACAAAATCAAACGCAAACCTGACCAATTTGCAAGTCCCTGCAAATTGCAACACCAATTGACAAACACCTTGCCAATTTGAACACCAAGCTCTAACCCAAGAGACTAACCCTCTCACAACCGACTCTCAAACCCGAGAGAAATCCTTGTTGAAGTAAGAACACAATTGATCCTATAAGCCTTGAATGTGTAGTGAAGTGCAGCAGTGGCTTAGGATTCTTTTAACCTCTGTAAATTGCCTAAATGATAAGTATTTGATGAATGTTTAGAGGCAATTTCAGAAACTTCTCTTTTTCACAAAATCTGAATATTTTTCACTTGAAAAATTGCACAAAAATAAAAGCTTATGGGTATATATGTCTCTGCAATTTTTCTGAACAAATAACCTATTTATAGCCCTTGAAAAGACAATTTTTTGAACTTTAAAAACGTTTAAAAACGGTTATAAACAGTCACAAATTCAAACTTTGAAAACTGGAAAAACTATATCTGTAGTCGACTACTATTAACATTAGTCGACTACACTGAGTTCAGACAGACTCTGTGTATTTAGAAAATTTCTCAGTAGTCGACTATAATGCTCATTAGTCGACTACACTGTAATTTGACAGAAACTGATAAAATGCAATTTGAGTTCAGTAGTCGACTATAATGATGATTAGTCGACTACACTGTAAAATAACAGAAACTTATGTTTCTGTCGAACACTTGAGTAGTCGACTATAATCTATTGTAGTCGACTATACTGTAAATTGACAGAAACATGTATTCGAGTTTTATACATGAGTAGTCGATTACTATTCTAATTAGTCGACTACTAAGAGTAAAAATTCTTCTATAAAAAGTTTTTATAATCAAGTTTTAACTATAATTCTAATGGTTAACATAGGGGATTTCTATTGTTAACCAACACACTAAGCCTGTGTTAGTGTGTTCTAATATTGTGTGTGTGTGCGTGTGTGTGATCAAGGCTTGTACAATTATTCTAAGTAAAGAAAATGTAAAATACATTATCTCTTTTGTTCTTCATTTTCTTCACTTCAAAATGCCTTGAAATCAACTTGCACTTGTACATATTCTGATATTAAAATCTGCATATAAAAGTTAGTGCACACACTGTATAAATTGTTATCATCAAAACACTATCATGGAGATATGATATTCAACATTCTCCCCCTTTTTGATGATAACAAAAAGAGGAAAAACATCTATGATAAACATGACATTATTTCTTCAACATGAGCTAAAACTTCAAACAAATCATCCAGGTTATGAACATAGTCCATAACTTTACCCATCCAAATAGGTAGGCAAAGACTTGCCATAAAGACCAAAAGTTCCATAATGTTCATCACCATGATCTGTTTAAAATATGTAGCACATGCATTATCTAACCAGACATTATCATAGATAACAAAAACACACAATCAACATAAGTGACATAGTAGCAACATAAATACCATATTACATAAGTCATAACAACACACAACCACATATTTTTTGAAACTTAAACAGAATAACATAATTGATTTGACACTTAACATAAAAACATCTTAAGGTGCTGGAGGAGGTTGCTGTCCTTGAAAATACGCATTAAGCTTTGTGTCCAAGTCTTCAAACTTCTTGATTAGCTCTTCTTGATTACTAATGATATATGAATTCTGTGCATATAGAGCTCTTTGACCAGTTTCAAGTTCAAGGATACGTGCACTTAAAGTGTTGTATTGCACGTCTGAAAAGCATGAAGGTTCTTTAGGAAATGGTGGTGGTTGACTAGAAGAAGCTCCTGCTTGAGTTGAAGATTGTGGAATTTCTTCTTGATAAGGATACGTGCACTTAAAGTGTTGTATTGCACGTCTGAAAAGTATGAAGGTTCTGTAGGAAAAGGTGGTGGTTGACTTGAAGAAGCTCCTGCTTGAGTTGAAGATTGTGGAATTTCTTCTTGATGAGGTCCAAGTTCATTTTGAGGATTTTGTTCTTGGATTTCAAAGTTTGTCAATTTTATCCTAGTTAGGGCATTTAAATCAAAAAATTCAATGGAACGGACAACAGAATTTTCAGATTGGAGATCGACATGGAATTTGTCAAAGATTTTAGTTAGGAATGCACCATAAGGAAGAAATCCTCTTGGAATAGTCAGAAGATTGTCAAAGTAAACTTCAGCCCAATTAACTTGAATATTTCCCATTATAGCATATAAAACTTTTGCTAATTCTAGAGAAATAAAATGAAAACTTCCAGTTTTTGGAAACAAGTTATAGGCTAAGATTCGTGCAATGAACCTAGGAATTGGACGAAGTTTGTTTGAGTTATTTAAAGGTTTGCCATATCCAGGAAGAAATATATGATTAGATAGCAGATCTGAATCATTCATCCTAACAGACCTAAGAGAAACTCCTTAATAATCACATTTTATTGCAATTTTATACTCTCATTATCTATTTTATATGAATAAATATACCACTAATAATTGCTTTTATCTTTAATTGCAGGATAATGAAGAATAAATCCTAAAAATCACATCTCTCAACAAAGACCCTTGAGTAAATAAAGAAATAAGAGAAATTCAAGAAGCCAAAGGAAATATTTGAATTTAAAAAAAAAACCCAAAAGCCCAAATATCCCAAATGTCCATGGCAACTCATTTTTTTCACAAGAGAATTTTCTCAAGCTTGAAGGCCCAATGCCCATCAACAAAACACCCATGAGCTCTCATTTAATTGCTACTTAGAGAGTTGAATTTGCTCCATTGGGCCGGACTTTCATATGGGCCGGATTATCAAATGAAATGCTGCAGCTTTGGATTTACTTCCATGTGGACCGGACCTGATGGCTTGGGATAGAGATTAGCTTGGAGATTTACATTTTTATTTTTGGACCAGACTTGCTAAAATCTTTGAATGGGACTTGGACTTTGCTGCAGCTCTAAATCAAATGAGAAAATCATGCTGCTACAGAAATTGCTTTGGGCCAGACATGATGGAGACTTAATTGCTGCAGATTTTCATTTGAAAATCAAATGTGATTGGGCCGAACTTCATGGACCTGTGGCTTGGTGTGCATAGGAGGCCGGATTTGCTTATTGACTTTGTGCTACAAATGTTCAAAATCAAAAGAAATGTCATTGGGCCAAACTTTCTTACATAATCATATGGTTGCTGCAGCTGTAGATTTTTCTTTATGGGCCGAATTTTGATAATCACATGGGCTAGAGAATAACAAAAACCAAATTCAAAGGTGGAGATTGTTGCTTGGGGCTCAAGACAAATCCAATGGCTCAAATTCATTAAAGATCACTATAAATAGGGGTAGAGAGTGAGGGGTTAAGGGTGTGAAAATTTTTGTAACTCCTTTTGGAGAGGAGGGCTACTCTTAATTGAGACGGCCTTGGAGAATTATTTGAAGGTTTACATTTCTTTCTTTTTCTCTTTTATTGCTTATTAGTTTAGATTTATTTCTATGCTTGTAGTTAGATTTTATTTTCTTGTTAAATAGCCAAGAGGCTAGAACCCTCTTACCTTAGATTTATTTCATGCTTATAGAGTAGATTTATTTTTTTGTATTTAATTCTTGCAATTTTATTTTGTAGTTTAGATTTTGCAATTTATTTTGTAGTTAGATTTTAATTTCTTATACTATTCACCTTGAGGCTAGAACCCTCTTGGGTTTAGTTTTTCTTTTAGTTAGATTTTAATTTCTTACACTATTCACCTTGAGGCTAGAACCCTCTTGGGTTTAGTTTTTTTTTTTGTTTTTTTATTTTGTTTGATTCGCCTTTAGGCTAGAACCCTCTAGGGAATCACCATTTTCTAAGAAGTGCGTTTAATTTTAGATTATCGATATCTATAATTGAATCCACCATCTTTAATTTCTTGCATTTTCTTTTATTTTTGAATTTTGTTCTTCATTCTTGATTTTTTATTTGTTTCTTGATTTTATTCATTTTTTCCTTCTCACCTTATTGATCATACTCATTCTTTTCAAATCCACTCTCACTTACACTTTGCACCTATTCACACACCATTTTCACTCTCTCAATCTCTTCACAATCACATTCACTTATCACTCCTACTTGTCACGCACACAACATAAGAACCGATTTCATATTTTCTCCTACAAAACACCTTCCTCGTGGGATCGATATCTTAAATACTATAACTTGACACGGTTGTGCACTTGCAACCTTTTTGGTACATGTTTATGACGCATCATCCATCTCTCTTGTTGTATAGAAGTTTTCTTAACTCAATTATCTAGCTTGTTTACATTTACATTGTCATATTTATATTAGCTAGACTTTAATTGAGTTTGATTTTATTTATTTTTGTTTATACACATAACCATTAAGCTTAGTATATTTACATTCATAGTATGATTTGGGTTGTGTGTTTGTAACATTGAGAGTGAGCTTAACTGTGTTCTCATCCTTATTAGAGAACAATCATTTGTTGTATTATGCTTATTATGAGATTCACATTGTATTATACTAGTACACCAAGAGGAGTGTGTGGTGAGAGACAGGGTCGCTTCCAAGAGGAGTGGGGTCGGTAGTAAAGCCTAGAGAGAGGTGGTAATTCCGAGCACTTGAGGAAAGACACGGGCTAGAGACCAACACTTAAAGGGTGTGGAGTGTAGTTACATTGTGAGATTGTAAACGTTGATCGGTGAGCGTTAAAAACCGATATTATATGGTGTAAACATTATTCGGGTGAGCGTAGAAAACCCGATTGTGATAGTAAATTTCTCCCCGGGAGTGGGGAGCGGAGACGTAGGACGGAAGGTCCGAACTCCGTGATCATATAG
>NC_033797.1:25379007-25413365 GCF_001876935.1 Asparagus officinalis | reverse complement strand
AAAAAAAAAACTCTTTAATTCAAGGGGATTCTATCTTATTAAGCCTAAGCTGACCGAGTAATTAAGCCCAAGGAGTATTTCCATACTTAATGACCTAAGCCCATTTGGGTTGGGATCCATTGGCCCAAAACTCGTTAAATGGTCACTTAGAAAGCCCGTTAAAGTAGAAAAAATCACCAAGGAAGAAAGAGTTAAAAAAACTAATAAATGTTTTATAGTTGTATATATGGTCTTGGAAAATATTTTAAATCAAGCAACTTGAAAATTATTTAAAACAAAGAGTTAGCATGTTCTTTTCAAAACTTTTAAATTAAATTTCTAAGTTTGGCTTGGTTTTGTATTGCTACAATGAGAAGATTTTCTTAAAAATATACCTTAGAGTTATATATAAAAATGTTTTCTTGAGTGATAACTGGCTCCAATTAGATTATCTAAAAGTTATCAAGTGAATTTAGTTATTTACTGACTTCTTTAATTTGGCAAGTTGACCGAATTTTGTGGGTATATTCACTGCAAACCCTCACGAGACTACAACTCGTCCACTAGGGTAACCTAGGGGTTTAAAGGCTTGTTGTATGCGCTAAATACAACCGCGATTCCTGCGAAAGTGAGTTAGGATTTTCTTTTTATTTTCTTTGCTAGAGGACTAGCAAAAGTTTAGGTGTGGGGGTATTTGATAATCATATTTTATTATAATTTTATACCCTCATTATCTATTTTATATGAATAAATATACCACTAATAATTGCTTTTATCTTTAATTGCAGGTTAATAAAGAATAAATCCTAAAAATCTCATCTCTCAACAAAGGCCCTTGAGTAAATGAAGAAATAAGAGAAATTCAAGAAGCCAAAGGAAATATTTGAATTAAAAAAAAAACCCAAAAGCCCAAATATCCCAAATGTCCATGGCAACTCATTTTTTTCACAAGAGAATTTTCTCAAGCTTGAAGGCCCAAAGCCCATCAACAAAACACCCATGAGCTCTCATTTAATTGCTACTTAGAGAGTTGAATTTGCTCCATTGGGCCGGACTTTCATATGGGCCGGATTATCAAATGAAATGCTGCAGCTTTGGATTTACTTCCATGTGGACCGGACCTGATGGCTTGGGATAGAGATTAGCTTGGAGATTTACATTTTTATTTTTGGACCAGACTTGCTAAAATCTTTGAATGGGACTTGGACTTTGCTGCAGCTCTAAATCAAATGAGAAAATCATGCTGCTACAGAAATTGCTTTGGGCCAGACATGATGGAGACTTAATTGCTGCAGATTTTCATTTGAAAATCAAATGTGATTGGGCCGAACTTCATGGACCTGTGGCTTGGTGTGCATAGGAGGCCGGATTTGCTTATTGACTTTGTGCTACAAATGTTCAAAATCAAAAGAAATGTCATTGGGCCAAACTTTCTTACATGGATTTTGATAAATCAATTGGGCCTCTTATGGTAGAGAAGAACAAAAAGCAAATTCAATGGTGGAGATTGTTGCTTGGGGCTCAAGACAAATCCAATGGCTCATATTCATTGATGATTACTATAAATAGGGGTAGAGAGTGAGGGGTTAGGGGTGTGAAAATTTTTGTAACTCCTTTTGGAGAGGAGGGCTACTCTTAATTGAGAAGGCCTTCCAAAAATTATAACTTTAGTTGCAATTAATAATAATAATTTTTCACCACTTTAAATTTTTCTCTTCTTCTCTTTGTTGGATAATGAAGATGAAGATGAAGATGAAGATGGAGAATTATTTGAAGGTTTACATTTCTTTCTTTTTCTCTTTTATTGCTTATTAGTTTAGATTTATTTCTATGCTTGTAGTTAGATTTTATTTTCTTGTTAAATAGCCAAGAGGCTAGAACCCTCTTACCTTAGATTTATTTCATGCTTATAGAGTAGATTTATTTTCTTGCATTTAATTCTTGCAATTTTATTTTGTAGTTTAGATTTTGCAATTTATTTTGTAGTTAGATTTTAATTTCTTACACTATTCACCTTGAGGCTAGAACCCTCTTGGGTTTATAGTTTTTTTTTTTGTTTTTTTATTTTGTTTGATTCGCCTTTAGGCTAGAACCCTCTAGGGAATCACCATTTTCTAAGAAGTGCGTTTAATTTTAGATTATCGATATCTATAATTGAATCCACCATCTTTAATTTCTTGCATTTTCTTTTATTTTTGAATTTTGTTCTTCATTCTTGATTTTTTATTTGTTTCTTGATTTTATTTATTTTTTCCTTCTCACCTTATTGATCATACTCATTCTTTTTCAAACCCACTCTTACTTACACTTTGCATCTATTTACACACCATTTTCACTCTCTCAATCTCTTCACAATCACATTCACTTGTCACTCCTATTTGTCACGCACACAAGAAAAGCACCGATTTCATATTTTCTCCTACAAATCACCTTCCTCGTGGGATCGATATCTTAAATACTATAACTTGACACGGTTGTGCACTTGCAACCTTTTTGGTACATGTTTATGCCGCATCAAGTTTTTGGCGCCGTTGCCGGGGAAGGTGCTTAAGTAGGTTTTAATTATTTATGTTCTTTAACTTGTGTGTTTTTTTTGTGAAGAAAACGCTTGGAGCTTGAAGATCGCGGATTGGAGAGCTAGGATTTGAAGATTTGCTTTCGGGTAAGTCCTCTTTCTAGTTTTTAATTCCACCCTTTAGCTACTTCTTCACAATTAGAGACAATTAGGATTTAAAAAAAATTTATTTTTCGTTGACCATAATAAAATTCACCATCTACTTTGACATTTACTAACAAGATAATAAATTCAAACAAATCCCCCCTTCTCATTTGTTTGATTGTTAACCCTAATTAAAAAAAAAGATTTTTCTTTTCCATCCTTTTTAGTTGCTTTTAATTCATAGGGTTGCATTTCATATAGTGTAGGAATTCACCAAGTGATTTGAGCATCTTGATTTGACACACACTTAAAAATATTTTTAAGGGCAAAACCCCATAATCAAGATAAGGTGAGGGATTTCATCACCCTTTCCTTAGCCCAAAAATCACTAATTCCTCACTACACCACCCAAGCCTAATAAAACTCATTAGACGTTGGCCCCTAAGGATTCGAGCTCAATAAGGAACAAGAAATCCTTAAGTGAACCGGTTTAAGTTTTCTCAGATTAGTTGGTGTCTAAGGCAAGGTTTAGGGGTTGCGTAAAGCGCTCCGCAAGGAAAGAGGTACTTAATTGATCTTTGATCACCCTCTAGTACTATCTGCTGCTCAACACAGCTCCAAGCGCTGCCAAACGCAGCTGCCATCTGCTGCCAAACGCAGCTTTCAAGCCGCCAAACGCAGCTTCCAATAAGACGCTGCGTCCGAGCTTCCAATCGCTGCATCCGAGCTTCCAATCACTGCGTTTGAATGCAGAATTCACGCCAGAACGCGGATTTTGCGTTTGACTCGTTCAAACACGAGCTGAACAGTTTCAAAACCGTTTCCCACGATCTGAGGGGATCACAACTCCACTCAGGAGTGATTTAAGGGGCGGTTACATCCCATTAGCCCCACTTAGGAGCGAATTAAGGAGGTGGTTACACCCCTTAATCCCCTATAAATAACAACAAACTCAACAGAGTTAAGGATCGGATTTTTGATAATCAGATCAGGGCTGGATCTTTCGGGTTTCGGGGCTGGATCTTTCGAGGCGGTCGGTTGAAACTTCTTGGCAGCGAAAAGAGGATCCTTCATCCTTCGGTTGGAGCTTTGGAGATCAGCAACAAGATCTTCTTCATCCTTGGCTTATAACCGACTTTCGGTTAAATCAACTCATCAAGAGTTTTAAACTTGCCACGCAAGTTCTCCACAACGTCAAATCGTTAGGAGAAGATCACGTTCCAGTGAAACAAGACATCGGATCGTCAACGAGAAGCAAACTCGACGCGAGCATTCGAGGGAGGCATCTCATCGCCACCGTGAAGAACCCAGAATTATGTAATCAGGAAATCCAATTGTAACTGAGATTAAAGGAATACAAATCAATTTTTCTTCGTTTCTTTTACTGCAAATTTTCCCACAAACAGCGGTTGACTGGGACGAATTTTCGGAATACTTTGGATCTCAACTCTGATCTTGGAGCTGTTGATTCCTTGTCACAAAGGAGTTGTTCTCTGCACTCGCTTCGAAAGCAGCTTGGTTGAACGGATTTTCCATGCAGGACCTGTGTGAAGGTATGTGCCATAATCCTGCTTCTGGAATGTGGGGGTGGACCCTGCATTTTGAACTTGAGATGCGGGTTTCACCGCCTTAGAAATTAAGGAACGAGCTCCAGCTCAACTCAATCATGTTTCTTTCCCAGGATGTCATAATTGTCAGTCTCCTACCCACGTTTCAGAGGAATGCCCTCTCTTAGGAAACAATCATTCATTAGAACAGATGAACGCTGCATTCCAGCACCCTAGAAATGATCCATTTTCTCCAACCTACAATCCAGGTTGGAGAAATCATCCCAACTTTGCATGGAATCTAGGAAATTCTCCCGGAACTCAAAATTTCACTCCCGCTTCGACCCAACATTTTCCTAGGGGAAACACAGTTCCATTCAATTCTCATTCACAATTTCAACAACCCAATCTGCCGTATCAAAATCAGTCTCCTCCTCATCAAGCTGTAATTCAAACTCCTCACAATCCAGATCAAGATAAACGTCTCAATGTCTTGGAAAGGGGTTTAGAAACCATAATTAAGGCCTCTACTCAAACCACGAATATGTTGACTCAAACGTCTAGCACGCTGAATTCCTTCATGCAATCAACCGGACAAATGCTCAACTCCAACACTCAAGCTATAGCTAGATTAGAATCCCAACTTGGTCAACTAGCTAGTGCCGTGAGTGAAAGAGAGAAAGGAAAATTTCTGAGTCAACCTGTGGTCAACCCTAAGAACACAGGATGCAGTTCATCCTATGAAGCCCAAGTGAATGCAATCCATTCACTTCGGTCAGGTAGACAGGTTGATAATCAAGTGAGAACTCCTCCAAGTCAAACTCTTGATCCTGTACAAATTCCTTCTCCTTCTCCTTCTGATGAATCTATTCAACAATCACTCCCCTCAGATGACCAAGAACCTGAACCCGAACCTGAGCCTGCTTTTGATAGATTTAGACCGGTTGCTCCCTTTCCAGATAGACTCAGGTCTAGGAAACACTCTCCTCAGGAGGAGAAAATCCTAGAGACATTCAAGCAGGTTAAGGTCAACATTCCTCTCTTAGATGTAATTGAACAAATTCCATCTTATGCTAAATTTTTAAAAGAATTGTGCACTAAGAAGAGGAGAATAAATGTTCCAAAGAAAGTCTTTTTAGCCGCCAATATCAGTGAAATGCTGTCAAATCCCATACCTTTGAAACGTAAAGATCCAGGTTCCCCCATCATTTCATGTATCATTGGTAATACTCACATTGATAAGGCGCTTTTAGACTTAGGGGCCAGTGTCAATTTGCTTCCATATTCAGTTTATCAGCAATTGGGTCTAGGTGTACTGAACCCAACCAAATGCACCTTACAGTTGGCTGATAGATCTGTTAAGGTCCCTATGAGTGAGTTAGAGGATGTTCTGATTAAGGTGGGAGACTTTATTTTTCTAGTAGATTTTGTAGTCTTGGAAACACAGTCTGTTTCCAATCCCAAAGGACAGACACCTGTCATCTTAGGACGACCGTTCTTAGCTACTTCTAATGCTCTCATCAACAGTATAACTGGTCAAATGAAGCTGTCCTTTGGGAATTTGACTGCTGATCTCAACATTTTTAATCCAGGGGACCAACCAAATAATCAGCCTCTAGAAATAAACTACATTCAGGAAAGATCAGAAGAAGAAGAAGAAGAGTCTGATTTGAGTTTTGAGGAAATTTTTGTTGAAGAGTTAGAGTTTTTAGAAGAAGCAGATCAGGTCCTTGAGAATAATAAAACTGTGTTAAACATTTGCTGCTTTGAATTAAATTTTGAAGAACTCTTTCTTGATGAACTTAGATTCTTGGAGAATAATCAACAACCAAATTTTCAGAACTTCACAGAAGAATTGGTTGTTAGAAAACAAAAATTCACAGTACAAGAGTCTAAGTTCAGTAAGAAATGCAAAATGCATGACACCAATAATACCTACCTTACCTTGTTGAAAGAATTATTGAACACCCCGACATGCTTGGAAATTCACATTATTGATTATATCATTCTGAATCTGTTTAAAATCCGGGGAAGAATTTTCAGCAGTAAGGTAGGATTCAATGTAGAACAGGAACTCTTCATGTTGAATATTTTATTCTACATTGTTTATTTTTTTATTTCAGAATAATAAAAAGAATTTATTCTTCTCTCATGTGAGAGTTTCTTGTTCAGTTTTCAAAAAAAAAAAAGAAAAAAAAGAGAAAAAAAAGAAAAAAAAGAGAAGAAAAAAAAAGAGAAAAAAAAGAGAGAATACATTTTTGATTTCATCCTCCTCAGACCAAAGGTAATTGCAGATTTTTATCAACCGACCAAATGTAAGTACTTCACTTCTTATCTACTTTACTTTATGCATCATAGAGTTTGCATTGAGGACAATGCAAAATTTAGGTGTGGGGGTGGGAATTAGTTATTTTTTCTCTTTATTTTACATTTTTAGTTACATTTTTTTCCTTTTTTTTCTTTTCTTTTCCTTAAAAAAAATTTATAAAAATATCGTCACTTGCCAAATTGATAGAGTTATGTAATAATTGATTTATTTGATAAATTTGAAATTTTCTAATCCCTAGTTAGTTATTTACTTAAGTTCACCTTTTATGATAACTCTAAATAAATTTCTTAAGAAATGATTTTCAAAGTAGTATACTTTACTTAAGCCTTAACTTGGACTTTTATTTAAAATAATGAAATTTTTGCATGCTTAACTTAGAGTTGAAAATAATTTTTTTCAAAGTGTCTTGATTTACATATTTTCAAAATATATACATATACAAAAAAAAAAATTTGCAAAAGAAGAGTGCGAAAAATGGGCACCAAAAAGGAAAAAAAAATAATACTCTTGAATTCTAGGTGATTCTATCTTATAAAGCCTAAGCTGACCGAGTAATTAAGCCCAAGGAGTATATCCATACTTAATGACCTTAGCCCAATTGGGTTGGGATCCATTAGCCCAAAACTCATTAAAAGGTCACTTAGAAAGCCCGTTAAAGTAGAAAAAAATCACCAAGGATGAAAGAGTTTAAATTTTTTTTTTATAGTTGTATATATGGTCTTGGAAAATATTTTAAATCAAGCAACTTGAAAATTATTTAAAACAAAGAGTTAGCATGTTCTTTTCAAAACTTTTAAATTAAATTTCTAAGTTTGGCTTGGTTTTGTATTGCTACAATGAGAAGATTTTCTTAAAAATATACCTTAGAGTTATATATAAAAATGTTTTCTTGAGTGATAACTGGCTCCAATTAGATTATCTAAAAGTTATCAAGTGAATTTAGTTATTTACTGACTTCTTTAATTTGGCAAGTTGACCGAATTTTATGGGTATATTCACTGCAAACCCTCACGAGACTATAACTCATCCACTAGGGTAACCTAGGGGTTTAAAGGCTTGTTGTATGTGCTTAATACAACCGCGATTCCTGCGAAAATGAGTTATGATTTTCTCTTTATTTTCTTTGCTAGAGGACTAGCAAAAGTTTAGGTGTGGGGGTATTTGATAATCATATTTTATTATAATTTTATACCCTCATTATCTATTTTATATGAATAAATATACCACTAATAATTGCTTTTATCTTTAATTGCAGGATAATAAAGAATAAATCCCAAAAATCACATCTCTCAACAAAGACCCTTGAGTAAATGAAGAAATAAGAGAAATTCAAATAATTGAATTTTAAAAGGCCCAAAGAATTAAACAAGATGGACCGGACTTGATAATTCACATGAATGAATGGGCCGGTTCAATTTTGTTTTGAAAATGAAATTAGAATGAATAGCTGCAGAGTTGTCTAACACACAAAAGGCCGGTTACTTGGGTTTTCTTGGACTTTTGACATTTGAAAATCAAATGGAGAATGAAATGGGCCGAACTTCATGGACCTGTGGCTTGGTGTGCATAGGAGGCCGGATTTGCTTATGGACTTTGTGCTACAAATGTTCAAAATCAAAAGAAATGTCATTGGGCCAAACTTTCTTACATAAATCAAATGGTTGCTGCAGCTGTAGATTTTTCTTTATGGGCCGAATTTTGATAATCACATGGGCTAGAGAAGAACAAAAACCAAATTCAAAGGTGGAAATTGTTGCTTGGGGCTCAAGACAAATCCAATGGCTCAAATTCATTGAAGATCACTATAAATAGGGGTAGAGAGTGAGGGGTTAAGGGTGTGAAAATTTTTGTAACTCTTTTTGGAGAGGAGGACTACTCTTAATTGAGAAGGCCTTCCAAAAATTATAACTTTAGTTGCAATTAATAATAATAATTTTTTCACCACTTTAAATTTTTCTCTTCTTCTCTTTGTTGGATGATGAAGATGAAGATGAAGATGAAGATGGAGAATTATTTGAAGGTTTACATTTCTTTTCTTTTCTCTTTTATTGCTTATTATTTTAGATTTATTTCTATACTTATAGTTAGATTTTATTTTCTTGTTAAATAGCCAAGAGGCTAGAACCCTCTTGCCTTAGATTTATTTCATGCTTATAGAGTAGATTTATTTTTTTGTATTTAATTCTTACAATTTTATTTTGTAGTTTAGATTTTTGTAATTTATTTTGTAGTTAGATTTTAATTTCTTACACTATTCACCTTGAGGCTAGAACCCTCTTGGGTTTAATTTTTCTTTTTGTTTATTTTTATTTTGTTTGATTCGCCTTTAGGCTAGAACCCTCTAGGGAATTACCCTTTTCTAAGAAGTGGGTTCAATTTTAGATTATCCATATCTATAATTGAATCCACCATCTTTAATTTTTTGTATTTTCTTTTATTTTTGAATTTTGTTCTTCATTCTTGATTTTTCATTTGTTTCTTGATTTTATTTATTTTTTCCTTCTCACCTTATTGATCATACTCATTCTTTTTCAAACACACTCTCACTTACACTTTGCATTTATTTACACACCATTTTCACTCTCTCAATCTCTTCACAATCACATTCACTTATCACTCCTATTTGTCACGCACACAACATAAGCACCGATTTCATATTTTCTCCTACAAATCACCTTCCTCGTGGGATCGATATCTTAAATACTATAACTTAACACGGTTGTGTACTTGTAACCTTTTTGGTACATGTTTATGCTGCATCACTCCTTGATAAGGAATATTGAAGATTTTACCAATTGACTTTGTAGTTAAGTCAATCTCTATTCCTTTAACAAGAGTTTTGAGTTTTTCAGAACCACCAATAGTTCCCACACGTTCTATATTAGTATAGAACAGTTGCACAAGAAATGGATATGTGGGTTTTTTATTTTCAACAGTGAATAATTCAAGTAATCCCATATTTTCAAAATATGAACTAAAGTTCCAGGGTATAAAATCATCAAATTTCACAAATCGTCCTGGAAGAACTTCAAAAGATGATATTTTGTTAAATTCTTCTAATAAATCAGGACTTTTTAAATAGATGATGATTTCATCATTGATAGAGGTATGTGTTTGCTTAGCTTTCTTAGATCTAGACATGATTAGATAGATAAATAACAAAAGATGTAAAGATCAAGTTTAGAAGCAATATTCCAAACTGTAGAAACCCTAGATTAGTCGACTATAGCTTGGATTAGTCGACTACTGAGCTTGATTGCTTGTCAGATTTGACAGAGAATTGAAGGAATTGATGAAAAAAAATTGAGAAAAGATAGATGCCCTAACCTGGAATCGTTGATTCTGAAGTGGGGAAGATGGGGTTTCGGTTTTGGGAATAGATAGTGGGTAGTTTTTGATTTTTACTTTATCTTTTAAGAATAAGATACAATGAATGGTTGAGATTTGAAAGTAAATTGAGTGTATGGTTGAGATTTAATCTTAAATGTGTGGTTAGGATTGATAGAGTTGAAAAACAATGGTTGAGATGAATTTAACTTAACTTAAACGGGTATGGGTATTGGTTTTTGGTTTTAACATCCATTTGAAATAATTTAAAATTCATAAAACATGCAAATGCAAGTAAAATTCTAATTGATTCTAATCGAGCAACAGGTGCATAAGTTTCATCATAATCAATTCATTCTTCTTGATTATAACCTTGAGCAACTAATCTAGCTTTGTTTCTAACAACTTGACCAAATTCATCTAATTTGTTTCTAAAAATCCATTTTGTTCCAATAATGGATTTATTTTGAGGTCTAGGTATAAGACCACAAACATTATTTCTAGTAAATTGATTAAGTTCATCTTGCATAGCAATTATCCATGAATCATCAAGAAGTGCTTCTTCTATATTTTTAGGTTCAATAGTTAAAATAAAAGCATTATGAGCAATCAAATTAAAATGAGATCTAGTAGTTACTTTGTCAGAAATATTTCCTATAACTAAATCATGTGGATGATTTTTAACTTCTACAAAATCTTTAGGTAAATCATTTTGTAGATTATCATCTTTTGTAATATCTATCATAGGAGTATCTTGTATAGTATCAATTACATCATCATCATTATTTAATATAATAGGTGATTTTGAAAAATTTTCATCAAAAGAAACATGTAAAGATTCTTCAATAGCTAGTGTTCTTTTGTTATATATTATATATGCTTTACTTTGATTAGAATATCCAACAAAAATTCCTTCATCAGATTTAGAATCAAATTTTTCTAAATTATCCTTTGTGTTTAAGATAAAACATTTACAACCAAAAACTTTAAAATAAGATACTTTAGGAATTTTGTTATAAAATAATTCATAAGAGGTTTTCTTTAAAATAGGTCTTAATAAAACTCTATTTAATACATAACAAGCAGTTGATACAGCTTCTGCCCAAAAATATTTAGGTAAATTACTATCACACAACATGGTTCTAGCACATTCTTGTAAAGTTCTATTTTTCCTTTCTACAACTCCATTTTGTGGAGCAGCACGAGGAAAAAAAAAAGTATGTGATATACCATGTTTGTTACAATAATTTGTAAATAATTTATTTTCAAATTCACCTCCATGATCACTACGTATAGAGATAATAGAAGTAGATTTTTGATTTTGAATTCTTTTGTAAAATATAGAAAACTCATTAAAAGCATCATTTTTATGTTTAAGAAAAATTACCCATGTGAATCTAGAATAATCATCAACAAGAACAAATGCATATCTACTTCCATTTAAAGATGCTACTCTAGATGGACCAAAAAGATCTATATGAATTAATTCTAATGGTCTATTTGTAGATATTACATTTTTAGATTTGAAAGAAGATTTGTGCATTTTTCCTTGTTGACATGCATCACAAAAATTATTTTTAAATGACATCTTAGGCAAACCATTTACTGAATCATTTTTAGAAATCTTAGACATATGTTTAAAGTTAACATGTCCAAAACGTTTATGTCATAAAATCGAATCATTAGATGATGCAATAAGACAATGTTCATTTGAAATATTATTCATTGATAACACATATATGTTATTTTTTCTATAACCTTTAAAAATAATGGTTATTAAATCAATATCATAAATTAAGCATGATTCTTTTTCAAAAACAATTTTATAACCTTTATCACAAAGTTGACTAATACTTAGTAAATTATGTTTAAGACCTTTAAAACCTTTATCACAAAGTTGACTAATACTTAGTAAATTATGTTTAAGACCATCAACTAATAGAACATTATCAATGATAGGTTTGTTTGGATTACCGACAGATCCAATACCGATGACTTTTCCTTTGTTGTTATCTCCAAAAGTAACGATACCTCCATCCTTGTTTTGAAAAGATGACAACAATTGAATATTTCCAGTCATATGTTTAGAGCAACCACTATCTAAAATCCACCTATCTTTCTTGGGTACCTGAAAAAATAAACATTTACATTTTGGTACCCATACTATGTTGGGTCCTTTAAATTAGCCTTTAGGAAACCAAACCCATGAAGAGTTTGATTTACTTAAATAATTAGATGATAAACAAATATTTTTAATAAAATCAGAAATATAAAAATTCTTATTAAAAGAAGATAATTCTTTTGGAACCCAAATAGAAAAGAATTTTGATTTCTTTTTATACAAATTTTCATATTTATAATCATGCAAATCACAAGAAGGTTTTACAAAAATTGTATTCTTTGATTTGTTTTTATTAATTTGAAAACCTAATCCTTTTGTCTTTTGTGATTCTCTTTGAAAAGAAAGAATATTATTAAGATTTTCTTTTCCTTTATTAAATTTGCTTACATTTAAACATATATCTTCATATCTTGATTTAAAAGAAGAAATATCTTTATCTAAACTATTAATTCGAATATTTAACTTATTACATTCTGATTTTAAATATTTATTTTCATTAGATAAATTATCATTTTCTTTTAGTAAAGAAAAATTTTCTTCTTTTAATTCAACTAATTGAGAATTAGTATAAGTAGAGGAATTTAAATCTGAAATTTCTTCACGTAACCTTTTATTCTCACCTTTAAGAAAATTATGTGAAATTTTTAATCTTATAAAAGTTTCATATAATTCATTAAAAGCATCTAAAAGCTCTTCATTTTCACTTACATCATCTTGTGCCATGAAACACATGTGAGCACTTTCCTTTTCTTCAATTTCTTCATCTGAGGATGATTCATCACTATCATCCCAAGTGACCGCCATTGCTTTCCTCTTCTTGTTATTTTGAATATTGTTGAAGTTGTTGAAATAACTTGATTTTTGTTTATTCTTCAACATTGGACAATCTTTCTTCATATGCCCTGGTTTATTACACTTAAAACAAAGAGGGTTAGTTGAATTTGAATTCTTAAATTTAAAATTACCTCTTTTGATGAATTTTCGAAATTTTCGTGCAAACATGCCCATTTCTTCATCATTATCATCTGAATCTTCTTTATCTGAAGTAGTATTAAATGCAAGAACTTTCTTGTTCTTAGATTCTTCATCATTCTTCCTATCTTCAAGTTGTACTTCATATGCCATAAGATTACCAATAAGATTTTCAACCGTAAGAGTTGACAAATCATTGGCTTCTTCAATAGCGGTAACTTTCTTTTCCCATTGTGGAGTAAGTGAACGAAGTATCTTTCTTACCATCTCCACTTGAGTATATGTTTTTCCAAGACCAATAAGAGAATTTGTGATGTCGGTGAATCTTGTGAACATTTCTCCAATAGTCTCATTTTCCTTCATCTTGAATAATTCAAATCTGTGCACAAGAACAGAAATTTTAGACTCTTTAACTTTAGTAGTACCTTCATGAGTTACCTCGAGTGTGTGCCAAATATCATATGCGGATGTGGCCGTTGACACCCTATTGAACTCATTCTTGTCAAGTGCACAAAATAAGGCATTCATTGCTTTAGAATCCAAATTCGCATTGTTCCTTTGAGATGTAGTCCATTCCGCGAAAGGAGTTGTTGGTTTCTCATATTTTGTTTCAACGACGTTCCAAAGTTCGTAGCCAAGAGATTGGAGATAGATCTTCATCCTACACTTCCAGTAGTTGTAGTTCGTGCCATCGAACATTGGAGGACGATTTGTAGAGTGACCTTCCTTGAATTGTGATGTATTTGACAATGCCATCTTTCACCTTGCTCTGATACCAAATGTAGGATCTGAAATAGATACACTTGAACACTAGAGGGGGGGTGAATAGTGTTCTTTTAAAATTATTGCAAAGTAGATAATAAATTGCAAAGAAAAAAATGGCAATCTCAGAAATTTGCAAACACAAACACAAGGATTTTATACTGGTTCCACCAAACTGGTGTACATCCAGTCCCCAAGCAAATCCCGCTTGAGAGTTTTCACTATGATTTTGAATAAACTTACAAAATCAAATGCAAACCTGACCAATTTGCAAGTTCCTGCAAATTGCAACACCAATTGACAAACTCCTTGTCAATTTGAACACCAATCTCTAACCCAAGAGACTAACCCTCTCACAACCGAGAGAAAACTTGTTGAAGAAGAACACAATGATCCTATAAGCCTTGAATGTGTAATAATGTGCAGCAGTGGCTTAGGATTCTTTTAATCTTTGTGAAAACTGGAAAAACTGTATCTGTAGTCGACTACTATTGACATTAGTCGACTACACTGAGTTCAGACAGACTCTGTGTATTCAGAAAATTTCTCAGTAGTCGACTATAATGCTCATTAGTCGACTACACTGTAATTTGACAGAAACTGATAAAATGAAATTTGAGTTCAGTAGTCGACTATAATGATGATTAGTCAACTACACTGTAAAATGACAGAAACTTATGTTTCTGTCGAACACTTGAGTAGTCGACTATAATCTATTGTAGTCGACTATACTGTAAATTGACAGAAACATGTATTCGAGTTTTATACATGAGTAGTCGACTACTATTCTAATTAGTCGACTACTAAGAGTAAAAATTCTGCTATAAAAAGTTTTTATAATCAAGTTTTAACTATAATTCTAATGGTTAACATAGGGGATTTCTATTGTTAACCAACACACTAAGCCTGTGTTAGTGTGTTCTAATATTGTGTGTGTGTGTGTGTGTGATCAAGGCTTGTACAATTATTCTAAGTAAAGAAAATGTAAAATACATTATCTCATTTGTTCTTCATTTTCTTCACTTCAAAATGCCTTGAAATCAACTTGCACTTGTACATATTCTGATATTGAAATCTGCATATAAAAGTTAGTGCACACACTGTATAAATTGTTATCATCAAAATACTATCATGGAGATATGATATTCAACAGTTGTAGTCAATTAAGGCTTGGATTTTGTTTTTAAGGTCAAAGCAAGCCTTGGTGGGATGAAGAACCCTCATGTGATATGCATAATATTTTGGATCCGTAATCCTCTTAGCTCCCTCCTGATCTTTAATAGGTGGTAGCTCGATTTTATCTTTGGCGAGAAGGTACTTCAATATGGCTGGAACTTCATCATTTTTGAAAGAATACTCCTTCTGGAACCTTGGATCAGGGGTCCTTCGCTGTTTCTAAGGTTGTTGTTGTGATATTTGATTAACATCAACAGCAACCACATGTGCTGTCAGCTGGCTTCTCTCGGCCTTCTTTCTTCTGAGGAAGCGCTCGACCTGTTCTCCACGCAGTTTTAATTCCTTCCAGATGGTTGAGGGGAAAATCCCAATGACTTCGAGGACATCGAGTGAGAGATTGTTGTTAGGTCATTTATTTTGATGATGATTTACAAACACCATTATTGGTGCTAATTGTGTATTGAGCTATATTATAGATTACAATTTATTAGCACCATATATGGAGGATTGGATGGAATATGAGCTACAACGATGATATCTAAAGGAGGTGGAAGCAAAGTGATGAAGCAATGTTTATCAAGAACACCATATGCAATAAGAAGCTTCATTAACCCAAAAGCAATATCAAGACTTAAGAAATATATTTCTATGTGAGAGATACTTGATACTTTTATTTTCTCTCTAGTGCTAGAATGTAGGCAAGAAGTTTATTGGTTACATTTGAAGCTCATGGGATAACACACTTGCACATTTTCAAAACTCGTATTTTGACACTTTTGCTAAATTAATGATTTTCACAAATACGAGGACCTTTTTGCAAAATTCCTTTTCAAACAAATTTGTCAAAATGTTTATAAACTGTTTACAAAGTTTCATATTTTTTTGGAATTTAATTACTATTTTTTATAGAGCATTGAAATTTAATTTCAAAATCGATTCAGGCTGATAACATGTTATCAGTCGACTGACCAGTTGCCTAATGAAGTCAGTCGATCGATGTGTCGACTGATGAAAGTGCCTAGAATCATCATTTTGCTCTCTGTTCTATATCGGTCGACTAATCAGTCGACTGACGAGATCGTCAATCGACTGAAATGATCATCAGTCGACTGATGAGCTAAAAATCGTATACAACGTTCAGCTCATCAGTCGACTGATGCTTCCCGTCAGTCGACTGATGCTTCCCGTCAGTCGACTGATGCTTCCCGTCAGTCGACTGATGCTTCTCATCAGTCGACTGATGGGTACTGTAACGGCTATATTTTTTAGTTTTAGAAATCTGATTTTCTCGGGATTCTGTCTGGTTCTTTGGGGTTTTGGCTGCAATATTCTCTCCTTATAAATACCTAACAACCCCATCTACCTCAGTACCAAGCTTTCATTGCAAATTACTTGAGTTTAAGTTTATTGTTTTCAAAAGAGCTTTAACTTTTATTTGCTTTCACTATTTCTAAGTTCACATCCCAAGCTTCAATTACAATCTCTCCTCTTACCATAGGGCTACTGTAAAGAGATAGTTTTTCTTCGAATTGTAACTGTTGTGAGCTTAATCTCGTAGAGATCTACTGTGTGGTTGTGAGATCTCGGAGGAGATCGTTGTGTAGAAGAAGTTATGGCTTCCAAACCGGGTGTGTAGTGGATTTCTCCTCGTGAGTGGGGAGTAGGGACGTAGGTCAGCAGACCGAACCTCGTGAATACATCGTGCATCATCAATTGGCAACTATCTCTATCTCTACTCTCTTCTTATTATCATTGTATTTCATTTTGTGTGTGGTTTGTTGAAATTACTTTTAATTGCATTTTATTCATCCATAAACCCTATTCACCCCCCCCCCTCTAGGGCCTTTCAATTGTGATGGCAGGTTTAGAGTATGAACACCTCTATGATGGGATCTCGGCAATTCATCGCCTTATTTTGGAAGCGTTTGATGAAGGTGTCAACTGACTCTCTGTTCTTCTGCTTCTCGTCCAAAAAACTCAAATTGACATTTCAGTGTCATCATTAAAGAAATTGCTAAGGAATGAGTTTTCTATATTGTCCCAGCAGTTGATGCTTCCTAAGACGTCGATACCAATCGAAGGTGTCCGCATGAAGGGTGCCTACAAATGATCGAATCATCAAGGGTTTGTGTCCAGAGATTATTCCCAGGTGGGACTTGAAGTAGATTATATGCTGAGTGGGCGAACTGTTTGTGGAAAATTTATAGTAAAAGAAATGAAAGAAATTTGATTTAAATTCTCTCGATCTTAATTACAATTAGATTTCAATTACAAAAGAGAGGAGAATGAATTTGAATTCTCCCATTTGTTTAATACTGTGTTCTTCACGGTAGCGATGGTGTACCTCCTTCGAATACCTGCGTTGAATTTGCTCTCCGTTGACGATCTGACCATCTT
Organism: Asparagus officinalis; assembly: GCF_001876935.1. NCBI lineage: Eukaryota > Viridiplantae > Streptophyta > Magnoliopsida > Asparagales > Asparagaceae > Asparagus > Asparagus officinalis. Next base: position 25,396,095 of record NC_033797.1, on the reverse strand, counting down.
GTCTCACGGGAACAATTAACTTGTATGACAAGTTTGGTTGGGAACTCTTAACGAGTTTTAGAACTCAGGATGAGCTGAAAACTCTGAAAAGAGTTATTGAAAACCGAATAATCGGTTAGTAGCCAAGTGGATTTGTTTGTTACTGAAGAATCTGATCTCCTAACTGCTAAGAACTCTCTTGTGCTGATTTCGTAGATGATTTGATCTTCGAAATCTGGCCGAAATCTCCAATCTCCCAAGAATTTACCCTTAATCTTCAGAAGATCCAAATCTCTGCCGAAAAATTCCAACCCCCTACTCAGTTGAGTAATGTAGTTATTTATAGGGAGATAAGGGGTGTAACCAACCTCTAAATCTGCTCCTAAGTGGGCGAAAATCCCTCAAAACATGGGATAAACGGTTTTGAGGTCATTCAGCTTGTGTTTAAACAAGTCAAACACCTAAATTGGCATTCTGGAATTTTACTCTGCGTCTGAGACTTGAGACGCAGAGTTGGGTATCTGCTATAGATTGGAAACGCACAGGCCGCTCGTGTTCTGAGTCTTAACTCTGCGTCTTGGATTTGAGACGCAGAGTTGAGTGCTTGCTGAAGAACGCACAGGCCACTTGCGTTTTGAGTTGAGAAGCACAGAGGTAAACTCTGCGTTTAGAAGTGGTTGTTGACTTGTAACCTCTTCTATTACAGTGTTGCGAAGGCTATTGCTCATTGATCTTTGCTTTAGCTGTTGTGGGGTATGAAAGTCGTCAGATTGTAACTCTCACTGCTGAATGTGAAGACTACTGAATAGAGTTTTTATCAGTTATCGGAGGTTTCATTGAATTGTAACTCTTCTCAATCCATATGAAAAGTCCTCTATTTGTAGTTTTTCATGAGAGCCATCTGATTGTAATCAGCTATCTATTATGATTTTTAGACAGCCTACACGAACCTCTCCTGTCAAATGACATGAAGTTAATTAGATTATACTTCGCCGGGTACAGAATTGAATCTCATTTTCTTGGATATGGGCATGGAATGCCCGTTCTCCTTACTTCTTGATCCAACATTAATGCATTGACCTTATTCTCTAGCTCTTTCATCATCTCATCATTGTAGGCTGTCTAAAAATTATTACAAATAGCTAATCTCTATCAAACACCAATGATGGAAGTTATAATTTGACGGCTTTCAGAAGACTATAATTTGAAAACTTTCACGTAGATCAATGAAAGTTTCAATCTGATGACCTTCACTACAACCGATGAAAGCTCTAATCCAATAGCCCTTCACAAACAACATCAAGAGTTACAATCTGACAACTCTCATATATCAATGAGCTAAGGCGAAGATTACAAGATGACGATCTTTGCAACGCTCTGACGAAAGAGATTACAAGCCAACGATTTTTTCAGTCAAAGATGTAGAGCTCATCTCTGCACCCCACAAATAAAAACACAAGTGGCCTCGTTCCAGAGTTAAAGCGCTTCCAACGCAGCTTCTGACTGCTGTAAACGCAGCTTCCAAGCTACCAACGCAGCTTCCAAACTGCTGCCAATGTAGTTTCCAAAAGCTACCAACGCAACTTCCAGACGCTGTAAACACAGCCTCCAGACGCTACAAATGTAGCTTCTAAATTGCTGTAAATGCAGCTTCTAGACGCTGCGTTCAAGCTTCCAAATGTTGTGTTCCAACGTAGAATTCATACCAGAATGTGGATTTTGCATTTGACTCGTTCAAACACGAGTTGAACGGTTTCAAAACTATTTCCCACGATCTTAAGGGATCACAACTCCACTCAGAAGTGATTTAAGGGGCGTTACATCCCATTAGCCCCACAAAGGAGTGATTTTAGGGGCGGTTACACCCCCTAATCGTCTATAAATAGCTAAAAGATTAGTTTAATTCGGATCTTTGGATCTTTTAGCATTTTTGGATCTAGATATCAACAAAGAGCATGGAGTGTTCTTCAGCAACTGAGATCAAGGAGCTTTGATACTTGGCTTATTAACCAAATTTCGGTTCAAATAAACTCTGTTACAGACTTTAAACTCGTACGGAGTTCTTAAACTCATTAAGAGTTATTTTTAAACTTGTCACGCAAGTTTTATCGACTTCAATCCAGCAAGGTGAAACGTCGGATCATCAACGAGAAGTAAACTCGATACGAATGTCGAGGGAAGCATCTCATCGCTACCGTGAAGAACCCAATTTTAAACAAAGGGAAAGATCTCCGTCGATCTTCTTCTCTTTTGTAATTGAAAATTCAAATTGTAATGAGTGAGAGATTGAGAGAATTGTAAACATTCTTTTTCTAAGTAGTTAGAAGGAATAAATCAAATTTAATTCTTTCATTTTCTTATTGTAATTTTTCCAACAAATAGTCGTTGTCTACATCTTCCTTCGAAGGACGTTGGGGAGAATGAGTTAAACTACCCCCAGCGTTGTCATTGTCGATGAGACCATCCCAAACATCTTTGTTGTCGAGAGGGGTATCCATATTGATATTCTCTTCAACTTCCTAATCGTTATCTACCTGATTAGTTGTGTAGCGACGACTGGATTCACCATGCTGGTTTGATAACTCTTGGAGTTGTTGGGCATATAAATCATTGACCCGTTGCATGGCCATCTCCATTTCGATTTTAAAATCTTCTTTCTATTTGGCCAAGGCTTCTTGAAGAAGTTGAGCCACTTATTCGGTAGTGATCATGAATACCTCTCAAGCTCACCCCATGCTAGACATTATATCGTAGGAGGTGATTACGAAGTAAGTATCCGAATGTTCATCATCTGAAGATAACCCTTCGTGCATCCTCGGGTAATAGCTATGTCTGATGGCTTCTAGCTGGAGCCAAGACATTCGTTGGGCTATCCCTGAATTGACTTTTCTTCCCGAAGAAAAGTTAGGATTAGCATCACTCGAAGCTGTTAGACCCTAGAGGGGGGTGATTAGGGTCTTATGCTAATCTAATCCGATTTTATGCCAATTAAAACTAATTAATAAATATATTCTTGCAAGATAGATATACAAAGAGTTATGTGCAAGAATATGCAATATACACAAGGTGATATATCCTAGCAAAGAGGTATACTATATGATATATGCAAGGATATGCAAACACAAGGGTAACATAAACAAATGATATAGTGGATGAAATAAATAATGAGAGAAAGGCTATAAAGATGAACAAATATAAGTGTGCTAAGCCAAACTCAAACAAGCAATATGATCACGGAGTTCGGACCTTCTGTCCTACGTCTCCGCTCTCCACTCCCGGGGAGAAATCCACTATCACGACCGGGTTTTCTACGCTCACCCGAATAACGTTTACAACCACACTATGTTAGTTTTCAACGCTCACCGATCAACGTATACACTCACTCTCACAATGTCGGTTTTCAACGTTCACCGATCAACGTCCACTCCTCACACTCGGTTTTCTAGTTCACCGAAAACTTCACAACACACTATGTAATAACAAATAATTTGTTCTCTAATATAATGTGAGAACTCAATTAAAGCTCACACTCAATTGTTACAACTCTCACCAACTCAAATATACTATGTATAAAAATACAATAAGCTCAATGTGGGTGTGTGTAAACAATGAATGAAATCAAATCAAATCTAAACTCAATATAAAAACTAGCTTTAAAGATTGATAATCAAATAACTAAGCAAATGTAAAGCTAGATAAGAGTTTAGAAAATTTCTCAATGGATAACAAGATGGAAAGATGGAGATTGAAGCCCAAACAAGAAGATGATCTCCTCCACTTTTGAAAACTTCTTCATAAACCAAACAAACACTAAAACACACTTAAACCCTTGTTTAAAACTTGTTTAAAACACTTCTTGGATTATGAAAATAGTTATGGCAAAGGGGTATATATAGGGTAGAAGAAAACAACTCAAAAAATCTCAAAAACCCACTAAAAAACCAAAAACAGAAGTTACCGTTAAAGTTCTATGGCCGGATGCTACAGTAACAGCAGTCGATCACGGCGGTCGACCGTGAAGTTCATCAAACTTGAGAGAACGTGCAGAGAGTTTGACGGTCGACCGCACTGTAGCGCGGTCGACCGCGGAAACTGTAGCACTACATATCAAGATTTGTAAAATCAATTAAAAATAGTAAATCAACTTCAAAAATTATGAAATTTTGAAAGAATGGTCTAGATATGTAGAAGAACATGTTAGAGAAAGAATTTCTAAAAAATCATTTCTAATTTGAGAGAAATAAATGTTTGAACATAGATATACAGTTTCTAAAAATCTGCTGACATACACGATTTTGTAAAATCAATTGGGCACAGTAAATCAACTCCAAAAATGGTAAAATTTTGAGAAAAGTTTTTAAACATGTAGATAAATATTTAAAAGAAAGAATTTATTAAATATCACTTCCCATTTGTGAAAAATCATCTATTTTGTAAAAACATGCACGAACATGCACGAACGAAAAACATGATTTTGTAAATTCAATTAAACATAACAAATCAATTTCAAACTTGATGAAACTTTGGAAAATGTTTGAAAATATGATTTTGAACATGTTACAAAAAAGAATTTTCCAATTTTCATTTTCCAATTGTGGAATCTTATTATTTTGCAAAATCACATAAGTATGGACTTGTAAAAGCTTGATCTTGACAAAATGAGTTTAAACGAAGTTTTGAAAACTTTCCAATAGATTTATAAACTTGATAAAAGATATAAAATAATGTCGTTAAGTATATAATCCAAAATGATGATAAACCAAACCAAACGTGTGTGTGATATTGAGCTTGAAGTATTAACACACATAATATAAGCCCTAAACTAATTTACCCAAGCTTGATTGGTCTTCAATATGCTTGACTTGGTAATCTCGCGGATGAAGCTTGAACTTGATCTTTAACTTTGAATTGCAAGGCTTCACTCCACTATTCCGCCAACCTCCATTGAATATGATCGTTGAGGCTCTATTCCATCCATCCTCCAACACGTTGTTTGCCTAGAATAAATACGAAAACATAAATACTAGACAAACAACATTAGATATAAATTATTTGCTAAATCACCATCAAAACAAGAAGGCCAACAGAAGAGAGCACAGATTTTCCTTTGTCAGCCATGTTGATGGTGACTTCTGGGAGTTCGTCATCTTGAATGGTAGGTCTTCTTTTGTGGGAGTGTCTTGATTTGGATTTTGACGCTTCAGTGGAAAGCATTCGGAATACCGAGACCCTCTGTGGAGCGGTCTTGGGGTAGCTACACTTTGATAATATTGTCCTGAATAACCTCTCACAAGAGTAGTGTGAGTCCAATTTTTGGGTACTTCTCTTTCGAGATTTATTCGTACGCCTAGCCCAATAGTATAACTCATCGATGTGGTGATCGGAGCAACCTATCAGCTATTGATTTGATTCCCTAGGTATGACATTGTCATGTAACGGACACGTCTTCTTTCGAGGATATAATGCCTTGTTGTCATTCGCAGGAGTCACACATTTATAATTACACCTTCGTGCAGGTGGAATCCCAACGGGCTCCCGGTCTTCTACATGAACCCCTAAGCGGGTGATTTTAGGAATCAATTTATTAGGAGGGTGCGTATGACCCCCAGTCTGAATAGTTGTTCGGGAATTATTCAGCGGACCCAAGCATTCCTTAACAGGAGCTTTGCCTCGATCTTCATGTAGGGAACTAAGGAGATCCTTCAATGGAATTCTAAATTTAAAGAGATCCACGCTGTCGTAGGGCTTCACCAGAGGTACGAGAACAAGAGGAGCAGGATCGGAGGCTGACGGAGGCTTGGAAGCAGCCTTGGAGCCAGAATTCGGTGAGAGACACGACTTGTGTCTATCCCCAAGTGGAGGTGTCTTAGCTATTTTCGGTGCCATTTTAGACGCTGCTTTAGCCATCGACACCCAAACCTGCTTAGATATTGGTGGCTCTTTGACCATCTCTTCTTTTTTGCAACTCTTGTGTCTTTTGCACAATGATCCAAGCATGTGCCAAAAGTACATAGCGCTTCTGGATGCGCTCCTCGAGAGTAGAACGGGTTTGTTTGACATGAACTCATTTGTTAGTCGGCGGTTGGGAAGAGGATCTCGATGCTTGTTGTGGTGACGGCTTAGCCATTTGGTGCTTTCTGAACTATAGATCTGCTTGGTAGAGAAATCCATCCACTTGCTCTAAAGCCTTAGCGAATTGTCTGGCAAGACGTTAGCGGCGCCTCTGATGAGCCCTCTTTGTCAGCACTGATGTGCTTTCAGTGAGCAACTCCTTGACTTTTGAGGAGTTACGGTGAGCACCAGATCTGGTTTTTTTGGACACTGGGGAGGAGTCTTCAACAACACTTGGATAAAGATTATCATCCTGAGTCCTCAGATCTGAAGACCAACGAACCTTCTTGAGGGAAGTGGTCTTCCTGAGCTTGTAAGGAGAGGAAGATCTGGAGGAGGAGGAGGAGATGTACTCCTCGAACTTTTCCTGGTCAAACTCGTATTCAACCTCTTTATCCATAGGGATCTTGATTAGTAGCTGCGGCACTACAGTCTCGGCAGCGAGGTTGTTACCTCCCAATGTGGTCGCCAGCATGTTCGCGTCGGAAATCGGTTTCATTGCTTTCAAATCCATTATAACTTCAGGTGTTACAATGATTCAAATAAAAAAAATTCAATCTTTTTATAAGACTTCTCTTACAATGAAAATAAAATAGATAACTTCCTGAGAACACATGTAGAGAGATTATTTATCGGTCTTCTGCTTGCGTGGGATCTTTACCAGTATCAAGGTTTATCCGTGGACCACTAACTGATCAGATCCGAATAAAGTTTTCGTTACCTTGCAAAGGAGACAAGAAATTAAAGTGACTATCTCGGTAACAGCGAGACAATTACTCTTCTCTAGAATTACAGCTAGGTGCGATCTCAAGGGAAATGGATGAACGAGATACAGATCTCTTGAACTCTTCCTCTCTTTGTGCTGAAGAACTCACCAAGATCTCTTCCTCCTCTCTGAAATTTGTGCTACTCACTCTTTAATTCGACAAGGCTTCACCAAGACTCGAGAATTCATGATCTGTGTAAATGCAGACCTTGGGGCTATATTTATAGGCTTCAAAAGCTTTGTTTTTGGATAAGAATAGCTGATTTGCTCTCAACTTCAGTTGTAACCACGTTAAAATCAGTTAAGGGGCTGTTAGATCATAATATACTAAAATCTAGGCGGTTAACGGCGAAAAAATCTTCCTGGGCTCGAGACACACTTTGTGTCTCGACCTCAGCCTTGGCCGAGACACAAAACGTGTCTCAGTTTTGGCCGAAACACCATTTTAGCGCGCCTTAACTATTTTCCTTTTAATTTTCCTGTCCGATCTTAGAATTACACAGTTCAAAATGCATCAAAAAGCCGAAGAAGAGATCTACAACCTCCCATGGGTGAATCATATATGGAGTGGATGAGATACGAGTGACACTTCGTCTTTCGTGGGTGAAACGTAACTCCCGATCGAATCGTCTCTTTGTTATTCTGACGTCTCGTTGATTCGTACGCTTCTCTAACTCATTTTATGCACTTGTTAGCGTCAGATAATCCTCTTTGACCCGGATAACGATGGTGATTGTCTTCTCTCTGTCTCGAGCTGTGTGCAGGAACCTATAAGTAATTTTTTACGCCTACAATACAGTCTAAACAACACCTATTTTTTCCAACAATCCCACCATAGACTGACCACTTTGAAACTTTACTTTTTTCCCCCCGCTAAGTTGGGCTAACCCCAAAGCACCTTACTTCTCTTAAAATTGGTTATTTTTTTCGTTTTAGGCTGGTTCGATGAGCCTCGCTTTCTATGTTTGTGCTGAACTTAGGCATAAGTCTTTGCGCGGCCTTTGTTATGACCCTCCCCCCTCTCCCTCCACCAAGCCATAGAATGTCCATATCTAGTTTAGGGTTAAATTTTAAAACAAGCCTCTCAACTATTTTAATTTGATTAAAAAACCATAATTTTTAGGGTGTTGTAGGTAAAGCCTCTCAACTTTGAAAAGTTGACGTAACCCTCCTCATTTTCAAAATATTATGGAGACGAAAGAGAGAAAGACAAGTGTTTGGTGGAAAATTTTTAAAATAATAATGAAAGAACTGTGTTTGATTTTATTCTCTCTAACTGCTTAGAAAAATAATGTTTATAACTCTCTCAATCTCAATTACAATTTGGATTTCTTGATTACAAAAGAGAAGAGAATTGATCTGAATTCTCCCCTTTGTTTAAGTCTGGGTTCTTCACGGTGGCGATGGAGTGCCTCCCTCGAATGCTCGCGTCAAGTTTGCTCTCCGTTAACAATCCGAACATCTTGATTCACTAGAACGGTATCTCCTCCTCACGATTTGACGTTGTGGAGAACTTGCAAAGCAAGTTTTAGAACTCTGAACGAGTTTAGAAGAACTTGCAGCGCAAGTTTGAAACTCTTAATGAGTTAGGGAACTCCGAGCGAGTTATAACTCTATGGAAGAGTTGATTGATTTAACCAAAAATCGGTTTGTAAGCCAAGTATGAAGAAAGCTTCTGTTGTTGATCTCCAAAGCTCTAGCAATTCCCCTTAAAAGCCAGCCAAAGATCTCTTCTTCGTTGCCAAGTCGAAGGACTCGAACTCAGTTGAGTTTACTCCTATTTATAGGGAATTAAGGGTGTAACCGCCCCCTTAATCTGCTCCTAAGTGGGGTAGAAATCCCTCCAAATTGTTAGACCCTAGAGAGGGGTGATTAGGGTCTTATGCTAATCTAATCTGATTTTATACCAATTAAAACTAATTAACAAATTATTCTTATAATAGAGATATACAAAATGTTACAAGGAAGAATAATTAATATGAACAAAGAGCAATATCCTAACAATGATATATACTATGAGATATATGCGAGGATATACAATGAACACAAAGCTAAACAATCTAAACTAGATAGTGGGCAATACAAATAACAAGCAATATACAAAGGCGATATAAGATATGAGCATAAAAAAGGTGCGCCAATGCAATCACAAACAAATGATATGATCACGGAGTTCGGACCTTCCTTCTTACGTCTCCGCTCCCCACTCTCGGGGAGAAATCCACTATCACAACCGGGTTTTCTACGCTCACCCAAATAATGTTTACACCTTATAATTTTATTCACGGAGTTCGGTCCCCACGACCTACGTCTCCGCTCCTCACTTCGAGGAGATCTCCACTACACACTCGGTTTTCTGGCTAACCGAAAACTTTAACAATCTCACAATATAATAAATGATTTATTCTCTATAATAGATGGAAACTCAATGTAGGTTCACATTCAATTGTTACAACACTCACAACCCAATTATACTATGTACGAAAATATAATAAGCTCAATGTGGGGGTGTGTAACAATAAGATTTATCAAATCTAAACTCAATATAAAAACTAGATTTAAAGAAAGATAATCAAACAAATATGCAAATGTAAAGCTAGAAATAGAGTTTAGAAAACTTCTCAATAGATCAAGAGGTAGAGGTAGGAGAGTTGGATGCTCAAACACCAATAGATGATTTCCTCAAGCATCAAGAGGTAGAGGTAGGAGAGTTGGATGCTCAAACACCAATAGATGATTTCCTCAAGCTCTTGTAAATTTGTTTTCATAAAACAAACTCTCAATTACTTAAAATCTTTTTAAACAAACTTAAACAACACTTAAACCCTTGTTAAAACTTTATTAAAACATTTCTTGGGTTATCATGAAAGATGACAACAATGGGTATTTATACCCTCTCAAAACATCAGCAAAACCCTTAAATAAAAGACCAAAAAGCCCTCAGAAAATCTTAGCTGGAACTAGCCGTTGGAGTCTGAAAGATAGTTCGGCGGTCGACCATACTGTAGCGCGGTCGATCGCACTGTTCACGGGAAGTTTCTGATTTTGACAGATTCTGGAAATTTATGTATCTGACTTTGTAAAATCAATTAAAAATAATAAATCAATTCCAAAAATCATGAAATTTTTAGAAAAGGTTATAGACATGTAGATAAACATGTTAGAGAATGAATTTCTGAAATATCATTTACCAGTTAAGAGAAATAACTGTTTGAATATAGATATACATTTTCTGAAAAAACTGCTAAAAACTTGGTTTTGTAAATTCAATTGAAAATAACAAAATAACTCCAAAATTAGTAAAACTTGGGAAAATGTTTGTATATATGAAGATAAACATGTAAACGAAGAAATTTTTCAAATCACATTTCCCAATTGTAAAAACGTATCTGTTTTGCAAAAACATGCACGAACATGTGCACGAACATGAGCTTATTAAAAACTTGATTTTGTAAATTCAAATAATCATAACAAATTAATTCCAAAATTGATAAAACTTTGAGAAACATTTATAAACATGAAATTGAACATGTTAGAAAAAAATTTCTCAAATTGGATTTCCTATTTGTAAAAACTCATGTATTTTGTAAGTGTGTCCAAAACATAAAAATGTGATATACATGAAATTTGATGTTTTGACATAAACAATGTTTTGAAACCCTATGAAATGATTTTATAAACTTAATGAAATATGAATATAATGAATGTTAAATCCATAAACCAAAACTTGTGTATATATATAACTATATATATATAAAAACCAAATATGTGTGTGTATATATGATTGAGCTTAAAGTACTAGCACACATAATATAAAACCTAAACTAAATATACCTAAGCTTGATTGATCTTCGATGTAGCTTAACTTGGTACACTTGCGGAAGAAGCTAGAACTTGGATCTTTAATTTGAATTGCATAGGCTTCACTCCACAATTTCGCCAACCTCCATTGGATATGATCGTGAATGCGTAATTCCATCCATCCTCTAACTAGTTGTTTGTCTACAATAAATAAATAAACACAAATACTAGACAAACAACATTAGTGGTAAATTATTTGTTAAACATCATCAAAACAAATAGACCAATAATCTTCCCTTTTTTGATGATGACAAATAATTTATAAAAAGGATATATGCATGAAAGGAAATGAATATACAATATTATAATTATCATGCATATAAATAAGAAAGGCTGTACTCATAATATTTCCCCCATTTGATAACATCAAAAAGGGGAAAACCATAAAGAATGAAGAGAGCGAAAGCTACCCCTACATATGAGCATGGGTGAGTATAAAACAAATATAGGGAATAGCTTCCCCTATCAAAATACCATATAGAATATATGCAATAAAGATCATGACAAACAAGTGAGCAAGCATAAATGCTAAACATAGCTCACATATAAAAGGATAATGAGAACACATATAAATATATCAATATGAAAAATAGTGTCTCATATCAAAGAACATAAAAACCATATATAAAAGTAGATTTATGAACTAAAAAGAAAAGGAACATGGGAATCATGCAAAATGTTTTCAAATGAAAACAAATCAACCAAATGAAATCATAAATCAAATTTTAAGCCTAAAAATAATGTTTGATCAATAAAGCAAGTTTTCTTTGTAGAACTTGATCAAACCACTCATAGAATGCATTATAAAGCATATTTGAATTTTGAATCATCTATTTGTGCTTATATAATGAATTCAAAGCAACAAATCAAAACAAAATTTTTGACAAAAGAAATGCAAGAGAGGTAACAATATATCTAGCTCTTAAGCTTGTTCCAACCCATATAAAAATTATTAGTACCCGGTAAATAAGATTTAGGAATAAACACCCAATAAATTCGGGGGGTTATATAAACAAAAACCTCTCATCAAAACAAAACCAATAATATCATGAAAACAAAATGATTTGACCAATAAAAAGAATTGTTTTCATGTTCAAAAAAATTAAAGTATAATTTTCCAAACCAAGAAAAGAAAAAATAAAAACACTAAAATACTTGATTTAAAAATCAATTTTATTTTGGTACCCAAGAATTCTTGGTATCAAGAGGTTTAGGAACATAACCCCTATCATTTAAGCTCAAAGCCCTAGGGTTATGAACCCGTTTGGGCACATGTGGAGCACTAACACGGTCAAAGCAATAATCACTCAAATGATCCTTCCGATTGTAATATGTGCAATGAAAGAGATCCATTTATTTTTGTGGACCATTAGCTCGTGCACGGGAATCATTTGCAAATAAAGATTGTCTTTTAAAATTATTTTGCAAATGAGAAATATTTTTAAATAATGGTCTATTTGGAACATATTGCAACTTAGAAGCTTTTTGCATATCATAACAAAATTTTGCAAGATGTCCAAACCTACCACAAACATCACATTTTAAAACATGTGGTCTACTAGAAGTATTTAGCACATGAGATTTCTTTTTTAAATCAAAACAATATTCGGCCAAATGACCAAAACGACCACAATGATCACACTTGAACACACTAGCATGCTTATGATGAACTTTGTCAGAATGAGCATGTGAATGTGTAAGTGTACTCACACTTGAACACACTAGCATGCTTATGATGAACTTTGTCAGAATGAGCATGTGAATGTGTAAGTGTATAAGATGAAGAAGCTACATGAGATGCACAAAAGGCATTAGAATACTTATGTTTGTGTGCATCATAGCAAAATTTAGTTAGATGGCCTTTACGGTCGCAAATAGAGCACTTGTAAACTTTGCTATATATGTGTGCATAATGAGTGGATGATTTAGACTTGGCACACATATCCATAAGCTTCTTATGATTATTAATGCATGTATTAAGAGTTGAGTCTAAGGATGAAATACGATTTTTAACAACATTCAACTCATCATTTGGCATATATGCATCAATATAAAAGAAGCAGTATCATTTTTTATATTCTCTACTTCTAATGTGGCATTATCTTTTTCATGAGATAAGCTAGATATAGATGTGGTTAATTTTTTATTTTCTAAAATTAACATGTCATTGTTTTCTTTAAGCATGGTATTTTCTTTTGCAATGACATCCAAATTTGACACTAGCTCCTCATGATCAGATTCTAAATTATCATGCTTACTTTTTAAATCAATAAAATTATTTTGTAATTTCTTGTAGGCATGCAATAATCTCTTAGATGCACAAGCGAGTTCATCACTAGATAAATCATTATCGGGTTCGGAACCGCATACCACACTAGGGCTATCACCTAGTGGCCGTTTGCATGATGAAGCTCCAATATTACTTGAGGAAGAATCCGCCGGAATCCTTTGGATCTCCTCTAAGTTACACTTGAGGAAGAATCCGCCGGAATCCTTTGGATCTCCTCTAAGTTACCATGATGTGCTTCTATGAATATTCACAATTTGTAAGCACTATTAAAATGAGCAAGCTTGTTAGAAATAGAAGAATCAAGTGTATTAAGCATATATTCTAACACAATCTTGTTCATGATAAACAATCTTTTGTTATTTTTACTCCACTTGGATTTCTCCATAGTAGGTAAAATATAATCATTATCAATAATTCCCCATAAATCAATATTTTTCGATTGCACAAATAGTTTAAATCTAGAAGCCCATTGTGCATAGGGAAAATTAATGAATTTAGGGGCAACATTTAATTCATAGCTTAACAAAGGTGCACAATTCATGTCCATGATAAATATATATGTGCAAGCAAGACAAATGAAATCTAAACAAGATTAGCATAAAAAGATAACTTGAATCTTTAACTCAAGGTAATTAGACCTTAAATCAAAGAGCACCAAGCTCTGATACCAATTGTTAGACCCTAGAGGGGGGTGATTAGGATCTTATGCTAATCTAATCTGATTTTATACCAATTAAAACTAATTAACAAATTATTCTTGCAATAGAGATATACAAAATGTTACAAGGAAGAATAATTAATATGAACAAAGAGCAATATCCTAGCAATGATATATACTATGAGATATATGCAAGGATATACAATGAACAATATCCTAGCAATGATATATACTATGAGATATATGCAAGGATATACAATGAACACAAAGGTAAACAATCTAAACTAGATAGTGGGCAATATAAACAACCAATGAACACAAAGGTAAACAATCTAAACTAGATAGTGGGCAATATAAACAACAAGTAATATACAAAGGAGATATAAGATATGAGCATAAGAAAGGTGCGCCAATGCAATCACAAACAAACGATATGATCACGAAGTTCGGACCTTCCGTCCTACGTCTCCGCTCCCCACTCCCGAGGAGAAATCCACTATCATAACCGGGTTTTTTACACTCACCCGAATAACGCTTACACCTCACAATTTTATTTACGGAGTTCGGTCCCCACGACCTACGTCTCATCTCCTCACCTCGAGGAGATCTCCACTACACACTCGGTTTTCTAGCTAACCGGAAATTTTAACAATCTCATAATATAATAAATAATTTGTTCTCTACAATAGATGAGAACTCAATGTAGGCTCATATTCAATTGTTACAACACTCACCAACCCAATTATACTATGTATGAAAATACAATAAGCTCAATGTGGGGGTGTGTAACAATAAGATTTATCAAATCTAAACTCAATATAAAAACTAGCTTTAAAGAAAGATAATCAAACAAATATACAAATGTAAAGCTAGAAATAGAGTTTAGAAAACTTGTAAATAAATCAAGAGGTGGAGGTAGGAGAGTTGGATGCTCAAACACCAACAGATGGTTTTCTCAAGCTCTTGTAAACTTGTTTACATAAAACAAACTCTCAATTACTTAAAAGCTTTTTAAACAAACTTAAACAACACTTAAACCCTTGTTAAAACTTTATTAAAACATTTCTTGGGTTATCATGAAAGATGACAGCAATGGGGTATTTATACCCTCTCAAAACATCAGCAAAAACCCCAAATAAAAGACCAAAAATCCCTCAGAAAATCTCAGCTGAAACTAGCCGTTGGAGTCTGAAATACAGTTCGGTGGTCGACCATACTGTAGCGCGGTCGATCGCACTATTCACGGACAGTTTCTGATTTTGATAGATTCTAGAAATTTACGTATCTAACTTTGTAAAATCAATTAAAAATAGTAAATCAACTCCAAAAATCATGAAATTTTGAGGAAAGGTTCTAGACATGTAGATAAACATTTTAGAGAAAGAATTTCTGAAATATAATTTCCCAGTTAAGAAAAATAACTGTTTGAACACTGATATATAGTTTCTAAAAAAACTGCTGAAAACTTAGTTTTGTAAATTCAATTGAAAATAACAAAACAACTCCAAAATTAGTAAAATTTGGGAAAATGTTTATATATATGAAGATAAATATGTAAACAAAGAAAATTTTCAAATCGCATTTCCCAATTGTGAAAACGTATCTGTTTTGCAAAAACATGCACGAACCGGTGTACGAACATGAGCTTATTAAAAACTTGATTTTGTAAATTCAAATAATCATAACAAATTAATTCCAAAATTGATAAAACTTTGGAAAATATTTATAAACATGAAATTGAATATGTTAGAAAAAGAATTTCTCAAATTGAATTACCCATTTTTGAAAACTCAAGTATTTTGCAAGTGTGTCCAAAACATAAAAATGTGATATACATAAAATTTGATGTTTTGACATAAACAATTGCAAGTGTGTCCAAAACATAAAAATGTGATATACATAAAATTTGATGTTTTGACATAAACAATGTTTTAAAACCCTATGAAATGATTTTATAGACTTAATGAAATATGTATACAATGATTGTTAAATCCATAAACCAAAACTTGTGTATATATATAACTATATATATAAAAACCGAATATGTGTGTGTATATATGATTGAGCTTAAAGTACTAACATACATAATATAAAACCTAAACTAAATATACCCAAGCTTGATTGATCTTTGATGTAGCTCAGCTTGGGATACTTGCTGATAAAGCTATAACTTGGATCTTCAATTTGAATTGCATAGGCTTCACTCCTCAATTCCGCCAACCTCCATTGGATATGATCGTGAATACGCAATTCCATCTATCCTCCAACTTGTTATTTGTCTACAATAAATAAATAAACACAAATACTAGACAAACAGCATTAGCGGTAAATTGTTTGTTAAACATCATCAAAACAAAGAGACCAACACAAATATGAGGGGGCAACGGTTCTTGAAACCGTTCAGCTCGTGTTTGAATGAGCCAAACGCCGAAAATGGCGTTCTAGGCCCGAACTCTGCGTTTTAGACTTAAAACGCAGAGTTGGGCCTGTTTTAGGCTGAAAACGCAGTGTTCGTACAGCGTTATAAATCTGAAAGGCAGGCTTAGGATGCAGAGATGAGCTTCGTGTTTTGAACCTGAGACGCAGAGTTGGGCTCTACATGAACTCTGCGTTTTGAGTCCATGAACTCTGCGTCTGGACTTGAATGCTGGGGATGGCCTCTGTGTTTACGACTAGAATGTTGGGCATGACCTTTGCGTTTTGACTCTTGAATACAGGCATGACCTCTGCTTTTTGATTTTAAGAGACCGTCAATTTGTAGTCTCTTTTGCTAGAACGTTGCAAAGGTCGTCAGATTGTAACCTTCATCGATCTACGTGAAAGTCTTCAAATTGTAGCCTTCTGGAATCCATCGAATTGTAACTTCCATTATCGGTGTTTTATGGGGATTAGCTATCTGTTGTAATTTTTAGACAGCCTACAACAAGATGCAGACGTGGGGATAGCATGATAGGTTCATGATCTTTTTTAACTAATGATATTTTTTAACTGAAATGGACTAACATTTTGCAGTAACAATGTTAGGAGGGTTTGTTGAGAAAAGTGTAAGGATCCAAAGGTTTTTACGAGACACACATTCTAGTTCTAAATGTAAGGGGGTAACTCAAATTAAAATAGCAATAGAAGGATTTTCTGAGACCCTTTCTCTACATGGCTCCTTTTACACCTAAGAATAATGTTGGTATAAGTATTTGAGTAGAATAATAATCATACATCTGGACCGTTAAGTAACACCCCCATATGGTTAACACTGTTGTTAGACGGGTTTCAATTAACACTCATATTGAAACATTAAGCTCAAATTAATTAAACCCCCATCGATTCGCCTCACCTCTCATGGTTTTAGTTCTTGAATCTTCATCCCTTCCACAAGCTCCCCAGCCAGCCCTACATCACCGTAAAGAGTGTTGCCCTCCCACTACA
>NC_033797.1:25357262-25378997 GCF_001876935.1 Asparagus officinalis | reverse complement strand
GTCATCGAGCCAATCCCTCATCAAAGAAGGTCATGAACTCTCATTAATGAGTGTTCTAGAAGCGGTCGCTAGCAGACAATGGAAATTGTATATAATCGAATTTAATTGAACTTGTATGTATCTTCAAAATTTTGTTGATATTCTTAGTCATGGATTTGTAGAAATTTAAACAATGTGTACAATTACTTTGTAGAAATGAGGAAAATATTGGTAAAGTTCAGGAAATTTAAAGCAGACAGGCATTTGGGTGCTTGTCGGTCAACCGCGAGCTTTGGAGTGGTTGACCGCAAACGTGTACGAGTACATGGTAGTTTCTAGAGTTCTGATCGGTCAACTGGGAGGTCGGTCGACCATGAGGTTAGGCCCGATCGACTGCGGACCCAGTAATGGATTTTCTTAGTTTCTGTCGTTTTGTCCGGTCGACCGTGAGCTTTGGCACGGTCGACCGCCAGTCGGGTTTGGGTCTTGGCTTTATTTCTTGTTCTGATTTGGTTCGTGTTTTGATAGATATTGAAACAAGATTTTAGGGTTTTGTTAATCAGAAAATAAAGAGTATCTTGAGCACTTTGAGAAGGAGAACTTGTGAGCGAGTTGAGAGATCATTGGTTAAGGTTTGTTCGAGTGTTTGAGTGATTGTAACCCTTTTGTACTCTCCTCGAAATAGTGAAATCTCCCTATCCTCTCCCCGTGGATGTATGCAAATTGCCGAACCACGTATATCTCCTGTGTTTGTAATTGGTTTGTAGTATTTGCTTGGATTGTGCTCGAGTTTGATTTCTTAATCTTCTCTTGTGACTCGCGGACTCGTTCGGTGTGCGAGCACACTTCCGTAAAGGCACGCGACAATTGGTATCAGAGCTTAGATTTAAGATCTAGGGTTTTGGCACTGGGTGGAGGAAGATTCATCGTGGAAGCTTGGTTCTTAGAGTTCTAGGCTTCGGTGGAGATAGTGTTTAGGGTTGCCGTTGAAGATTTCACTTTCCTTATGTAGTTAGGAGATCTATTTAGAATCCGTTCTAGGGTTCAATTGGGTAACTTCTAAATTCTTTCAAGTTTGAATTTTTCTCTACAATTTAGAGTTTGTATAGGTGAAGAAGTTGGTGAAAGCACTAAGATGGTGGGTATAGTTCAAGTTGGTTTTCAGAACACTAAAATTAGTATGGTTAAATATGGCGGCAAGATTAATTTTGGTTTGTGGATGAGTGACGTACATGATGCGCTCAATGCTCAGAATTTGGAGGAGACCATCATGGTTAATGAAAGGCCACCAAAATATGAAGAGGCGGTATGAGAAAAGATGAATAGGAATGCTTATGGGGTGATCACATCTTGTTTTGAACAGGAGCTGAAGTATGATGTGATTGGGGTGACGTTTACAATGAAGATGTAGGAGATTCTCAACAATAAGTACCTTACGAATAGTGTTGAGAACCGTTCGTACTTGCTGTGAAGATTATTCAGATTTTAGATGTCCAGGGGCACCTCACTTGCAATTCATGTGAGCAACTATACGAAGTTGTTGTCAGACTTAGCGAATATAGATGAGAAGATTACGGATGAGCACAAGGCTATTATTCTTTTGGGCTCCTTACCGGATGAGGAGTGTAATACCTTCGTGCTTACTTTGTTGAACGGGAGATCTTTTATCACATATAGTAAAGTTACTAATACTTTGACGAACTATGATTTGAGGAGGAAGGACAAGGAGACTTCCCATGCTAGTACTACAGGAGAGGTCTTGTCGATGAGAGGTAGAAGCCCATATTCGAGAGGTGGTAATAGGAATAGGTCAAAGTCTAGAGGCTATCACCAGTTAGCAAAGAACCAGTGTGTGTTCTGCAAGGAACAGGGATGTTGGAAGAGAGACTGCCCGAAGCTCAAGGAGAAGTGTTAGCCTTCTTGTTTTGATGATGATTTACAAACAATTTACTACTAATGTTGTTTGTCTAGTGTTTGTGTATTCCTATGTATTGTAGACAAACAACGTTGTTGGAGGATGGATGGAATTGCGCTTCAACGATAATATCCAAAGGAGGTTGGCGGAATGTCGGGTTGAAGCCTATACAATTCAAGTTAAAGATCAAGTTCAAGCTTCATCCGTAAGTGTATCAAGTCAAGCTTAATTGAAGATCAAGATTGCTTGGGTAATGTAGTTTTAGATTTTATATTATGTGTGTTGGATACTCTAAGCTCAATATCATATACACACACGTATTTGGTTTCTAAGCTCAAATATTGTATTCTCAGTTTATAGACTTAACAATCATCATATACATATTTTATCAAGTCTATATAATCATTGTGCAAAGTTTCAAAACATTGTTTATGTCAAAACATCAAACTTCATGTATATCACTTTTTTCATGTTTTGAACACTTTTGCAAAATAATGAGATTTCACAATTGGGAAATGTAAATTGGAAAATTCTTTTTGTAACATGTTCAAAATATCATTTGCAAACATTTTTTAAAGTTTCATCAAGTTTGGAATTGATTTGTTATGTTTAAAGGAATTTACAAATTCACGTTTTCGTTCGTGCACATGTTCGTGCATGTTTTACAAAACTGATGAGTTTTCGCAAATGGGAAGTGATATTTGAAAAATTCTTTCTCTGACATGTTTATATACATGTTTAGAAACTTTTCTTCAGTTTTTACTATTTTTGGAGTTGATTTACTGTGCTAATTGATTTTACAAAATCGTATATGTTAACAGTTTTTTTAGAAACTGTAAATTTGTGTTCAAATATTTATTTCTCTCAACTGGGAAAGATTTTTCCTAAATTCTTTCTCTGACATGTTATTCTACATGTCTAGAACATTCCCATAAAATTTCATAATTTTTTGAGTTCATTTACTATTTTAAATTGATTTTACAAAACAGTTGCGCACTGCTACAGTAACTCCGGTCGACCGGAAATATCTCTGGAACTTTTTCAGGTTTGTACAGTGCGAGCGGTCGACCGAAAAAAAGGTCGGTCGACCGCCCAGCTCCCAGAATGCCCATAACGACTATTTTTTTGTATCCGTTGGAGGGGTTTTTGGTCTTTTGGTTTGGGCTTTTGTTTGAGGTATTGGGAGGCTATAAATACCCCCTTATACCTCAGTTTCAAAATATCTAAGAGAATGTTTTAGAAAGAGTTTAACAAGGGTTTAAACTTGTTTAAGTGTTGTTTAAGTTTGTTTAAGAAGCTTTTAAGCATTTGAGTGTTTGGGTTTGTGAAATTAACTTCACAAGAGCTTGAGGAGTTCTTCTATTGGTGCTTGAGCATTCAACCTTTCCTCCTTCAATCTCTTGATCTACTTGAGAAGTCTTCTAAACTCTATTTCTAGCTCTTTTTTTATATATTTGATTATCATTGTTATTAAGCTAGAATTATATTGAGTTTAGTTTTGATTTATTTAATCTCATTATTACACACACCCACATTGAGCTTTTAGTATTTACATACATAGTATAGTTGGGTGGTGAGAGATTGTAACTTTGAGTTGTGCTAAATTGAGTTCTCACCTGTATTAGAGAAAAAATCATTTGTTGTTGCATTGTGTGTGTTGTAGAGTTTTCGGTTAGCTAGAAAACCGTATTGTGAGGGTGGAGTGGAGATCTCCTCGAGGTGAGAAACCGTATTGTGAGGGTGGAGTGGAGATCTCCTCGAGGTGAGGAGCGGAGACGTAGGTCGTGGGGACCGAACTCCGTGAGAGAAATTGTGAGGTGTAAACGTTATTCGGGTGAGCGTAGAAAACCCGGTTGTGATAGTGGAATTCTCCCCGGGAGTGGGGAGCGGAGACGTAGGACGGAAGGTCCGAACTCCATGATCATATCGTGTGTTTGAGTTTGTCATTGGCGTTCTTTTTCATTCATGCCTATTGTTTATATCGCCTTTTTCATTTGCTCTTAGTTCATTTTATCCACTATCTTGTTTATCTTGTTTATGTTTGTATCACCCTTAGTTTCATATCCTTGCATATAACTCATAGTATATCTCATTGCTAGGATATATCCCTTGTTCATATTGCTTATCCTAGCTCACATATATTATTGTATTTCATACTTGCTAGGATAACTTATTAATTAATTTTAATTGGCATATAATCGGATTAGATTAGCATAAGACCCTAATCACCCCCCTCTAGGGTCTAACAAGAAGGAGAATAGCAAGAAGAAGGGTCCAAAGGCCAATGAGGTGAATGTTGCGAAAGACGAAGATTTCGATGATTCGAACTTTTCTCTATTGTTTACTCCGGAGGTGAACCATGTGGATGCATCAGATTAGATGCTTGATTCTGGCGTTACTTATCATGTGACTCCTAGGCAAGATTGGTTTGCATCATTTGAGAGACTCGACGAGGGTGTTGTTATCATGAAAAATGATCAATTCTTTAGTATTTATAGGATAGGTACCATGAGGATTCGGATACACGATAGAGTAGTCCGTAAATTGAAAGAAGTGAGATTTGTTCCTCAGCTGAAGAAGAATCTTATTTCTATTGGAGCCTTGGAGGCAAAGGGATTCAAGATGACCTTTGAAGACGTTGTAGCAAAGGTAACTAAGGGATTTTTAGTGGTGATGAAGGGAGTCCATAGTCGAAACTTATATTATCTGAAGCATAACATCGAGGTTGGTCAGGTAGCTTCAGCTATTTCAGAGGTGGATATGAGTAGACTTTGGCACTACAGGTTAGGGCTCACAGGAGAAAAGTCACTGCAGGTTTTGTACAAGCAGGGGCTATTGAAGGGATTCAAGAGTGGGAAGATTGAGTTCTGTGAATACTGTGTTCTTGGTAAGAAGATGAATGTGAAGTTCGGGACAGCCATCCATAGTATGAGGGGCATCCTGGATTACATGCATACAACTATTTAGGGTCCCACTAAGACTGCATCACTTGGTGGTCGATATTGGTTCTTCACGTTCGTTGATGACTATTCTAGACATTGTTAGGTGTACACCATGACGCATAAGAATAAAGTCCTATAGTTATTTGTGGAGTAGAAGAGAAGATTAGAACTACAGACTGAGAGAAAGATCAAGATAACGATAGTGAGTACATATCAGATCCCTTTCAGCAGCTATGTCGAGACGAGGGCATAAAGAGACACTTCACAGTTAGTCATACACCGCAACAAAATAAGGGTGGTGAAGAGTGGTTTGGAGAAGATTTTTTGGGCTGAGGTACTATCATATGCGAGCCACCTCATTAACAGGCTGCCCTCATCTGCGATTGAGGGGAAGACCCCTATGGAGATGTGGTCGGGAGACCCAGTACATAACTATGACCAGCTCAAGGTATTAGGGTGCCTTGTATTTTATCATGTTAGAACAGATAAATTGGAACCTCAAGCTAGGAAGGCCATATTTGTAGGATTCAAGCATGGTGTAAAGAGATACAAACTATGGGATAAAGTTGATAGGAAGATTGTGCTGAGTAGAGACGTCACGTTCAATAAGGTTTCTATCTTGAAGCTTTCCAGCTCTCATCAGGTGGAGAGCGACCCGACGGAGGAGATATCACAGGTGGTAGAGATCGATACAGCTCCACATTATCCAGATGGTACCGTATCCATTAGAGTGCCGACTGAGGTGACGTCAGACGAGCACGATGACGACGACGAGGATACGAGTACAGATGTGTAGGATCAGGGACCGATGACTCAGGTTCAGGATTCTATTATGGTTCAGAGATAGAGGAGAGACATATGTATGCCAACACGGTATACCGACACAGTAGTTGTGTATGTACTTCCCGTGGAGAGTATCGATGAATTGGTGCCTACTACATTTAGAGAGGCCGAGCAGAGTTCGGAGGATGATTCGTGGTAGGTAGTTATGTAGGAGGAGATGGAGTCTCTTTATAAGAACAATACATGGGAGCTTGTTTAGCTTCCAAAGGGACGGAAGGCGATTGGTTGCAAGTGGGTATACACGAAGAAGGAGGACATTGAAGGTACTCTATTGAGGTTCAAAGCTAGGTTGGTTATGAAAGGCTATGTACAGGAGGAAGGTATTGATTATAATAAGGTTTTCTCTCCAGTAGTGAAGCACTCTTCAATTCGAATTTTGCTAGCTTTAGTGGCACAGTATGGTTTGGAGTTATATCAGTTAGATGTGAAGATGGTATTTCTTCATAGTAATCTTGATGAAGTAATATATATAACTCAGCCATTGGGATTCCGAGCTGCTGGGAAGGAAAAGTTGGTTTGTAGGTTGAAGAAATCGTTATACGGTTTGAAGCAATCTCCTCGATAGTGGTATAGGGGATTTGATGGTTTCATGATCGGTCATTTGTACATTCGGAGCCAGTTTGATCCTTGCATGTGTTATCGCAAGTTAAAAAAAGATGCACACGTTTAATTGTTGCTTTATGTTGATGACATGTTGGTTGCTTCTATTTTCAGATCTGCTATAGATGAGTTAAAGGAATAGCTTTCAAATGAGTTCAAGATGAAGGATTTGGGTAAGGCAAAATGTATTTTGGGGATGGAGATCAGCAGAGACAAAGAGAAGGGTAGAATTTGTTTGACACGGGTGACTTATTTGAAAAAATTACTACAGCGGTTCAATATGGGTATGGATACGAAGCCAGTTAGTGTACCTTTGGGAACCCATTTGAAATCTTCATCTGACCTTTCACCGAAGACAATTGAAGATAGAGAATTGATGTCGAAGACACCATATGCGAGTGCAGTTGGGAGCTTTATATTATTGATACACTTTATAAATACAAAATCTCCAAAATGATTTTACTAATTAGAATCATCAAAATTTACAAACATTACAATTAGCATCAAATTATTTTCTTCCTATTTAATCTAAAAGATATAAAATATTTTAGGAAAAATTGTGTCAAGGCCCCAAAAGCAAAAATTTCATGCGATGTAACGCCTTTGACTTTTTCACATGTGTTTTAACCCTTAAATTAGAGATCTATATTTTAGAGCTCTTCTTTAGCAATTATTACCTGTCAACTA
The DNA here is from genome assembly GCF_001876935.1 of Asparagus officinalis. NCBI lineage: Eukaryota > Viridiplantae > Streptophyta > Magnoliopsida > Asparagales > Asparagaceae > Asparagus > Asparagus officinalis. The sequence goes on along the minus strand of NC_033797.1, from coordinate 25,372,031 downwards.
AGCATAGAGAGAGAATAAAAAATAAAAAACCGTAAAATATCATTATCTCCTCTATTCTTTCATATTAAGTCTAAAAACAAGTTGAATTAGACTTAACATGAAAGTCTAATTTTCATATTAAGTTCAATTTAATTCATGTTAAGTCTAATTTAATTCCTTTTAAGTCTAATTGAAATCATGTTATGTCTAATTCAACTTGTTTCAAGTCTAATTTAATTCATGTTAAGTCTAATTCAACCTGTTTTTAAGTCTAATTTTATGTTAAATCCAATTTAATTCATGTTAAGTCTAATTTAATTCCTTTTATGTCTAATTTAAATCATATTAAGTCTAATTTAACTTATTTCAAGTCTAATTTAATTGAACTTAACATGAAATTAGACTTAAAAAAGTTAAATTAGACTTAATATGATTTAAATTAATTTAACATAACATGATTTAAATTAGACTTAAAAGAAATTTAACATGATTAAAATTAGACTTAAAATAAGTTGAAACAGACTTAACATAATTCATGTTAAGTCTAGTTCGACTTGTTTTTAGACTTAAAATAAGTTGAATTAGACATAACATGATACAAATTAAACTTAAAAAAATTTAAATTAGACTTAACATGAACAAAATTAGACTTAACATGATCCAAATTAGACTTAACATGAATTAAATTGGATTTAATATAAAATTAGACTAAAAATAAGTTAAATTAGACTTAACGTGATTCATGTTTAGTCTAATGTAACTTGTTTTTAGACTAAAAATAAGTTAAATTAGACATAACATGATTTAAATTAGACTTAAAAGAAATTAAATTAGACTTAACATGAACTAAATTAGATTTAACATTAAATTAGACTTAAAATAAGTTAAATTAGACTTAACATGATTTAAAAGTGAACTTAACATGAACCGAATTCTACTTAACATGAACCGAGTTGGACTTAACATAAACCGAATTGGACTTAACATGATTTAAATTGAACTTAACATAAACCAAATTGGACTTAACATATAATACATGTTAAGTCTATTTTATTTTATTTTAAGTCTAATTTCATGTTAACTCTAATTTAAATTAGATTTAAAATGATTTAAAATAGACTTAACATGATTTAAATTAGACTTAAAATGATTTAAACTGAACTTAACACGAACCAAATTGGGCTTAGCATAAACCAAACTGGATTTAACACGAATCAAACTAGACTTAATATGAACTAAACTGGACTTAATACTAAACTGGAATATGAACCAAACTAGACTTAATACTAAACTGGATTAAAATTAGACTTAAAAGGAAATGAAATAAATTTAACATGAATCAAATTGACCTTAACATATAGTAAAATTGGACTTAACATAAAATTAGACTTGTAATAAGTTAAAATAGACTTAACATGATTCATGTTAAGTCCAATTCAACTTATTTTTAGACTTAAAATAAGTTGAATTAGAAATAACATGATTTAAATTAGACTTAAAAGGAATTAAATTAGGCTTAACATAAATACAACTGGACTTAATACTTAAAACATGTTAAATTAGACTTAACATGATTCATGTTAACTCTAATTCAACTTATTTTTAGACCTAAAATAAGTTGAATTAGACTTAACATGATTTAAATTAGACTTAAAATGAATTAAATTAGGCTTAACATGATCCATGTTAACTCTAATTCAACTTATTTTTAGACCTAAAATAAGTTGAATTAGACTTAAAATGAATTAAATTAGACTTAAAATGAATTAAATTAGACTTAATATGAATCAAACTGGACCTAATATGATAGATCTGGAGAGAACGAAGAGGGAGGAGGAAATGAGGGTATTTTGGGCTTTTATATTTATTTCTCTCTTTTTGTGCTTAGTTTACATGATAATTACATGAAAAAGGGCGACAGCACATGATATGACATTTTTTTGGGCTGAACCACATAGGAAAAAGTGGAGGGGTTGCAGCACATGAATGTTTTACTTTTGGGGCATTGACATAATTTTTCTAATATTTTAATAATAATTTTAAGAGTTAGGAACAAAATATCATAATACAAAATTATTTTAATAAAAATTCTTTAATTTAATACATGCTATAAGATTTACTAGGAAGTATGACTCAAATATATAATCATAAATTTATAGCTCATTCAAAAATTACATTCATTTTAGTCATATTCTTAATTTCACAGTCACACAACGATATCACCGTAACAAGGCAGGGAGGGTTAACAAAGAATTCAAAAATAACACTTCACTAGTTCTTTTTTTTCTAGAAAGAATATACTCTCAAGTCTCTAGAACTCATATTCAAATAATATAAGTTATATTGAAATAACGTATATTATATTGAAATAATGTAAGTTACATTGAAATGACGCATATTATGATGTAATAACATAGGGGAATGATGTGGCTAAGTTATTTTATAAAGTTACATAATATTCAAGGCCTGTTAGGTTACTTATTGCAACACCAAAACGCGGAGGTCCTTCCCGTGTGTCAGCAATAAAACGCAGAGCAGAGGTCCTTCCTGTGTTGAAATATCAAAACACAAAGGTCGGTCCTGCGTCGCAACATCAAAATGTAGAGGTCATGCCTGTTAGACCCTAGAGGGGGGGGGGTGATTAGGGTCTTATGCTAATCTAATCCGGTTAAATGCCAATTTAAATTAATTAACAAGTTATCCTAGCAAGTATGAATATGACAATATATGAGCTAGGATAAACAATATGAACAACGAGATATATCCTAACAAAGAGATATAGGCAATGTATGTGTAAGGATATATAAACTAACACAAGGATAAACAAAAAGAACTAGATAGTGGATGATATAAATAATGAGCTATGGACAATGGCGACAAGAAATATAAACATAAGATTAAGTGCGCCAAAGCAAACTCAAACAAGCAATATGATCACGGAGTTCGGACCTTCCGTCTTACGTCTCCGCTCCCCACTCTCGGGGAGAAATCCACTATCACAACCGGGTTTTCTACGCTCACCCGAATAATGTTTACACCTCACAGTGTCGGTTTTCAACGCTCACCGATCAACGTCACTCCTCACCCTCACAATGTCGGTTTTCAACGTTCACCGATCAACGTCCACTCCTCACACTCGATTTTCTAGTTCACCGAAAACTTCACAACACACTCGGTTTCTAGCTCACCGAAAACCTTACAACACTCACAAAGTAAATACAACAAATTTGTTCTCTACAATACTATGAATGCAAATACAATAAGCTCATGTGGGTGTGCGTAACAATGAGATTCAATAAAAACTTAACTCAATAAGAACTAGCAATAAGATTGATATGAAATACAATAGTAGAAATGCTAGGAAATAGAGTTAAGGAAACTTCTCTATAAACACAAAGAGAGGATAATGAAATGTTAAAGATGAACTCTTCAATAGTTGATGTAAACTCCTCTTTGTAACAGCAAACCCAAAACAAACTTAAACCAAAACTAAACAAGCTTAAACCCTTATTTAAAACATTGTTTAAAAACTTCTTAGATATTTAGAAAGAGAACAGCAATGGGGTATTTATACCCACTCAAAATCTCAGCCAAAAACCCCCAAGCAAAAGACAAAAACAGCCCCAGCCAACGGTAACAAAAATAGCCGTTGGAACGACCGATGACTCTCTGGAAAAATACTGACGAATGGTCAATTGACCGGTCGACCGTACCGGTCGACCGAAAACTGACATCCCAGAAAAATTTTTCTGATTTTAAAACGCTGTTTAAAAATATCAAATAAATTCCAAAAAATGTAAAACTTTGGGGAATGATTGTAGACATGATAATAAACATGCTACAATGACTGGTTATCAAAAAGGACTTCCCAAATGAAAAATATCATCATTTTACAAACTAGTCCAAAACATGAAAATATGAGATACTTGAATTTTGATGTTTTGACATAAACCAACTTTTGAAACTTTGTGAAATGTTTTTATAGACTTAGTAAAACATGTATAAACTGATATTGAAGTCTATAAACTAAGAATACAATATTTTCACAAAATTGCATATTCTATGCAATGTTTTCAAAAACATAATAGAAAATATGAAATATAGAATTTCATATATATAACCATAAAAACTCAAAACATATGTATGTATATATATAACTATATATATGCATAGAAACCAAAACTTATGTATATATATATATATAACTATATATATATAAAGAAACCAATAAATGTGTGTATATAGATATTGAGCTTAACGTACTTAACACACATAATATAAAACCTAAACTAAATTACCCAAGCTTGATCTTGATCTTCAATAAGCTTGAACTTGGTACACTTGCGGATGAAGCTGAACTTGGATCTTAAACTAGAATTGCATAAGCTTCACCGACATTCCGCCAACCTCCTTTGGATATGATCGTTGAAGCTCTATTCCATCCATCCTCCAACTACGTTGTTTGTCTATAATAAATAAGAAAACACAAATACTAGACAAACAACATTAGTGGTAAATTGTTTGTTAAACATCATCAAAACAAGAAGGCCAACAATCTCCCCCTTTTTGATGATGACAAACAATTTACAAAAAAAATATATGCATGAAAGGAAATGAATGTATAAATTATAATTCACATGCATATAAACAAGAAGGAATATACTCACAATATTTCTCCCCCTTTGACAACATCAAAAAGGGGACAAAAAAATTAAGAGAGCGAAAGCTCCCCCTATCAATAAGCATAGGTGAGTATAACATATAGAAAGATATAGGGATTGCTCCCCTTATCAAAATGCCATAAAGAATATATAAAAGGAAGATCATGGCAAACATGTGAGCAAGCATAAAAAATATGCTAAAAATCACTCACATTCAAGAGATAATGAGAACATATATAAATATATCAAGATGAACATATTTTCTCATATCAAAAAACATAAAAAACCATGTATAAAAAAGATTTATGAAATCACAAGAAGGAAGATATGAGAATCATGTAAAAAGTTTTCAAATAAAAACAAATCAACCAATGAAATCATAAATCGCAAGTAAATCATATAAATCAACCAATGAAATCATAAATCGCAAGTAAATCATATAAGAACATAAAACGAAATCATCATTGATTTTCAAAACTCAAGAGAGGCAATTATATCTAGCTATTGAGCTAGTATCAACCCATATAAATATTTTAGCATCCGGTAAACAAGATTTGGGAATAAACACCCAATAAATCCAGAGGTTATATAAACACAAACCTCTCATCAAAACAAAATTAATAATCATGAAAACAAAAGAATTAATCAAGGAAAAATTGTTTTCATAACCAAATGATTTTTAAGACATAATTTTCAAAACCAAGATAAAGAAAAATGAAAACACTAAAATTCTTGGTTTAAAATTAAATTTGTTTTGGTACCCAAGTAATCTTGGTACCAAAAGGTTTAGGGACATGACCCTTATCTTTTAAGCTCAAAGCCTTAGGGTTATGAACCCTCTTGGGCACATATGATGCACTAACATGGTCAAAACAATATTTATTCAAATGACCCTTCCGATTGTAATTTGTGCAATGAAAGAGATCCATTTGTTTTTGTGGACCATTAGCTCGTGCACGGGAATCATTTGCAAATAAAGATTTTCTTTTAAAATTATTTTGCAAATGAGAAACATTATTAAACAAAGGTGGTTTACTTGAGAAATTTGACAAGTTTGAATATTTTTCAAATCATAACAAAACTTCGCCAAATGGCCAAATCTACCACAAACATCACATTTAAAAACATGTGGTCTACTAGAAACATTTGGCAAATGAATTTTTTTTTTCAAATCAAAACAATATTTTGCCAAGTGACCAAAACGACCACAATGATCACATCTATACACATGAGCATGCTTATGATGAACAATGGGTGCATGTGTGTGTACATGTGATGAAGAAGCTACATGAGATGCACAAGGAGTATTGACATTTTTATGTTTGTGTGCATCATAGCAAAATTTAGCTAGATGGCCTTTACGGCCGCAAATAGAGCATTTGTAAATTTTGCTATATATGTGTGCATGATGAGTAGATGATTTTAACTTAGACTTGACACACATATTCACAAGCTTCTTATGGTTGTTAATGCATGTATTAAGAGTTGAATCTAAAGAAGAAATACGGTTTTTAACATCATTCAACTCATCATTAGGCATATGTGCATTTTTATTAGAAGTAGAACATATATAGTCATCTATAAAAGAAGATGCAATAATTTATCACTAGCACAAGCAAGTTCATCATTAGGTAAATCATTAATGGTTTCGAACTTGCAAACCTCACTAGGGCTATCGCCTAGTGCTCGTGTGCATGAAGCTCCTTTAGAACTTGAAGCGGGATCCTCCAAAGCTTGTCGGATCGCCTCCAAGTCTCCTTGATGCGCTTCTATGAATTTCCATAATGTATAAGCGCTATCAAAAGAATCAAGCTTGTTAGACATAAATGAATCAAATGCATTTAATAAAAATTCTAACATAAGCTTGTTCATAATAAACATCTTTTTATCATGTTTGTTCCACTTGGATTTCTCCAACGTGGGCACAATATAAGTACAATCAATGATTTCCCATAAATGGATTTTTTTAGATTAGCAGAGACTTATTCGGTCGACCGGTGCGGTCGACCGATGGAAATTTCGAGCTCTCGGTCGACCGGTGTGGTCGACCGACAAACTCTTTGCTGCCCACTGACGAATGATCACATGAACGGTCGACTGGTGCGGTCGATCGAGGACTGATACATTCCAAAACTGATTTTAAAACAGATTTTGAGACTTTTGGAAAATTGTCAAAAATAACAAATGAAATCCAGAAAATATGAAACTTTGGGAAATGTATATAAACATGTAAATGAACATGTTACAAAAAGAATTTTCCAAATTGCATTTCTCATTTGTGAAAAATCATCATTTTGCAAAAATAGTCCAAAACACGAAAATGTAAACATGTGAATTTTGACATTTAGGCTAAACCATATTTTGAAACTTTGCACAATGATTTTGTAGACTTAATAAAATATGTATATGATTATTGTCAAGTCCAAAAACTAAGAAAACAATATTTTCACAAAATTGCATATTCTATGCAATATATACTAAAACACAATAATAAATATGAAACATGTGATTTCATATTTATAATTTATAAACATGAAAACTCAAAAACACATGTATGTATATATATAACTATATATATGCATAGAAACCAAAGCTTATGTATATATATATATATATATAACTATATATATACAAAGAAACCAATAAATGTGTGTATATAGATATTGAGATTAACGTACTTAACACACATAATATAAAACCTAAACTAAATTACCCAAGCTTTATTTTGATCTTCAATAAGCTTGAACTTGGTACACTTGCGGATGAAGCTGAACTTGGATCGTAAACTAGAATTGCATAAGCTTCACCGACATTCCACCAACCTCCTTTGAATATGATCGTTGAAGCTCTATTCCATCCATCCTCCAACTACGTTGTTTGCCTAGAATAAATATAAAAACACAAATACTAGACAAAACAACATTAGTGGTAAATTGTTTGTTAAACATCATCAAAACACGAAGGCCAACAATGCCCGCGTTTCAGATTCAAAACACAGGGTTCATCCCCAGCATTCCAGTTAAAAATGCATAGTTCGTGGACTCAAAACACAGAGTTCATCTCTGTGTCCTAACTCTGCGTTTTAGATTTACAATGCTGTGCGAACATAGCGTTTTTAGCCTAACAGGCCCAACTCTGCGTTTCAAGTCTAAAACAGCATTTTTAGCCTAAAACAGGTCCAACTCTGCGTTTCAAGTCTAAAACGCAGAGTTCGGGTCCAAAACGCCATTTTCGGCGTTTGACTCATTCAAGCTCGAGCTGAACGGTTCCAGAAACTATTTTCCCCCACAATTGGAGGGATTTTTGCCCCACTTAGGAGCGGATTAAGTGGGCAGATACACCCCTTAATCCCCCTATAAATATGTGTAAACTCAACTGAGTTCGGGGTTGGCTTTTTGGGGGAATTGCTGAAGAATTAAGATCGGTAATTATCTCTTGGAGCAGTGTCAGATCTTAGAAGGCCTGGAGTATCATCAGGAGCCATTCTTGGAGCTTTCCTACTTGGCTTATAAACAGATTTTCAGTTCAAATTAACTCTGTTATAGAGTTTAAACTCGCTTTGAGTTCTTAAACTCGTTAAGAGTTATTTTTAAACTTTCCACGCAAGTTATCCTCGATATTAATCAAGAGGAATCAACTACGTTCCAGTGAAAAAAGATGTTTGGATCGTCAACAAGAAGCAAACTCGATACGAACGTCGATGGAGACATCTCATCGCTATCGTGAAGAACCCAGTTTTAAACAAAGGAGAGGATCTCCGTCGATCTTCTTCTCTTTTGTAAATCGGGATTCCGATTAAGAAGAGTGTAAATTATTTTTCTAAGTTAGTTAGAGAGAAATTGTATTGAGAGAATTGTATTTATTCTTTGTTTAAGTCAATTAGAGAGATAATACAATAAATCATATGCTCAATTGTCTTCTTACAAATTTCTCAGCAAACATTGTTCCTTTTATTTTAATCGGTGTCAATCTGTATTGTCCTTTTCATTTATTTTGAACTCTAGATCTGTTTTAGGTTGGGTTGCGGGCTATGGGGTTGTAGTTCATGGGAATTGTTAGTAGATTCGGTTTACATAGTGGCAGTAACCATCAAATCGTGCCGGGGAGGACGATTGCGATGGGTAGCCAATCTTACTGGGTGTAAGGGGTTGTAAAACTGTTTTGCTAGTGATTCTGGTTGTAGGACGTAGGCCTGGGGGCCGAACCTGGGTACATCTGTGTGTGCTTTACATTATGCATTATTTTCTGCATATTATAACTGCTTGCGTTTGTGATTTAATATATTTGCGTGGTTGTTTGGTTGTTTGGCTAAATTAAAAATTATAAATTGGTCGTAGCCTATTCACCCCCACCCCTCTCTAGGCTATCCCTCGATCCAACACTTTTATTCTCCATCAATAACTACATAAAATATTATTTATAGTTACATGTAACAAAATTTTTAGGCACATGCTATAAGATGTATCTATTGTTTTTAGGTGTACACCATGTGCTGTATATATTTAACTAAAAATTAAATGTTAAAATAAACTTGTGTCCGGGGTATGAGAACATATGGAATTATGTGGGTTTTAAACCAAATGGGGGTAAAACTTTGGGTTGTTTAACAATTACCCCTAAACAATGAGTTAAAGTTTACACAAATTACCAAAGAAATCAAGATTTTCAAGGTTCCATCTTTAGAAGTTAGATTATTTGCACTTTGGAACTGCAACATTAACAATTTGGTTAACTTTGACACCCTAAAGTTTTCATTTAACATTTTGATACCCAAAAGTTTTTACTCTTTCCTTTAATACTGTTATGGTGTTCATTCACCCAAGATACAATATTTGCAAAGTGATACAATAAGAATCCTAGTCAACTCCCAAGAGTTCTAGGCAGTCAACTCCTAAGTCGACTAATAAGTCCTTGGCTCTTTATCAAGGTAAGCCTAGGGCCTCACATATGGTCGATTCCTCCAGTTAAACTCGACCATCATGGCTAGATTACAAGACCTTGGTATCTTATCAAGGTATAAACCTAAGGCACAATTACGGAGACCTCGGCCCTATCGCCTCATCAAGCCGGCACCCTGGTGTCGACACAAGAGACGATATTAGCCGATACGAGAGATCCTGACATTCCAGTCAAGTCGACGGCTTTATATCGACTCGAAAGATGGTTATTAAGCTGAGATAAGACGACGTTTCACCCAGTCGGACAGACCGACACTCCTAAGTCGACACGAAAGGCGGTGCCGGTCGATCCTTTTATCGAGGACGACCCTATTTAGGGCCACTCGACCACTCACTGGACATTTCTCAGAAACGACTTAAGGGACGTTCTCTACTGTCGACTAAGTTGAGGACTCGACTCCGGCCTCGAGCCTCTCCCCTTGAGCAAATATCGACATCCCAGTTCACCTCGAGCAAGTCTTATCCAGATTTTGGCCTGATAAGTCTCCATGATTTGTTAGCTCAATCACTTCCCGGAAAATACGGAGGTACATTCTCCCATAATGATGTGACTTCCCCTCCAGTCGCCATTTGACACCTGTAAAGCGAGGGATGACTCAGTATGCCCACGTGACTTTTGTTACACTCATAAGTTACTTTCCGGATATCACGGAGACGCGATCTCCCATGCTGAGATGACTTCTCTTCCAGTCGCCGGCCGACACTTGTAAAGAGAGGGATGACTCATCTTCCAGCTCACGTTTTGTCACCGCCATTCTGCATGGCCGAAATGACTAATCTGCCACGAACGTCCACTATATAGATGGATGCTATTCACCAAGAAGAAGAAAGAGAAGAAAAGAGAAGCCTAAAGAAAGAGGTGAGCAAAAAACAAAGCCAGAAGCAAATAACAATCTAAATCTTCCTCCTGACCTAATAATTATCTCCAATGCATACAGCATAAGAACCCATAGTTCTAAACTCTACTCAAGCTCATGTTTATCTACTGACTTTATCGTCGGAGGAACCACGGGGGAATTGGTCCCCACCCTCTCACGAGTTATTTCTGTCTATGCAGTGCGGACATCAGGCCCTCATTCAAGAACTAGGCATAAAGCTGGAGAAGGGAACGAGCCCTTCATCATCCTTCATCACCCCACAACAATCCTCTTCTGGATTAATAGTTTGTTTGATATCGAGTATCAACAAATACCCAAATATCTTTTCCCCGATACTTTGATACCTCCAAATTTGCATTTTTCATTGAGCACCGAATTACAAGCCCTTTAGGATTTGAGTCATTTAGCATCGACTTCAAAGACTTTTTAGTGACTAATATGTAATTATTGAGGATATGGGGGACCAATATATAAATAACCCAAATCTTATGTATAGTGAGAAAAATAATTAATATGAAGACTGTTAATGAGGATTGTACCCATCAACGAGGAATTTAGCCTAACATTCTAATAGAAATTTACTATTAATTTTTCTTCACTTAGATTTACTATCAAATTAGTTTACCATTTGTCCAACAAAGTATTATTTTACCCAATTAAATTATGTATCTTAGTCCCTTAAAATATTTTATATTTGGAATTTAGTCATTCATATTCTAAAATAGTCACCGCTTCACGTCGTTAAATTATTATGAAATTAGTCCCTCAAATTAGTAAAATTGTTATTAGCAACTTGTATTCTTAAATTATTATAATTATAAAATTAGTCCCTCGTATTATTAAAATTACTATTAGATCATTAGATCATTGTAATCTTAAATTATTATAAAATCAGTCCTTCAAATCAAGAATAGAATTAACAATTAGAGTGATTTACTTGAATAACTTCTCAGAATTGAGCGGTCTAAATAGAAAGTTTGATGTGCAATCAACCCCACCTACAGGCACATGCTTTTGCACGTGCTCTCCTAACTAGTGCTTTGAATACTGCCTTATTCTCAATAGAAGCGCGTGCTCGCCTAGCTAGTACTTTGAATACTGCCTTATTCTCAATCTAAGTGAGTCATGGAACAAGACAAAGGAGCAATCTCTCGTTGATCTCGAGTTGCGCTAGTCAAATTAGCATGAAAAGAAAATTATATAAATAAAACAATAAAAAGGGTCCACAAAGCACTGGTCAAATTAGTATGGGGCTAAGACTTTTTATGTCATTTTCTTAGACGTGCCGCCTCCACTTATTGCGTCAAAGAATCAAAAGTGCATCTAGGTCTCTTCTAATATACTATATATATATATTATATATATATATATAAGCAAATGAAGAAGAAGAAACTTGCTTCCCAGCAATTTAAGATTGACAACAGAAATTAAATTAGATTTTGTTTAGGGACAATGGTTAAAAAAGAAGAGTGATAGAGAGAAGCGAAAGTAATAGGATCTGTGTTTCCCTCTCTTTGTGAGCCCCCCCCCCCCCGCCTCCTTAAGAAGAAATGGCCAGCAAAATTTAGAATAAATAGGGGGATAGACCATATATCCAATGTGGTTTTGTGAAATTAAACCAAAGTAACATTAGAGAGACCTTTTATTAGAAAGAAAGTAGCTTGTGCAATTATGTATGCTTCATCTTTAGAATTTTGAAAATATCCTTTCTTTTGAAAACTACGGAATTCCCCGCTAAGTAAAATCAGTGGAACACTATCACATTTGGGAAAAGAAAATAAAATAAATGTTCTCTCACTCTTGCAAAAATCAACAAAAATACTCACTTGAAAAAGTCAACATTAATGCCTTCACTATTAGAAAGTTTTGTTACAAGGAAAATGCTAAGTGTACTATAAGAATTGTATTATTCTCGCATATTACTAGACATAAAGAAGTAGAGTCCATAGAAATTCATACTTCTCTTCACAATTTACTAGAAAAGATTACATTTTTTGTATGTAGTAGTACAAGAATAGTATAACTCTACTATAAGTTACATTACTTTTGTTGGGGATGATGAAGACTTTATATTCTGTTAGTTGGGGTGGAAACCAAAGGTGTTTGAATGCAACAAGATTTAACTTCATCAGCTACACATTGTGTTGGCCTTCTTGTTTTGATGATGTTTAACAAACAATTTATTTCTAATGTTGTTTGTCTAGTATTTGTTAGTATTGTTCTTGCAATATTTACTCTAGGACAACAACGAGTTGGAGATGGATGCGGATTGCGCCATAACGATCATATCAAATGGGGTTGGCGATATGGAGTGCAACCTTGCTTATCTCAAAGTTTAAAGATCAAGATTACAGCTTTCTCCTAGTCTAAAATAAAAACAAAAAAAAAAAAAAACCGTGAGATAATGGAGATAAGTTCAGCTGGGTACATAGTTGTTTTAGGCTTATATTATCGTTTGTCATTGGTACTCTAAGCTCAACTCATGGTATCACCCAGCCACTCTATCATTGGTACTCTTTCCCTTGTATATATATGCAGTTACTATATATCATACGCAATACAAACTATTCTGTTTCCTTTAGTATATAACTAAGTAGTTATATAACATACGCACCATTTCAGCCCTTTGGTATTTCCCACCTGTATATCTGGTTCATAAAATGACGCTACGTACATATTATCGGTCTTCTCCACAGTTTTATATACATCTGAAATTCTAATCTTTTCATATTACATTGCTTCGGCTTTCTTCAATGTTCTAACCATATAAGCAATGATATCACATGCGAACATATACTTTTCTGTTCATCATGCCTACCATATTGATTCCACCAATATCATTTTCATCTAGTTTCCAAGTAAATCAATGTTTGTTGTCTTTTGAAAAGTTCTTGCTACACAGATATCTTCGAAAATATCGCCTTCTTGGTCTATGGACTTTGAAATAATGATTACTCCTCCTAATTTCTACTATCTCATTTGATCAATGTTCAAAACGTGATTCCCAAGCTCCAAACTCAATGTGTATTACATTCGTCTATGGCTTTTTGGACCTCCTTCTACATTATGGACTTCTCACATTTGGATAAGCTCTTCTTAGCAACCACGTTTTAGTGTAGCAATGAGTGTACTTATCATACGACGCTAACCTCATTTTCCCAAACGTTTTCATATATCCGTTTTCTTCTGAATTTAATTTGATAATTTCTTCAACCATCAAGCCTTTGAACAGTTGGCTGAAAGCTCTCTTCCTCATGTCACGCTCGCTCAGCCTGTTGCCTGTCTATATGACTCACTAAGTTGCTCACGAACTGCCAGCGCAGATTATGATTCTTCCCTTCTGCTACACAGATCGATCGACCACTATAAATGCCGACTCATGATTGCTCGCTTTCATAAGCTCAGCACTCCCATGGAGCCCTTACTCAGCAGATCGTTGCCCGAGTACAACGCAAGCTTCTTCCATGATTTCTGTTTGTTGGTTTTCTTCATTGGTCTTTCAATTCCTTAGGGTTTTCTTCTGCTAAGTTTCTGAGGAGTAAAACTAATCACCATCTTGCGTCAGCTTCTCACCCATCCAAACTATGCTTTTTACAAATTTTACAAGGTATAGAGTTTTCTGTTTTACGTGTTGCTTAAAACGTTAACGTTTAAGCAGTCTTGTCTTTGACAAGGAATTCTCACAAGAGCAAGTTGGACGATCAATCCCTTTCGGTGACCGTCTCCAGCATCGACCGCTGCATTCCACGTCTTCTCCCCTCTCCTCTTACTTGTCTATCGAGACCACAAGTTTCTCTACACTCAATCTCAGCTAATTCTAATCCATTCCTCGCTCCACCACTCACATTATCTATCTAAGCCCACCGTATCGTCGATTATATTGGCCGTTTAGTTGCAATTTATGCTCTTTCCTCCTTCTTGTTTACCACCAACCATCATCACCCACTGCAGACAGCCTATATTGTCCTTTCACTACATCTTCCGCATAATAATTGATTGTGGGTTTGTGCTCGAATTTGAGTTTGGTATGAGCCTGACATTGTCAGGCTTCACTCTCCTCTTGTACTATAGAACAGCTTGTATTATATTATAGCTGCTTTCTACGAGATCACTAATCATTGATAATCACCAACTCACAAGAGGATGGATGATTGATGATGACGGATCGATTCCGAGGGAGTTGGCCGTCGGTGGCCCAGGTGGATCCCGCGTGAGTTCAAAAAGTTCCGAGCACATTGGAGGTCGAGTAAGTGACGGAACAGACACTTATGTAGGATCGTAGCATTGTGTCGC
>NC_033797.1:25294544-25356262 GCF_001876935.1 Asparagus officinalis | reverse complement strand
CACTGAGAGTTTGGGATTGAATTAGCAGATCAGATTACGACAAAATGCGACAATCGAAAAAAGCTGCTTGAAGAACAAAATCACAGAAGAACGAGAAACATTGCGAGCAAACAGTACTATTGAGCAGTAGCTTGCTGTTGGAAAACACTGCCGCTGTAAAAATTAGTTTGGCATCGTGGAGTAATGAGAAGCCGTTTATGCAAGAAATAATGGAAATTTTTTAAGCTATAATAGAAATGATTGCCGAATTTGATCCAATAATGCAACAAGCAGCGATGTCGTCGCCAATCAGGAGAAGCCAAATTCATATATTTAAATCTTAGTCACAAAATTCAAAATGAATTTATTCTTCAATAGCAGATGAGATCAAAAAGTTTAATCATCCAAAAGCATTAAAGCAAGCAAAGCTATTTTTGCTGCTTATCTTGATTGTTTTTTTTTTCCTTTTTTCTAACTCCGCGTATGCAAACGCATGAAACAAATGCTTCACTTATATAAGATGCGTGAATATTTCAAACAACCCAATAAAGATGGAAGCGAGTTCTTTTTAGGATTTTAAAGTGTGGATGCATACATCAGGACGGAGCGACTTTGAAGAACTTGTAAATATTTTGCAAAGAGCTTTAAACTTGATATTGGTGATGTAAGAGGCGACAATAGGGCTATGATAATGTTCTAATATGAAAGGAAAACTAAATGCTGTACAAAGCAAGGAATTATTACGAGATAAATCCTAGCAGCATTCTACACCCTTGTGGTGTTCATTAGCTCTGCTAACCTCTTGCACTTTGTGATATGTAAACTCTTGCTTCGCAAGCTTCATCTTTTTTGGAGTGTGCCAGCGGCCATATATTCATTGTTGCATACTTCTACAAAGCAGGTGAAAGCTTCTTACAGATAATGTTAAACGTTTCACACTTAAGCCACCATCACAAACTCGTTGGGAAGTCAAGTTGAAAGTGTTAAAGCCAATAAGATTCCAAGCCTCCAGATATAAGAGATGCTTTCATTACTTAGCAAGTTCTAGTGAAGATCCCAAGACAAAAAGTGATGCTGGAGTGTCTTAGCCAACATATGAAATTGCAGAATTTTGAGTTCTTACTTGGTATGGTTATTTGGTCGTTTGATATTTTGCAATGCGAAATTAACACAAATAAGCTAAAATCATGCAATCAGAGGCGATATGCAGATTGATGTGCATAGACCTTTTAATGCAGCGGCCCTCATTTACTTTTTTGTTGAAAGCTACAGAGAAAATGGGCATTTGAAGCAGCTATGCGTTGAGGCTAAAGAAATTGCCCAAGTTAGAATAGGAAAGTTGAACCCATTTTTCATTGAACGTCGCCATACACTTCGAGAAAGAAACATTTGCCATGAAAATGCTAGCTAAAGATGATGCAAATGACAGCTGAAGCAATGCTTAAGTCAATTACTTCATGATTATATCGTTGCATCAAGCCCTCTTTCTTCCACTCAGAGTAGCGATTGAACAGTTTCAACAGTATGGATGAATCTTTTGCGTTTCTTGTTTAATTTGGGAGAGGGAAGTCCTGCAGAATAATGACTAGTTTGCAAGAATGTTCATGTCTTAACCTTGAAGATCTCCTAAAGCATGACAAAAATTTGATATTAAACATGGGCCGACAAAATTATTTTCAGCAACTCCAATCTCAAATCTTAAGAGAAGCATTACCAAGAGGAACAAAAAAAGCAATTGAAGTATTGAATTTTATGGAAAGGATAAATTGTTGTTTTCCAAATGCTTGGATTGCTTATAGAGTATTATTGACAATACCAGTTACAGTTACATCGGCCGAGAGAAGCTTTTCAAAGTTGAAGCTCATCAAATCTTATCTACGGTCAACAATGTCACAAGAGAGATTGAATGGATTGGCAATGATATCTATCGAAAAAAATTTATTGGAGAAGCTTGATTGGAACATTTTAATTGATAATTTTGCAGCTCAAAATGCAAGGCGATCCCATTTAATGTAGTATGAATTGTGTTATTTATAAAGCATCAAGAAGTTTTTTGATTTTAATATTAATACGATTATGTGCTTATTGTCTCATTTTAATAAAAAATATTTTGCTATCTTATAAAATTTTTTGTGTATGGAATATTGTATATAGAGGCCCCTCATTTGAAAGCTTGATTAGGGCCCGTGAAAAATTAAGAATATCAGGGCCCTCTCTCCCACCGACTTCATCCGATCACGTGCCGTCTGCAGGTCATGGTTCGTCGCTGCCACCAACGAAACGCGGCGCAATAAACCCTGTACCCCGCTCCTCCTGCTCGCTGGCGACGCAATTGATGAGAACAGCGAGTACCGAACCATCTTCAGCCTTTCAGACGACAAGACCTACCGTTTCCATCTCCCTCAGATCCGCGACCGTCGTTGCGTCGGCTCCGCTGACTCCTGGCTCGTCACGGTCGACGATGTAGCTGAGCTCCACCTCTTCAACCCCTTCACAGGGGCCGAACATGATCTCCCTTCCATCACCACCCTCTCCGTAATCCAAGGCGTCGAGAGGGACGCTGCCGGCGGCGTCACTGGTTACATCATCCATGCCATGCCGAGAGACGCCGAATCATGGTTGTTCCACGACCTGGAATACATGCTGAAGTACTTCCACACCAGGGCAGTAGTCTTTGCTGCTTCCGACGATCCTTCCTCCATAACGGTCTTCATCGTATACAGCGACTATAGAGATCTGGCGTTCGCGAGGTTCGGGGACGACCGCTGGACTGAACTCAACGCTATCTGCCCTTATAGCTTCTTCACCGACGTCGCACTTCACAAGGGGCAGTATTACGGCGTGGTCAGCGGAGCCGGACACTGCGTCGCGTTCGACATCTCGTCTTCACCTCCAAGGATGACGTTCGTGGGGCCTCCCAACCACGGAGGCACTGTGCAGAGATTTTATTTGGTGGAGTCTTTGGACGGCGATCTGTTGCAGATCTGGAGGCATGAATCTTGGGTGACTCCTGACGGGGATTACGACGGAGAACTGTCCTCCGGCCGCGTCCGAGAGACGCAAGGGTTCACAGTGTTTAGGCTCGATCCGAAGGGGAGGGCGATGGTCAGATTGGAAAGACTGGAAGAGGGCACTGCCCTGTTTCTGGGGGATAATCGTTCGACGCTGCTCAAGACGAGGGAGCTGCCCGAGCTGAAAGAGAATTGTATTTATTTTACCGACGGAGAGAGCGAGCAATACATTAGCCATCGTCGCATGAGGCGCGACGTCGGAGTCTTCAACATGAAGGACGGGGCTGTTCAGCCTTTGTACCCTCGCGACTCGCCCACAAATCGCTTAGCTTGGCCGCCTCCGGTGTGGTTGACCACCTGCAGCAGTTCTTTATTTCTTCCTTCTTACCGTTAGCGATCATTGAAATCACGACACGTTTCTTATTTATTTACATTGTTTTGTTGCTTTTTCTCGAACCTTAGCATTACAATTTTAAAACTTTAGGTACCCTTTGGTAAAGGGTTAAGAAAGAGGGATTAAGGAGAAGGGTTAACTTAGTTAATCCATTTAGAAGGGTTAAAAATATTCTAATTCCGTTTGGATTCGCTAGTTAAGACAAGGGGTTAAGACTTTTGTGTTTGGCAAATAAAGAAGGGATAAGGAGATTAATCTCATTAATTTTTTTAAAAATACCACTTTCGCCCTTACTGAAAATTTATAACTAATTGCCTCATTAATATCTTTTTCGCGTTGTTTATCTTCTGATCAATAATATGTAATTCAGTTGAGACACGTGGGATAATTTTTTTTTCGAAATAGCGCTAAAATGACAATTTGGTATTATTAAATAAATGATTGTTCAAAAGGTAAATTAAAATAAATTATTATTTCACATTATTTCAGCTACTAAAGAGAGATAATGAGCTAACAAAATATTATATGGCTTCTTCTCTATCAATAAACCTGGCAAATAAAATGATTATTCAATAAAAAATAGATTTGATTATTCAAGGAAAAAACAATCCACTCAATAGATCTGTATAAAATTATAAGTTTTCCTCATATAAAGATAGTAAAAGACATAATTCAACCTCCTTATACTTCAATATTCGACAACTACATATTTCAATTATTCCAAAGCTGTAAAGCAATCCTGTTGCGAAGCTGCTCACCCCTTAAACTTTCATCTGCACCAACCATGTATTGGGGGTCTTCTTCCTCCTCCACCTCATCTTCATCCTCATTCATCTCTAATCCATTGAGCATATTAAAGTATTTATCATTTCCCTGATGCCTTGCAATAAAATTATGAAGAACACAACAAGCTACAACGATTTTGACTTGAGTTTTATAAGGAAATGGAGCAGCAACTTTCAAAATTTTGAATATTTGCTTTAAAATTCCCCATGCTTTTTCCACTGCATTACGTAGTTGTGCATGCCTATGATTATATTTGTCTTTAGTATCTCGATAGGCTCTGGTTGTCCTGTTTGCAAAATCTCCAAGATGATAGCGTGATCCACGATATGGGGCGATAAATTTTGAAGTATTAGCATATCCTGAGTCAACTAAGTAAAAGTGACCTATATATTTAAAATTATCTGACTTTAATACCAATTGAATTGTTTTAAAAAGAGAAGAAAAAATATTAAAATTTACCTTCGGGAACATTAAATTTACCATCTTCCAGTGTTGCACGGAGCACTGACATATCAGATGCTGATCCCTCCCATCCAGCAGCCACATAAAGAAAAGTATGATCAAAGGAGCACGCTGCCATTACATTTTGAGATATGACCGCAGCC
Organism: Asparagus officinalis; assembly: GCF_001876935.1. Lineage (NCBI taxonomy): Eukaryota > Viridiplantae > Streptophyta > Magnoliopsida > Asparagales > Asparagaceae > Asparagus > Asparagus officinalis. Next base: position 25,351,487 of record NC_033797.1, on the reverse strand, counting down.
AAATAATAAAAAGATCTTAATTAATATTAGCACACCCAACATAGTAGAATAGTTCATAATTGTCCAAATCAATAGTCAAATCAAGACTAATATTGAAGCAAAATCAAATAGTAGAATAGAACGACTTTGGGTCCTAACTGGGAGTAGCAACTGTGTATGCTTACTGAAGCACTTGTAGCTGCCAGAAACATTTGAAGGGTAATTAAATCTTCTCCATAGCTAGTCATCCACATGGTTTCAACATGATGTTAGTTCATTATCATATCAAGAATCCAAAGATTACCTAACACACGTCTCATAGCACAAGAAGACAAGTTGATTATATGTGTGTGAGTGTGTGCATATACAAGTTGTTAAGTAACAGCCGGTGTTAATTATGCGAATTAGAAAATAATATAGACTCTTAAGTAGGGAAAACACAGACAGAGAAAAGGGAGATTGACAGAATCAATAGTGATATAGTCTTGAGTTAATTCACGTAGCCAATTCACAAGAAAATGGAACTTAAGCTTTGTTGTTAGTTAATTGAAGTGATGCCATCTGTAAACACACTTCACCTTTCAATAATAATGAGGACTAACATCACACTGGTAGCTTAAAATTCTGTGAGGTAGAGGGACTCCAGGCGTGTGAATGGACAAAAGATTAATGTTTAAGCTAATAGACAGCAAGGAAAAAGGTGAGAACATACAAAACTTTAGGATTTTCCACCAACTGATGTCTAAGAACAAAGAACTAGTCAAGATTCAAGTCTCAAAAACAACAATGATAACAAGGAACAGAACGATCTTGATTTTATGCGATAGTACTCAGAAGAAATTTTCTGTCATGGCTATGCAATATAAAGAGGCCAATCATACCTTAAACTAAACCAAATGTTGGAAAAAGTTGGACCTTCATACATTTGAAGGATATCATGTGATAATTGTGTTCTGAAAGCACATTCAGGTAACCACTTAGAAAAAGAACACACACAATCATGTAAGACAAAAGTGGTAAATAAGTAGACAACTGCACACATTTACTAGTTCACCATCCAACTACAATTAATTGCAATATACAACTAATCTAAAACATGCGTGGTAGCCAAAAATTCAGAATCCATGGCAGAAGCTACAGAAGAAGGGAATGTTTCTAGCAACCTGAAGTTGGAAAATGCGCAAAACCAAAATGATGATGGAGTCTCAAATGTCCAAGAGGATGAGAGCTCTCGAGATGATAAGGCTAAGAGTGAGAACACTGATGATGAAACTGAGGCTCCTGCGGATTTTAACACAGAGAAAGAGAACAATGCTGAGAAAAAGGAAGAAACAAATGAAAATATGAGGTCTGTAGCAGAGCAATCCGATACTGGCAATGGTGCTGATGACAATCAGTCCCAAACATAATAAAATATAAGTGATACAGATGATAGTTCCAGCACCAGAGAAACAATAGACGAGGATGAACACAATGAAAGACAACCATTTCATAGGTCACCCTACATCAATTATGGTGTTTGCTAATGCAATACAATAAACACGATTGCTAATGTCTCAGTGTCACCATGTAAAACTGTTGTCACATAACTTAAAGAACTAACATTAATACAAATCATAGAAACAGTGTGGCAATTTAGAATATTCAATTTGCAGCATAGAAACAGTGTGGCAATTTTAGTATGTAATTTGCAGCATATAAACAGCATTTTGCTCCAATATACAAATCATAGCATCCTCACTTTTCATTCCTTAATGCAAGCAAAAAAAAGAAGAAAAACCTACATATCCCAAATAGACATACTACTAAACACATATGAAGACACACATGCACGCACGCAAACATCCAGCGGCTAAAACTATCTTTGAAATAATAAAACCATAATTTAAACATAAGATATCTTTGCAAATCCTAGAATCTTTGAAAAAAGATTATCTAACATAAAAACCATTCACCATATGATATAATCTAAACATTAAAAAACACAATTTGATTGTCTGACAATAAAAAAGTCACTCTTTGAAACATCAACTTCAACTAAAAGCAAAAAAACATAATAATAAACTAAATTTGATTAGTCTTGACTCTTGAGACTTGAACATAAAGCATCAATTGGTACGAAAGTTTTGTTTCTCATTAAGTAAGTTGACAAATGACCCCATCTCCTGCATGTTGATGTCATGAGCTTGTGACATTCGTGATTGACCCTGGAACTGGTGCATTAGAGGTGGTTGATGTTGGAAATTGTAAATAGGCGATGGATAACCGGTCATTGCATTTTGTAAATCCATTTGTTTCTTGAGCCATGATAATAGCATTTGACCGTTAAGCATATTAACGACATGCCTATTCTCCTTCTTTTTAATAGCTTCTGCTCCTGCCACACATAGATCACTAGTTACACCTGATAATTTTATTATCTTATCCATGCACTCATTCATTTCAGTAGGCACCCCTTTTCTGGAATCTACAAGCTCTTTTGTAATTTCAACTCGTTGTTTTTGTAGCTCAATCATTTTCGACAAATTATTTTCAACTTCAATACCTGATACTCGACGACGAGAAATGTTTTTAAACTTACGCTTTAAACCTGATGGTTGAGCGTGATGCTTTATGATCGGAGTAGAACTAGGTATTGGTTGTGGTGGTGGTTGTGTACCATTAAAAGGAACTTGTGTCTCTTCCACTTCTTGTACCTCCTCTGAATCACTCAAATCTATCTCGTTATTGTGTGGCCCATCAGTATCCTCCAATTCATTTTCTAAACTAGTGCTTCCTTCACGCTCATTAAAGTCATCAGTAGTCCCAAACCACCACCGCCCCTTAGATGTGTTACCTCCACATAGAAAATTCATGTCGTCGAACTGAGGAAAAGCTTTGTTCTTAATTCTTAAATACTCATCATTCTCCTGTGGTAGAAAATTCATAATAAATATATAATAGTTTTATATAAAATTCAAATTTAATAATACTAGAAATTTAAAAAATACCTTTATCAATGCCTCCCAATCTTTTGCAGTAGGTGCAATCACCATATTTTTACCTTCATCCTCCCAATCTTTTGCAGTAGGTGCAATCACCATATTTTTACCTTCATCCCAACCCCAACCTGATTTATTTCGGAGTTTGTAATTTATTTTTACCTTCATCCCAACCCCAACCTGATTTATTTCGGAGTTTGTAATTAAGGGAATATTGCTTTTTTAAAATTTTATAACGGTTTTGCATTTGTAGTTTGCCTCTGTCATTTTGTCCAGTCCTTTCTTTATACTCATCAGTAACATTTTGCCATTGCTCGGTAGTGAAATGACCTCCATTGTTCTTTCCTTTAAGGACAATTTCCTTCAATATTCCCAACAAATAATTGTCTTCATCTATAATCCAGTTCCTAGCTCGAGGTCTTGACTGCCCACCTTCGGGTTGAGATTGTGATATGAAGTTCTTCTTAACCATTCTACACCATTAATGAGAATTTTAAAAGAAGTTAATCATTTGAACAATAAAGTAATCAATTATAATATATTAGAAATTCTTAAACAACATGCTATGGTTTGATATTGAGTTGGCAATCCAAAGAAATATAAGCTCAAACTATAAACCCAGTACAAGTAAAATATTATATGATATATGGACATAATTTAATTTAGCTTGTAAGATTTGTTTTCCCTTGCAATGAAAAGCTTCATTTTAACAAAAATGTATAAGTCAAAAATTAAGATGTTAATCTAGCACATATTAATATGTAAGAAATTGTGTATGCAGATCTTTCTTACCATTTAAGATATTCTCAGTTGCAGACCCATTTATCCTACTAACCAGCAACACTCAAAATGGCTTGTTTATATTAAGTTCAATAGAGAAAATAGACTAGCCATATGTTACCATTTTGACGAACTGATTAGACCCTTTGACCGTACTGAGTTTTTATCTTCCTAATTCAGGTTTGCATAGTTAAGCATGATTGATATTCAAATCTAATGTCAAGCATTGCACTGTCCTTAATAAATATGTGATATATGTTAAAGTTGGCTTTTTGATCATTTAACAGCATACTGTTATTGTTGGTCATATAAGACCATGAAGTTAATAATGTCAAAGATGCGAGCTGTGTAATTTCTTTATATAGGGTATTATCACAAACTGCAATGTTATTATTGTTAAAAAGAATCAAATTTCTCTGTGATTGTAGCATCTGTCTAGTGGTAGAATTGTATCCTGCATGGTACACAATGGGTTTGATTCTCGTCTGGTACAAATCTTTTGGCTATTATTAATATTATTATTTTGTGAAAATTGTAATGCACCAGACAATTTTAACATTTTTCTTAAAAACATATCCAAATTCCCTCAACTAAGCCTCTATTGTCAGCACTAATAATGTCTAGAATATTAAATGTAAGAAATTGTAACGATCACAAAAAAAAGATAATTATTTGCCAAAAGGTTAATGCAGCAAACTCTGATGCCATTCATCATCAGGAAAAATAGCATGTAGTAAAATCTGTAATGTTTGGTTTAAGTTATGTTTGGGGTAAGGGTAGTTGGAGTCTTATGTAGCATAACTAGCTACATTCAAACTCCATAACGTCTGTTTTGTTGATTGTTTTTTCATAGGAAGATTTGTTGCAAAAACAAAGTTGACTTATAAATAGAGGAGTCGTTGCTATATTCAGATTGATGGATGTTTAAACAACATGAATTTGAACTAAATGATATTGCACAATGCCGCAATGCACATAAACTTGTAAGTATATATGGTCTAACAAAACATAACCTAAATGCATGGCTTGTTTGAATGACAATTGCAATTACAACATAATGCAGTTCCAACTCCTATTGTTCGAACACTCCAGTTCAAGCATAATTGCAAATCCTGTATTTTTCAGTCAACTTTCTTTTATTGTAACTTGAAGTTGCAATAACATCATCTAAACATGCGTACGTTGAGATTTAAATGCAGTTGCAACACACCTGAGGAGATAGAGTGTTAAACTTTTTGTTGATAATATCAAATTATACATATTCAGGTACACTCCGGGAGAATTTCCTCTACCAATAGAAACCCAATCTGCAAACTTCTACATAATAGCATCAGAAACCCTCACCAATGCGGGATACGACCACTACGAGATCAGCAGCTACTGCAAGGGCGGCAACGAGTGCAGCCACAACCTCGCATACTGGCAAAACAAAACCTTCTATGGATTCGGTCTAGGATCCACAAGCTACGTTGATGGAGTCAGATTCTCAAGGCCAAAAAGACTCAAAGACTACACAAACTAAAGGGAGGCAGATTACAATTTTAACCTTTTTCTTAAAAACATATCAAAATTCCTCAACTAAGCCTCTATTGTCAGCACTAATAATGTCTACAATCTTAAATATAAGAAATTGTAATGATCACAAAAAACATAATTAAATAAGGCACAACAATTTAGTTCATGTTGTTTTTGTCAATAATTGATTGTTTTCACAATTGTTATAAATAATTATTTGCCAAAAGGTTAATGCAGCAAACTCTGATGCCATTCATCATCAGGAAAAATAGTCTGTAGTAAAATCTATAGTGTTTGTAAACAGGAATTCACATAATCAGTAGTCTCTATGAATTTTGTCTTTTGTAGGTTAACATTTATGTCACCTGAAACAGACCAAACGCAGCGTGATATGCCTCTTTCTATTAATTGGACAAAAGGCCAAAGTTTTGCATGAAATGTTATTGCAGATACTGCAAAAGTACATAGAGGACTAGTGTTTGTATATTATTCATCTTGCAGGTTACAAGTTTGTGCTCATCTGAAGACGTGAACATGATTAATTTTGTCTGACGCCTGCATTGTTGACAATCTTTTATGCACAACACGAATGATTTGCCTTCAAAAATGAGATCGGCTTAATTTTCGAGGGAATATATCGTAACAAAATTGGATTTAAGATAAGGTTAGCATTATCTTCTCTATTTCCTATTAATCCTACTTCCGCCATGGGATTTCAGATTGAAATATTACCATTTTGTTTGATAATCCTTGCATCCCCTTTGATGGTCACATATAATACCAAAATTTCACAAAAAATAGATTAGTGAAAATTTTCATCCTCGAAGAAAAAAATCAACATATAGCCTAATCCCACGAAGAAAAAAAGCAATAAAAGCCATATATAAAATCCACCGGCATGCTTTTGATAAGAGCAAAAACCATCCATCAAACAAAGAGATTCATAAAACAGATCTGGAAAACCAAGTCGATATTGCAAAATCATCATACCTGTCTTTGCTTTGCCTCCCGTCGCTTGAGATCCCCACGTCTGAAAGTTCCTCTCTTCTTCTTGCTTGTCCCCCCTCAAAAATTCCTATTAATAGCTCTCTCAGGTGGAAAAGTAGAGGGAAATTTATAGAGGGAAAATATAGAGGGAAAGAAGTAGAGGGAAAACAATTTGGGGGAAAAGATTGTTGCTGCGAATTTCGTAATCGAACGATCTGCGAGATTTTGAAGATGGAAAATTTCCGCCCCTACCCTCTTGAGAAGGCGGAACAAAGACGAACGATCTGCGAGATTTTGAAGATGGAAAATTTCCGCCCCTACCCTCTTGAGAAGGCGGAACAAAGAGCGGAACAAAGCTTGTTCCGCCTAATTCCATGGAATTGTTATCCCCTCTTATGACGGGTTAAATGGGGAAAAAAGCTCACGTGCGGGTTTGTTAGCCCTTCTTGTTTTTTTTCTGTTTGGCAGGCTAATGACGGGTTAAACTCACTTAACCCTCCATTTATCCTGTTGCCAAACAGGGCCTTATTGCATTAATATTTTTTGGGTGCGTAGTATATTATTCTTGGTTGTGATTGATCAATTTACCTTACTCATGGTTCAGTTGTTATTGATTTGTAGCGAGCACTATTTTGTTCACAGCTGTAAAATCAATTCAATTAAAATTATACATCCAGCTTTGCGACAATTGATTGTGTGGTGATAACTCTCACCCAAACCCAATTGCCCGTTCGACCAACCTGCTGTACTGTCCTCGTATATTTATTTACTTAACTAGGATTTATGCACTAGCAATGTACGTGATTAAATATTATGATTAAGTATTTTTAACTTATTTCTTTACTAAAATTTGTTTCTCAGTTCCACTTTGATTGTTTTTCTCACTTATGTTTTCAAACTTTACTATTGTGGTTATTATTTTTTAATGTTTGTTTGAATGAGCTACACCAAATTTAAAATTTTTATGTTAACGTGCTATACTTACAATATAACGTGTTATACTTCAATATTAACGTGCTATACTTTCAGGTTAACGTGTTGTACTTACAATATAACGTGATATACTTCATAACGTGCTATACTTTCAATATAATGTGCTATACTTTCATATTAACGTGCTATACTTACTTCATAACATGCTACACTTTCAGGTTAACGTGCTATACTTTCATGTTAACGTGCTATACTTACAATATAACGTGCTATACTTTCAGGTTAACGTGCTATAATTTTATAATAACGTGCTATACTTACAATATAACGTGCTATACTTACAATATAACGTGCTATACTTTCAGGTTAACGTGCTATACTTACAATATAATGTGCTATACTTACTTTATAATATGCTATACTGTCAATATAACGTGCTATACGTTCATATTAATGTGCTATACTTACTCCATAACATGCTATACTTTCAGGTTAACGTGATATACTTTTATGTTAACGTGCTATACTTACAATATAACGTGCTATACTTTCAGGTTAATGTGATATACTTTCAGGTTAACGTGCTATACTTATAATATAATGTGCTATACTTACTTCATAACGTGCTACACTTTCAAAATAACGTGCTATACTTTCATATTAACGTGCTATACTTACTCCATAACATGCTATACTTTCGGGTTAACGTGCTATACTTTCATGTTAACGTGCTATACTTACAATGTAACGTGCTATACTTTCAGGTTAACGTGTTATACTTATAATATAACATGTTATACTTATAATATAACGTGCTATACTTTCAATATAATGTGCTATACTTTCATATTAACGTGTTATACTTACTCCATAACATGCTATACTTCCATATTAACGTGCTATACTTTCATGTTAACGTGTTATACTTACAATGTAACGTGCTATACTTTTAGATTAACGTGCTATACTTTCAGGTTAACGTGCTATACTTACAATATAACATGCTATACTTACTTCATAACGTGTTATACTTTTAATATAACGTGTTATATTTTTATATTAACGTGCTATACTTACTCCATAACATGCTATACTTTTAGGATAACATGCTATACTTAAATGTTAATGTGCTATACTTACAATATAACGTGCTATACTTACTTCATAGTGTGCTATACTTACTTTATAACGTGCTATACTTTCAATATAACGTGCTATACTTTCATATTAATGTGCTATACTTACTCCATAACATGCTATACTTTCAGGTTAACGTGATATATTTTCATGTTAACGTGCTATACTTATAATATAACGTGTTATACTTACAATTTAACGTGCTATACTTACTCCATAACATGCTATACTTACAATACAACGTGCTATACTTTCAGATTAACATGCTATATTTTCAGGTTAACGTGCTATACTTACAATATAACGTGCTATACTTAATCCATTTCTAGACAATACAACATGCAAACAATATAAAACATTGCATATCCAGGAGACACAAAACACTGCATATCCAAGAAAACATTGCATATCCAAGAGACACCAAACATTGCATATCCAAGAAAATACAACATTGCATATCCAGGAGATTGACAAACTATATACATAACGTGCTATACTTAATCCATTTCCAAACAATACAACATGCAAACAATATACAACATTGCATATCCAGGAGACACAAAACACTGCATATCCAAGAAAACATTGCATATCCAAGAGACACAAAAAAATCAAGAAGTTTCTTCAACCATTCCAGCACATACAACACGCAAACAATGGTTATTGTCTAAAATAAAGTTAACCATCAATATCAATGACTTAGAAGCATGCAAAACTTTACATAACCCAGTAATTTAACCACAGTGGCTATAATCTACCACAAAAGACACAAAACACTATGGACTACATAATCAACATATATTTATACAAATACTTTACAAATCAATTTCCAAAATATATTTGTACACAAAAAATATTGGATATCACAATTGGCATGTAGCAACCGGGGAATTGGTCTTGAGGATCATGTTGGTTGATTTCCTGAAAGCAAAATATAAGCGGATCAAAAGAACAATAGACTGAATATAAGCGGTTCAATGAACATTACACTTATAGAAAATATACCTTTAGATAGAAATAGAGCAACAATACGAGCTCTATGTCTTGCACAATCCTTTTGGTCAATTGAAATTGGTTGGCCAGAAACGAGGCTAAACATGTATGCCATCAAGAACATCCCGCAATCCAAGCTACTGCAAGTTCAAATGTTTACAATATCAATATAACACTCTTGGCTCGCAATATATAGTCTCTATGTGTTAGCACATACGAAAAACAACAACATATGAATAAGTCAAATACACTAACCCACGTTGTTGAGGTACATCAACACTTTCTACCTCCTGACAAGAAGTAATGTCTAAATTCCAAGCATCGGGAATGGTAGAAATAAGATTCACTCTAAACTCACAAGCATCAGACATATACCCGCGAAGAAAAGAATAATGATAAAATCTTCTATCCTTTACAGAGAATACCAACATATGCCAATGAAATGAAGTTAGGAGTGGGAAAATAATCTTATCAAGTTCTTGGAATTGAGTTGTCGTCATTGGCTTAAACATTCGATCCACACTCGATGAGTTATTTTCATTGATGCATCTCTAAAAAAACAAAGAAAGTTAAGATTACAGTTACCCATGGACTACATCCTGTTACATATTACCTTTCAGTTGAAAGTGATAGATCATATTTATTCTTTGAGAAATAAAGGATGTAAGAAGTGGCAAACAGTCCACATCAGGAAGTTAACAAATAAAAGTTTAGACCACAAACATGTCCAGCATGGACTAGTGCATCATTTATCGATGTAATGAATTGGTTGCCTTCATTTTAGAACACTTCAATTCGATATGTGATGCCTAATTTGAATTTTTCCAGCTCGTGGGGCCAAAAAGAGCATAGTGGTCAATTTTCTATAATGCAAGAGATGCATTTTGCAGCTAGAAATATCTAGTAGAACAATTTTTCCAAAATATGCAAACATCTTTCAGTTTAAATATAGTGTACACACAGTTAAAGTATGCCACAAAATGCCCCAAAACTGCGAAGACAAGGGACAAGGGTGAACTATATCCAGTAAGTAAATAATACTTCGGTCTAATACTATGCTCCAATTATATACATATTTCGATGCCTAATCTCAAAGTTCCCAGTTATCATTTGCGAACATAAATAAGCAGAAATTACCAAAAAAATAAGAAGATAATTAAGTTGAACTACTAAGTTGACCTCAATTTAAGAAAAATTAGTAAGAGCTCTCAAAAGAACTGAGGTCACCTGATCTAAGAATCGTCTCAAGGACCGCCATCGCCTGTTCCTCGGTCATCGGCTTCGTCTTCTCCGGTCCCGTGCAAACCCTAGCCTAGGCCTCCAACATTATCTACTTCGGTCTCGGGATATTGGAGCTCCGATACGACGTCAACACCGCCGGATTCGGAGGATCCGAATCTAATTGCAGTCAAATCAATCCTCTCTGAGTAGAGAGCGGACCTCGAGGTCGAGCCCCGCCGGTTGAGCGAGAGGCCGATTCGGGGAGTATGAGGGCTGAGAGAGATCCAATCGGTTGAGCTTGAGAGGTTGGGCTGTTTTAAAGGAGAGGTTTTGGTGAAATTAGGGCTATGGTTAGGGTTTGGATAGAGGAGAGAGTTCATGATGAGACTTTGGGGGAGGAGAGCGTTGAGATTCGTTGTTGGGGGTCAGGTCCTCTTGGGATGACGCTGTGGACTGACGAAAGGAGGGTGCTCTGAGAGGGCGACAGTGGCTGGAGACGGGCGACGGCGGCAAGGAGCTTTCGTTTTTTAATTTAGGGCTGAGTTGAAAAGGGGAAGATGAAGAGATATAGTGGTTTATATGGGAAAAGGGGTATTTTGGGGTTTTTACCTTGATTTTGTATAAATACAAGTAGTAAAAGTATTGTATTTTGGAGATTGGGTTTAAAGACAAATATCAAAAGAGAATTGGGTTTAAAGATACTAGTAATAATAGGTGGGTTTAAAGATAAAGTTGAGTAAATAAATGGGTCTAAAAGCAAAAACCCCTAAAGTTAAATTGCTTTTATCGCTCCACAACCTTCCTAGTTTGAATGTAGTTGTATATATGTTGGTGATGATTCGGTAACTAATCAGGAATGTCCCGAAACTAATTAATTAATTCGAACTCCTCCTTTCTACAAATAGCACCCCAAACCCACCCAAATCAAACTATTCTTTTCTATAAATAAGGCTGCAAAGAAAACTAATTAATTAAAACCCTAGCTAATGGCTTCCGTCCCTAGCCACCCCGACGCCGCTACCAGAGAAACTCGCCCCAATCCCTGCACCAATTCTGTAATGGCGTCCATCCCCAGCGTCCCCGACTGGTCCGGACTCACGCATGCTCGCTGGCGACGCAATTGATGAGAACAGCGAGTACCGAACCATCTTCAGCCTTTCAGACGACAAGACCTACCGTTTCCATCTCCCTCAGATCCGCGACCGTCGTTGCGTCGGCGCCGCTGACTCCTGGCTCGTCACGGTCGACGATGTAGCTGAGCTCCACCTCTTCAACCCCTTCACAGGGGCCGAACATGATCTCCCTTCCATCACCACCCTCTCCGTAATCCAAGGCGTCGAAAGGGACGCTGCCGGCGGCGTCACTGGTTACATCATCCATATGCCATGCCGAGAGACGCCGAATCATGGTTCTTCCACGACCTGGAATACATGCTGAAGTACTTCCACACTAGGGCAGTAGTCTTTGCGGGTTCCGACGATCCTTCCTCCACAACGGTCTTCATCATATACAGCGACTATAGAGACCTTGCGTTCGCGAGGCTCGGGGACGACCGCTGGACCGAACTCAACGCTATCGCGACGTCGCACTTCACAGGGGGCAGTATTACGGCGTGGTCAACGGAGCCGCACACTTGGTCGCGTTCGACATCTCGTCTTCACCGCCAAGGATGACGTTCGTGGGGCCTCCCAACTACGTATACACCAGGCAGAGATTTTATTTGGTGGAGTCATTGGACGGCGATCTGTTGCAGATCTGGAGGGATGAGTCTTGGGTGACTCCTGACGGGGATTATGACGGAGAACTGTCCTCCGGCCTCATCCACGAGACGCAAGGGTTCACAGTGTTTAGGCTCGATCCGAAGGGGAGGGCGATGGTCAGATTGGAAAGGCTGGAAGAGGGCACTGCCCTGTTTCTAGGGGATAATCGTTCGATGCTGCTCAAGACGAGGGAGCTGCCCGAGCTGAAAGAGAATTGTATCTATTTCACCGACGGAGAGAGCGAGCAATACATTAGCCATCGCCGCATGAGGCGCGACGTCGGAGTCTTCGACATGAAGGACGGGGTTGTTCAGCCTCTGTACCCTCGCGACTCGCCCATAAATCGCTTAACTTGGCCGCCTCCGGTGTGGTTGACGCCACATCCGTCCTAAAAGCGAGCAAGGTTTACCGCTTTGCAGCAGATCTTGATTTCTTCCTTCTTAGCGTTAGCGATCATTGAAATCGCGACACGTTTCTTATTTACGTCGTTTTGTTGCTTTTCCTCGAACCTTTGGCATTACGATTTTAAAACTTTATTGCATTAATATTTTAATTCGGTGCGTATTATATTATTCTTGGTTGCGTTTAATCAATTTACTACTCATGCATGGTTCAGATGTTATTCTACTCATGGTTCATATGTTATCGATTTGTAGCGAGCACTATTTTGTTCACAGCTGTAAAATCAATTCAATTAAAATTATACGTCCAGCTTTGCGACAATTGACTGTGTGTGTGGTGATAACTCTCACCCAAACCCAATTGCCCCCGTTCGACCAACCCGCTGTATTGCCCACGTATATCTATTTACTTAATTGGGTCCTAATTGTATTTGTTGTTTTCCTATTTTTAAGGTGTTGTTTTTGCATGTTTCTTATTTTCAAGGGGTTGTCTTACAATTCCGGATTATTTTAGAGAGTGCTCCCCGGAGGAACCATAAACGGGATGGTCTCATGGAGTAGTCGTTTATTTTTTCGGGGGGATGCGGATTAAAGAAATTGTGTTAAAACGGTTGAAGATGATGAAGTTTAACTGGAAGATGGAAGGTTATTTATTTTCTCTAAAAATAATTCCTTCTTTAATTTTCAATATCTATTACCAAATCTATCATTTTACTTACCAACTCGTCACATCACATGCCTCCTAATCTGCTGCTGGTCTGGAAGAATTATTCTAACTTGAACTTAAAAAAAGTTATAAAGGTATATTAGTAAATTAGAATATGGATAAGGCTGATTTCAGTTAATTGATTTTGAAGATCAGTTGTAAATCTACAGCCAATCTTTTCATCATTCTACTGTATTTCATTTTTTTCTTCCCTTTCTAATTTCCATAGCAGATAAACCTCCCCTTTAAACTTCGTTAAAAACATACTTCGACAAATTGTTTATTCTTTATAGAAAACGAGAGTTTTGGAGGAGTAGTTTCCTCGTAGAGTCTGTGTTTCCTAAATTTTTTCCAAATGTAGGTAAATGTTTTTGGAAAATCAAATTAGCTTTTTAAAAAATTAAATTCCATTAGACAATCCGTAAGAAAGTACAGCTGCAAGCCCTAATTTTCGCAACACTCTGATTTCATCTCAAACATTCATTCGAAACCAAAAAAATAAAATAATTATAAACAAAAAAATATTTATACAAAAGCAAATGGCAATTTCTACCTTCCATTATGTCCATAGATTTCTAGTGGAGCTCGATTTGTTCTATTAAATTAACAAAGAAATTAACAAACAAAGCAATTAGCTTTCAGAAAATAAGAATGAAATTTCGATTTTCAGCCTTGAATTAGAGCTTTGGCAGTTCAAGGTATAAATCTATAACCCGTTTTTTTTATAAAAATTAATATATGATCATGGATGGTTATTTATCATGGTTGATTTTGTAGTGGATGTTTGATAATTTAGAGCTTCGTTGCTTCGCTTATTAGTCATAGTTGATCATGGATGGTTATAAATTGGTTATTTAATATATGAATTAGAAATTTTGTTTTAAGATTTCAATATATTAATTAGTTGTTTATTTATGAAAATAGATTTTTGTATATTTAGAAATTTTGTTTTGAGATTTCAATATATGTATTAGTTATTTATTATTGTTATGGCTTGAAAAAGTGGAAATATTAAGTTCTAAGTGTATGCTAATTTTACAATGGATGTAGATAGATAACATATATGAAGAACAATTAAAGAGGATATATGCTAATACAACTGTTTCTTCTGTGGTCACGATAGTAACTTGTCTTTTAAGAATGTGTACTCAGTGCAAGATAATTTGTATGTGTACAAGGGAAGAAAATATCAAAAAAATATTGCAGAGAAGCTCACTTCAAACGTGTATTGGAAGGCTATAGTGATAGTTGTCGGCCGGTCTTATGTTTAAATGATACCAAGGGCCTTTTTTACACTTGCTGAAATAATGAAAGCACATGGTTTATTAAAGGATACAAGACATGTTCAAGTCAAAGAACACCTTGCTATGTTCCTAAGTATAGTGGGTCATAAAACTAAAAATAGAATAATAAGAATTGAGTTCATAAGGTTGGGAGGAACAATTAGTAGGTATTTCAGTAAAGTCCTACAAGCAATGAATGGGTTACGTGATCGCTACACGAAGCAAGCTCTAAATGAAGTTCCTGCAGGGATTGTAAACAATCCAAATTATTTTCCTTATTTTAAGATAAAAATAATATTTATGCCTTAAAATATCTTTTAAATAAATAATTTATAATTTATAATTTTTTATAGGACTGCATTGATTTGATAAATGACACACCCATTGACGCAGTGTTACCTAGTAACCTAATTGCACAGTTTAGAGGGCGGAAAGGTGTGACACAAAACGTCTTAGCAGCCTGCACATCCAATAAACTATTCACCTATGTCCTAGCTTGGTGGGAGGGAACAACAAATGACTATAGGATATTACAAGATGCTCTATTGAGACCACATCCTTACGGGCTGAGAGTTTACGATGGTATTAGTTCTTACTTATTCATATTTGAATAATAAATTAAATACTTGTCAATAATTGAGATCTTAAGATATTGTTGTATTTAATGTAGGTAAATATTACCTATGTGATACTGGATACACCATCATGCCTAGATTCATATCCCCATATCACGGTGTACGGTATCATTTAAATGAACACACTAGTAGGACACCAAAGAATAGAAAAAAGTTACTCAATAATATTCATCTTTAAGATCAAAAATTAAATGCACATCTGATATATTGAAAAACTAGTTTTAAATTCTATCGGCAAAGCCAAATTATCTATTTCTCACTCAAGTGGACATTATATTAGCGTGTACTGGGTTGCACAATTTTATTGCCTTATAAGATTCAGATGATGATATTTTAAATGAGAACGTAGAAATTGAAGAAGATAATGGGGAAGTGACAAATGAATATGATTCAACTGTAGTGGACTGTACTCAAACTAGAACACAGAGAGAGGATCAATATGCAAGAAATAATTAGAAGGAGCTCAGAGATCAAATTTCTTAGGCAATGTGGGTGGATTATTGTGCAAAGTATAGGGGTGGTAACACAATGGAGAGTGACTTAACTTAATGTGTTGTTTGTTCCATCATATTTTTTATGCTTCTTATGTAACATATTATGACTTTTAAGCAGTCTACAAGGTTTGCTTTTACCCACTTATAGTTCTCAAAGCAGTGGACCTAATCAATTTTTACTAAACACTAATGATTCAAGTGGGAAAGTAATTCATGACGTTGATGATAAGGAGCAGACTTCACCAAAGAAAAAAAGGAAAGGAATTAGCTCAAAAGAAAAAGGTCCTAACGACAATGTTAAACTCAAGGGGTATGTCTAATAAGTTTTGGCTTCCAGAACACGATGATGTGCTTATTCCTTATCTTGTAGAATTAGCATTAGATGGGTTGAAGCTAGAAAAGAACTTCAAGGCAGAAGCTTATAAAATGGCAGCCATGAAAATAAACATGCAATTTAGGATTGGTTTTACTCATCTTCATGTCATTAACCACTTGAAATGCTTGAGAAACAAGTTCAATGACATGAGGGCTTGCCTTGGTATAAGTGGAGCTAGCTGGGATGAAATAAATAAAATGATTATCTTGGATCACTAGTAAAAATTTTAGCATCCTAGACGGAATTTTTTCTGTCTAGGGTGTCGATAATATCAATGGAATTTTTCGTCTACGATATTCTGTCTAGGATGATTCATCTTAGACGAAAATTTCCATCTAGGATATTTCATCTTAGACAGAAATTTTCGTCTAGGAAACTTCCTATACAGAAAATTTTAAAATATTTTTAAAAAAATGTGGGTCCAATCTTCATAGACTGAAATTTCTGTCTAGTATACTTCCTAGACAGAAATTTCCGTCTAGGAAGCTAGGACCCACAAAAAGAAAAATAAAACACCCAGAATTTGCCCCAAATTTAAAAGTTTCAGGAAAGCGCTCATTTTTCTTCTCCTACTCTTCTCCCTCTCGATGTCAAAGCCTAACCCCGCTAATCCCTTCTCCACCCATAGCCTCTCCGTCGCGTACGCCGCCTCCGCCCTCCCATCCGCCGCTAGCTCCTCTACTACGTCGATGAGTTCGGCGAAAATTTCCGTCTAGGAAGCTAGGACCCACAAAAAGAAAAATAAAACACCCAGAATTTGCCCCAAATTTAAAAGTTTCAGGAAAGCGCTCATTTTTCTTCTCCTACTCTTCTCCCTCTCGATGTCAAAGCCTAACCCCGCTAATCCCTTCTCCACCCATAGCCTCTCCGTCGCGTACGCCGCCTCCGCCCTCCCATCCGCCGCTAGCTCCTCTACTACGTCGATGAGTTCGGCGACCACGGCGAGTCCGTCTCCATGGACCCCACCTTCGTGTTCCCAAACCCTAACCTCCGCAGAGCCTACATTGCTCTCCAGGATTGGAAACAAGCTAGCGTCTCCGATCCGTCACCGTCAAACCTTAACGTCACCGTCGTAGCCGGAATCGACTTCAACCACTCCGACATTGCCGGTTATCTCCCCGAGAAGCTCAGCCTCCTCTCTGATCTCGTGCTGTTTCATATCAACTCGAATCGATTTAAGACGTAGCCGTCATCCTCATCTACATCTAAGTCAGTCGAATCCCCCTACGGGTTCTCAATTTCAATTTCTTGCATAGGGCTTAGGTTTCGAGATTTCATTTCTTTGTTGTGTTTGAATTTTAGATTGGCTGTGTTCTTGTTGGATCTCTGGGAGTGTTGTTCAATGGCGTACCGCTGATTAATCTTGTCATAGCTCTCTTTGCTCTCGTTGTGATCGAGAGTAGTAGCCAGAGCCTTGGAAGAATTTACGCTGTGCTTCTCTTCTGTGCGATTATTCTCGATATCAGCTGGCTTATACTCTTTTCAGCTCGATTTGGTACCCACTCTTTTCCTACTAGCAATTTTTGTGTAAATTTTGTTTCGTTAACAGAGTTAGTTGTAAGAAATATATGGCCTATGTGTCATATATTAAATTGAGTATAAGGTTTAAATAATATTAATACTATTATGAGGATTATTGATTATGGAAAAGTACTTAATATGACCATGTAGTTAATTAACTAACACCCATGTCTTTAATAATGTTGATGGAACATGTGTGGGTGGGTAGTTTTATTAACTACCGGATAGTTGCTCCTCTCTCTTCCTATAAAGAAACCTAAGCACATAATTTCTCTACACCATCAATTAACTTCGAAATGAAAAGGGCTTGGTTTTAAAGAAGCATTAGAGAGAGAAAGCAATCTTCTCCAATGTCTCAATTCTCTAATGCCCTGTTTGGATGGAGGGTAGAGAGGGGGAGGGGAAGAGAAATGAGGCTTTCACCTTGTTTGGGAGTTTTTTTAAGGAGGAATGAGGGTAAAATTGCTTGGTTTTCTTCCCCCCCCCCCCGATTTGGGCGGTAGAGGAGGGTAAAGGAGGGTAAAGGGGTGTAATGACATTCTTACCCCCATCAAAACAAATAAAAGGGCTGATGTGTTATTAGTATAAAGTCATTTATGTAAATTTACATATATTTACTTCCTTTCACCTTCATTCACCTTACTCAACTCCCAAACAACATATTACAATTCTATTCCCTTCCCTTCCCTTCCCTTCCCGTTGTTTACCTTTCCTTCCCTTCCCTTAGTAAACTCCCAAACACACCATTAGGGTTCATAGCATGGCTCATGGTATGGTCTCAAACATCTTATATTTGTGATTATCATGAAGTTCTACGATCCATGTCTTCTAATTAATTATAGAAGAATTATGATTATGTTTACATTAGTTGCCAATTGGATTCATGAATCAACAATGAGAAAACACCTGAAGAATATGGAACGGTTTTCGTTAAAAAATCTGCTGGATTTTTATCTGTGTGAATCTTCTATAACTTTAGCTCCTCTTTATCAATGGTTTCTCTAAGCCAATGATATCTCACATCAATATGTTTCGTCCTAGAATAGAATAGAATTCTTGCTCAAATCAAGAGCACTTTGACTATAAATGAAGATTTGATAATTGTCCAGCTGCAAGCCTAAACTCCTGCAGAAATCTTCTCAACCAAATCATCTCCTTATCGTCTTCTTCAACTATAATATATTCCGTCTCTGTTGTAGATAAAGCAACACACTTCTGCAACCTGGACTGTCAAGATACCGGTCCTCCTACAAAAGTGAAGAACTAACCTGAGGTAGACTTCATGTGATCGAGATCACCTGCCATATCTGCATCTGCAAAACCATATAATACTACATTCGAACCTCCAAGATGTTATATTACCAACAAGGTGGTACTATTGAGAGGTGAGCTTTAAAACTCTACAATTATTACAAAGATTTATTCTGCTCATGATTTTCTTTTCTGTCACGTCTATCTGCATTTCTTTAAGCTTCATCAAAAGGGTATTTTAACTCACACTGCAATTGAAAAAATGTTTTGGTTCCAGCTTACATTCTTTCTCTTCTCTATCTATGCTCTACAATTTTTATTTCAGCATTAATATTGTTGCTCCTCATTTTACCAAACTTTGGAGGATGGAAGTTCAAAATATTCCTTTGATTATAGCTGCAATCGGCTGCAATGTCGTGCTATTGGAATTCCATTTCTTCTTCAGATACTAATGATCCTCTTGTAGTTCTAGTTTTCCGATGGTTGTCGCTCTTATTTGTGGCTTCAGTAAGAATTACATACCAATACAGTTAATTTTAACCCTACACTCATTACTCCAGCAGATGAGCTCTTAAATATTTTGCGGCCCAAATTTGAAAGTTTGTTCATTATAGGCTTAAATCTGAAACCAAAAAAATAAATTTAATAAAAATACCATATTGGTTTTTTTATTATTAAGATTAGTTAATTTTCTTCAGGACATATAATATTGTTTATATAGATTGGAGAATAAAATTGTAATCCTCAACCCTTTGGAGTTTTGTTGTAGTGACATGTTACTTTGACAAGCACGACGTTTCGATTGACAATATACATTATGTTGGATGAGTAAATGAAACCATACAAGATAAAAGCAGAGGTGGTGATGCACAAAGTATGTATGTACACATAGTTATATGATGGCAACAAATATGGCTAAGCATAGATCAAAGGGAAATATATATTTAACGCTTATACTTTCCCCCAAAAAATTTATTGACGGACGTACAGATTTTCGTTATACTACTAAGATTCACAAGGACAATAGTAAGAATATTTGTTCCATCTCACAAAACTCGCCTTCTCACGTGACTGATATGAAGTTCTTTGCCTTCATGAGGCTTTGATGTTAGATAAACACAAAGTTCATGAACCACGCTTTTTATATTAGGTCAAACTTCACTTAAAATTTCATTGAGGAACTTGTTAGTGATTTTCAATAGAGTTCTTGAGAACTTGTAGATCTAAACTAGTTCACTTTGCTTTTTCACAATGGCTGAAACATTTTATCACTTCAAGATGATGGAACATACATCTGTCTAGTATGCGTCAAAGCCACACCCGTTGCACAATGCAAGAGGTTCAGAAATGTCATAGAACTCGACAGGCACACGGAGGTTCTTTCTTTCGGCACTTGATATTTCCTATATGTCAAGAACTAGTAAGTTCCCTTATAAATACATTAAAAATTTATAGTTGTTACTACTTGATAATTTCTAGTTTTTCTTATAGTTTTATTAGCCTATAAAAAAATTAGAAATTATAAAGTAGTAACAACTATAAATTTTTATGTATTTATAAGTGAACTTATTAGTTGTTGACATATAGAAATATCAAGTGCCGAAAGAAAGAACCTCCGCGTGCCTGTCAAGTACTATGATATTTCTGAACCTCTTGCATTGTGCAACGGGTGTGGCTTCGGCGCAGACTAGACAGATGTATGTTCCATCATCTTGAAGTGATAAAATTGTTGGATAGGATTCACGTGAAGGGATTTTCACGTGAAAGAGACAAGAGCTTGGGTAGCTTGGGTTCAAGGCAAAGGCCAGTGGTTCAAAGCAAAGACCAGTGGATATTTCCACGTGAAGAGATAAGAGCACAAGTGAAAACGCGTGAAAGGCTCACAGGCTCACAAACGTGGGGACTTTGTTGGTCCAGCGGATACAAAGAAGGCCCACCCGAAATAATTGTTTAGCTGCTATAAATACCCATGCTAGGGTCCTAGGTTTCGGCTGAGAAATTGAGGGGGGTGCTTCTTTTGGAGCAGGCTTGGTGAAAAGTGCAGAGAGCTTGGAGGCGCGTGCAAGAGTAGGCAGAGGGGAGAAAAACAAGTGCAGGCAGCTGATTGGGACGTGTGAAGGTGCAGCAGTCAGCAATTTTCTTCCTTTTGGCGGCTACAGTGCAGATGCTGTCTAGGGTTTTGTGAAGAGAGAAAAAGGCTTTTGAAGGCTGACCTTTTCTTGTGAAGAAAAGCAAGGAGCCTATTTGAGGGTTTAGATTGTGAGAGTTGTAAACCCATTGTATTCTTTTTCTCTTTAATAGTAGATCTCCCCCTCCTTGCCCCGTGGACATAGGCAGTTTGCCGAACCACGTAAAATTGGTTGTTTGAGTTTGTGGCCATTGTAATAGCTTTTAGGATCCCTCGACAGGTCAGTCCTAGAACTGATGAGAGGAAGAGCCGAT
The DNA here is from genome assembly GCF_001876935.1 of Asparagus officinalis. Classification (NCBI taxonomy): domain Eukaryota; kingdom Viridiplantae; phylum Streptophyta; class Magnoliopsida; order Asparagales; family Asparagaceae; genus Asparagus; species Asparagus officinalis. Next base: position 25,330,092 of record NC_033797.1, on the reverse strand, counting down.
ATCTCACTTGGTTGAGATATCCGCTTCAGATTCTTGTCTCCTTGGTGAGACGGGAATTCTTATTATCGATCTTTCTCTCTTATTGTGCACCAGAAACTCTGCCGAAATTTCCGCTGCGCACAACAAGTGGTATCAGAGCTCGGGCTACGCTTGGGCTATTTGGAGGAAGGAGTAGATCAATTTGGAGGCCCGTTTAGGACTTCGTTGGTGATAAAGGTGGGATCTTTTGGTAAAGACTCTATCTTTCAGTTTTGGATCTATTCTTTGTTCGTTGGTGCGTAAGATGTCGGGGAAAGAAGGTGCTTCGGGAGTCGAGGGTGGTTCTTCTGGCGTGAAGACTATTCAGAGTTTGAATATCCACTCTATGAAGATAGATGTGGAGAAATTTAATGGCACAAACAACTTTGGATTATGGAGATGCGAGGTTTTGGATGCGCTGAACGCGCAGAATTTGGAGGATACATTGGAGTTAGATGGCAAGCCAGATGACGTTGAAGAGAAGGTTTGGAAGAAGATGAATCGAACGGCGTGTGGTGTGATTAGGTCTTGTTTGACTCAAGATCTAAAATATGATGTGATGAATGAGACTTCTGCGAAGAAGATTTGGGAGATTCTCGAAAGCAAGTATTTGACCAAGAGTGTGGAAAATCGCTTGCATTTGAAGAGGAGACTTTATCGTTTCCAGTTGAAGAAGGGAACCTCCATTAGAGATCACATGAACCACTACACAAAGCTTCTTGCGGATTTGGCGAATGTGGATGTCAAGATTGAAGATGAGGACAAGGCGTTGCTGTTGTTGAGTTCCTTGCCCGACGAGGAATATGAGACCTTCGTTCTTACTCTGATTAATGGGAAGGCATCACTTTCGTATAGTGAGGTCACTGCTGCATTGGTGAATTATCAGCTTCGGAAGAAGGATAAGGAGAATTCGACTGAGTCGGTAGCAGAGGCGTTGGTCGCAAGAGGGAAGAATCCAAACCGGAAGAATTGGAAGTCACAGTCTAGAGTAGGGCATCCTACAATTGGAAAAGATCAGTGTGCTTGGTGCAAGGAGACTGGTCATTGGAAGAAAGACTGCCCAAAGCTCGACGAATGGATGAAGAATAAGCAGAAGGGAAAAGGGAAGCAACCATCATCAGAAGCAAACATCGTATCGGATGGTAATAATTCTGACTCTTCTATTTATTCGCTTTCTATCAGTCCTACAGATAGCTATTCGGAGGAATCTGAATGGATGTTGGATAGTGGTGCGACCTATCATGTGTGCCCTAGAAGGGAATGGTTCTCCAGTTTTGAGAAGCTGGTGGATAGTGGTGTGGTGTACATGGCTGATAACCGTGCATGCCAGATCCTTGGGATAGGAAGAATTCGCATAAAGATGTTTGACGGGACTGTTAGAGAGTTAAACGATGTGAGATATGTTCCTTCTTTGAGGAAGAACTTGATCTCGATTGGAGCTTTGGTTGGAGAGGGTCTGAAGGTTCGTGTTGAGGACATGGTTCTCGAGATTGCGAGAGACTCTCGTATTTTGATGAAGGGCGTCAGGAGAAATAACCTGTATTACTTGACTGGAGGTATAGTGGCAGGTGGAGAGCTGACGACTTCTGTTGATTCGACTAGACTGCGGCATTTGGGGCTTGGCCATTCCAGTATTGATTCCTCGCATAGATTGAAAGAGGGTGCAAAGACCTGCAGTTTGAAGTCCAGTGAACATGTTGATGTGAGCAAGAAGACCGAGGTGAAGTGTGGCACCTCTATTCACCGTGCTAAGGGTCGTTCTGGAGGAGTTCACGTGGATGTTTGGGGGCCTTCCAAGGGGGCATCATTGGGAGGTAATAGGCGTTTGGTTTCCTTTGTTGGTGGCTGTTCTAGGCGTGTTTGGGTTGCAACCAAATCCCATTTAACGCTTATACTTTCCCAAAAAATTTATTGACGGACGTACAACTTTTCGTTATACTACTAAGATTCACAAGGACAATAGTAAGAATATTTGTTCCATCTCACAAAACTCGCCTTCTCACGTGACTGATATGAAGTTCTTTGCCTTCATGAGGCTTTGATGTTAGATAAACACAAAGTTCATGAACCACGCTTTTTATATTAGGTCAAACTTCACTTAAAATTTCATTGAGGAACTTGTTAGTGATTTTCAATAGAGTTCTTGAGAACTTGTAGATCTAAACTAGTTCACTTTGCTTTTTCACAATGGCTGAAACATTTTATCACTTCAAGATGATGGAACATACATCTGTCTAGTATGCGTCAAAGCCACACCCGTTGCACAATGCAAGAGGTTCAGAAATGTCATAGAACTCGACAGGCACACGGAGGTTCTTTCTTTCGGCACTTGATATTTCCTATATGTCAAGAACTAGTAAGTTCCCTTATAAATACATTAAAAATTTATAGTTGTTACTACTTGATAATTTCTAGTTTTTCTTATAGTTTTATTAGCCTATAAAAAAATTAGAAATTATAAAGTAGTAACAACTATAAATTTTTATGTATTTATAAGTGAACTTATTAGTTGTTGACATATAGAAATATCAAGTGCCGAAAGAAAGAACCTCCGCGTGCCTGTCAAGTACTATGATATTTCTGAACCTCTTGCATTGTGCAACGGGTGTGGCTTCGGCGCAGACTAGACAGATGTATGTTCCATCATCTTGAAGTGATAAAATTGTTGGATAGGATTCACGTGAAGGGATTTTCACGTGAAAGAGACAAGAGCTTGGGTAGCTTGGGTTCAAGGCAAAGGCCAGTGGTTCAAAGCAAAGACCAGTGGATATTTCCACGTGAAGAGATAAGAGCACAAGTGAAAACGCGTGAAAGGCTCACAGGCTCACAAACGTGGGGACTTTGTTGGTCCAGCGGATACAAAGAAGGCCCACCCGAAATAATTGTTTAGCTGCTATAAATACCCATGCTAGGGTCCTAGGTTTCGGCTGAGAAATTGAGGGGGGTGCTTCTTTTGGAGCAGGCTTGGTGAAAAGTGCAGAGAGCTTGGAGGCGCGTGCAAGAGTAGGCAGAGGGGAGAAAAACAAGTGCAGGCAGCTGATTGGGACGTGTGAAGGTGCAGCAGTCAGCAATTTTCTTCCTTTTGGCGGCTACAGTGCAGATGCTGTCTAGGGTTTTGTGAAGAGAGAAAAAGGCTTTTGAAGGCTGACCTTTTCTTGTGAAGAAAAGCAAGGAGCCTATTTGAGGGTTTAGATTGTGAGAGTTGTAAACCCATTGTATTCTTTTTCTCTTTAATAGTAGATCTCCCCCTCCTTGCCCCGTGGACGTAGGCAGTTTGCCGAACCACGTAAAATTGGTTGTTTGAGTTTGTGGCCATTGTAATAGCTTTTAGGATCCCTCGACAGGTCAGTCCTAGAACTGATGAGAGGAAGAGCCGATATCTCACTTGGTTGAGATATCCGCTTCAGATTCTTGTCTCCTTGGTGAGATGGGAATTCTTATTATTGATCTTTCTCTCTTATTGTGCACCAGAAACTCTGCCGAAATTTCCGCTGCGCACAACAAAAATGTTTCAGCCATTGTGAAAAAGCAAAGTGACCTTGTTTAGATCTACAAGTTCTCAAGAACTCCATGGAAAATCGCTAACTAGTTTCTCAATGAAATTTTAAGTGCAGTTTGACCTAATATAAAAAGCATGGTTCATGACCTTAGTGTTTATCTGACATCAGAAGGGCCGTGTATGATAAAGACTGTTATAGATGAGGGATCGTCGGAGGCGAAGGCGAAGATTACTGCCCGATGATGGAAGCGCTCTAGCATGTATTCAAGGTCATGTAAAAACCACGGTTCAGCGCCTCTTGATGTGGAGTGGATCATATAGCCAGTGACACTGCCGTTGGCGTCTCTTTCGGGATGTGGGATTATGGGGAGGGTGGTGATTGAAGGGAGATCATATTCGGTGCCTGTGAAAGGATTGAAGAGGTGGAGTTCTGCGACGTTGTCGACCGTGACGAGCCAGGGGTCAGCAGTTGCCTCGCGTGACGAGCCAGGGGTCAGCAGTGCCGAGGCGACGACGACCACGGATCTGAGGGAGATGGAGGCAATAGGTCTTGTTATCTGGAAGGCTGAAGATGGTTCGGTACTCGCTGTTCTCATTAATTGATTCGCCAGCGAGCAGGAGCGGGGTACAGGGTTTATTGCGCCGCGTTTCGTTGGTAGCAGCGATGAACCATGACCTGCAGAAGGGGTGGCTGGGGACGGACACCATTACAGAATTGGTGCAGGGATTGATTTGAGTATAAATTCTATCTGTAGCCTTTATGGAGAGCAAAGAGAACTATTTCGGATGGGTAAGTTCTTTATAACTCTGATAGATGCGGGCCGAACTCCAAAGTATTAAATGGTCGTTGGCTCATGAACTTGGAGCTTGTTAGACATTAGAATCCCATGAAGCCAGAGAACTTTCATGTCAGTCGCACGAAAAACTTATTTGAGTGTCCTTTCCCTCTTGGACCACTAAATAAATTGTATTACTTCAGAAAAAATTGAATAGCAAGCTCTGATATAGAATTCTATTACTAGCTAAATTGGGCAAATGAAATTTGGAAGGTTATAAATTAAGAAATCGTTTAGTCTGAACAAGAAAAGGGCAGATATTTTTTTTTATAGAAAGTTAATTTGATTCTCCTAAGTAATTTACCTACATGATAAAGTTTTTTTTTCCGAATGTACATGGTAAAGTTTTTTTTTTAAACAAGGTGGTACTATTGAGAGGTGAGCTTTAAAATTCTACAAATATTACAAAGATTTATTCTGCTCATGATTTTCTTTTCTGTCACGTCTATCTACATTTCTTTAAGCTTCATCAAAAGGGTATTTTAACTCGCACTGCGATTGAAAAAATGTTGGTTCCAGCTTACGTTCTTTCTCTTCTCTATCTATGCTCTACAATTTTTATTTCAGCATTAATATTGTTGCTCCTCATTTTACCAAACTTTGGAGGATGGAAGTTCAAAATATTCCTTTGACTATAGTTGCAATCTGTTGCAATGTGGTCCTATTGGAATTCCATTTCTTCTTCAGATATTAATGATCCTCTTGTAGTTCTAGTTTTCCGATGGTTGTCGCTCTTATTTGTCCCTTTAGTAAGAATTACATACCAATACAATTAATTTTAACCATACATTTATTACTCTAGCAGATGAGCTCTTAAATATATTGCGGCCCAAATTTGAAAGTTAGTTCATTATAGGCTTAAATCTGAAACCAAAAAAATAAATTTAAAAAAATACCAGATTGGTTTTTTTTATTATTGAGATTAGTTAATTTTCTTCGGGACATATAATATTGTTTATATACATTGGAGAATAAAATTGTAATCCTCAACCCTTTGGAGTTTTGTTGTAGTGACATGGTACTTTGACAAGCATGACGTTTCAATTGACAATATACATTATGTTGGATGAGTAAAAGAAACGATACAAGATAAAAGCAGAGGTGGTGATGCACAAAGTATATATGTACACATAGTTATATGATGGAAACAAATATGGTTAAACATAGATCAAAGGGAAATATATATTTAACGCTTATACTTTCCCAAAAAAAATATTGACGGACGTACAACTTTTCGTTATACTGCTAAGATTCACAAGGACAATAGTAAGAATATTTGTTCCATCTCACAAAAGGCGCCTTCTCGGGTGACTGATATGAAGTTCCCTGCCTTCATGAGGCTCTAATGCTAGATAAACACTAAGGTTATGAACCATGCTTTTTATATTAGGTCAAACTGCACTTAAAATTAGTTAGTGATTTTCATTGAGGTGGTCATGAACCATGCTTTTCATTGAGAAACTAGTTAGTGATTTTCACTAGGGGCAGTACTACGGAGTGGTCAGCGGAGCTGGATACTGCATTGCATTCGATGTCTCGTCTTCGCCTCCAAGGATGAACTCTGTAGGGCCTTTCAACCACGGAGGGTGCGTCCAGAGGTTTTATTTAGTGGAGACACCAGACAGTAACGATCTGCTCCATATATGGAGGCATGGCAATTGGGTGAGGCCAGATGGGGACTATGGTTGAGGGGATTAAAGAAGAGAGAGAAATAGAGAATTAAAAGAGGGGTTTTAATTGTGGGGTATTTATTCTCAAGTGAGAATTGAAAGGGTTCATACCCTTTGATTATTAACACTGTAGCTACAGTGTTTATCAGAGAAATCTCAGTTTTGAGATACGCTCCTAAATTGTAATTTCTTGTTTAATTAATAAGAAATTATCTGTGTGGCTCCCGAGGACGTAGGCAGTTGCCGAACCTCGTTAAATCTTGGTGTACTTTTCTATATTGCGTTTCCGTTGCAATTAGGGGTTTAGGCGTTAAATTCCTAACAACTGGTATCAGATTTCGCAGTATGCACTGATGGAAGTCTACCTGGTTACCACCTTCATCGCGGGTTTGGATCAGGAGCAAACAGTTGGCTCATTAATTTAGAGGTCAGTAGTCCTCAACAACGTAATTGAAGATAAACGTAACATCGAAAAGTAGAAGAAAACTTAATTTGCAAACCCATGCAACAATCTTCTCCTAGGGTGGAGGCTGGTGCAATAATCTGCGAACCTGTGTTTTTCGAAAGAAATCTCGCCATGGTTCATCTAATTATATGGAGAAGGAGATAGAATTCACTGGCATAATGAGCGACAAGCCTAAGGAGAATCCTGGTACTCACAAGTCACAGTGAACCTCAATCTCTTCGTATAATTCATCTACACAAGTACCTGAGACTTCATTAATTTTCATTCTTATAATGATTGCAGACTTCTTTAATTGGAATAGAGTCAAGGTTCGCTATTGCGACGGTGCATCATTCACTGGAGAAAGCGAAAATAAGGTCAGTATGACTGCCATGCTATTGACATGAAACTGTTCTTGATGTCTTTTGAAAATCATCACTTCTACCGTAATTTTATAGTGTCAAAATATTTTTTGTTTTATTACCAGCAAAAAGGTCTCTTTTTCCGTGGGCAACGTATTTGGCAAGTTGCTATGGAAGAATTAATGTCAAAGGGAATGCATCTAGCTAACCAGGTAACTTTCCTTAGCTTTTATTATGAATGTATTCATTTTTTTTTTCTGCTCCTAATATTTACATGCCATAATAATTTTCAGGCACTTCTTTCTGGATGCTCTGCTGGAGGTCTAGCATCTATACAGCACTGTGATGATTTCAGGGCATTATTTGCGACAAGCACGAAAGTCAAGTGCCTCTCTGATGCTGGGTTATTTCTTGATGCGTATGATTCCTATCATTGATATTTTTTTTATCACATTACTTCATCCCAATTTTTTGGCGTCAGCTACATGAATCCTATTCTTCCGTTCAATTCTGTTCAGGGTCACTATCCTTTGTTAAATTAACTACTACCATATCCTATAACATATTCATTTTTCTATCATATCTCTTAGTGTATATTGACTACCGTATCCTACAACATATTCATTTTTTTATCATATCTCGATTAGTGTATATCCACAAGTACATCATAAACTTCTCATTTATGTATCACTCATTTGTCGCGTATATCGTTTCTTAATTGCTTAACATTCTGATCTTCTCAACTATGTGCTTATTATATCTAATTCTGTGTCAACTGTAGCCTTGATGTAGCCGGTGGGAGGACACTACGATCTTTCTTTGATGGTATCGTGACCTTGCAGGTAATTGTTGATCCGTTATTTTTTTGACGCATGAGATCAAATAAGGCCTTTATGCTTTGATTCAACATTGAAGAATTTGGCAACTTTATTCTGATATTTTCCTTGTTTTTCAACATGAAGGGATCAGGAAAGAACTTGCCAAAAACATGCACTTCTCGTATGGGTGGAACTTCGGTATCTCCACTATTTCGACAGAAATATATCACTACAGAGAGTTCTAAACGATCTTATTGGGTTCCTACTTACTCGATTCCTTTTGGTTTTTTTGCAGTGTTTCTTTCCACAGAATGTGTTGTCCGATATTCAGACCCCTGCTTTTATTTTGAACTCAGCATATGATGCCTGGCAGGTATATTCTTATTTAGGGTTAATTGCAGATAGACCCCCTCCACTATTGCCAAATTGAACCGTGTAGTTCTATTGCTGTAGATAGACCCCTGAGTGAAAATCTTTTGGCCCTTTTCAGGGTCTATCTGCGACAATAAAACTCTTTCACGGGGTCTATCTGCAACAATAGAACTACAGGGCTAGTAAGTCAAATTTGGTGATAGAAAAGGGGGTCTATCCGCAATTAATACTTCTGCATTCTGAAAAATTGACTCTTCTAGATGATTACTGGAAGGTTGCAAACATTCTGATCATCTCCTAATTACGCCTCATTTCAGCTCCAGGAAAGCTTAGCTCCTGACAAAGCTGACCCAAATGGATACTGGCGAGAGTGTAAGCACAATCATTTAAATTGCACTGCAGAACAAATTCAATTCTTGCAAGGTACTCCATACCACCGTATTGTATGATATCTTTTTCATGTCGGGTTTTTGCCTGATCAATATATAGCTTGATGCATGTATACCTTTTTAACTTTCAGGATTTCGGGACCAAATGCTTAATGCTGTAAAAGGATTCTCAATGCCAAAACAAAATGGTTTATTTATTAATTCATGTTTTGCTCATTGCCAAATGGAGAATCAAGATACATGGTTTGCAAAAAACAGTCCCCGAATTGGCAACAAGGTACGTCTACAGATTATTCTTCCTTCATGCCACGGATGTTAAAAGTTATCCTTCTAGAGTCTTAATACTTGATTATGAAAAGAAAAAAAAACAGTTTCGCGATGATAAAAGAAGAACATAGCAATATTCTAAAATCGGACAAGATAGTTAAAGATTCAAAATGCTTATGCATGCAATACTTTTATTTCCTCTAAGGTGGTTCTATTGAGCTTAAACATATCTAAGTCCAGGACAAGCACTTACAAAGGATTTTTTTTTTAAATTTTTAATTTTTTAAACACAACCAAACATAGGAGCTTCAAATATGTTGTGGGGATGCATAATGAGTTGATTCCAGAAGATTCATCAGTTTTCTTAAGTTTTCGTTTTATGAAATGGAATCTTCTTCGATTTTGAATCGGGTGTTGATTTGCAGGGCATTGCGAAGGCGGTAGGTGACTGGTACTTTGATCGGGCTGAAGTAAAGGCTATAGACTGTCCATATCCTTGTGACAATACCTGCCATAATCTTCAATTCAGAAGCAGGAGCTGAACCATTCTTTCGATTATTTCTTCCCGTCTTTTTCTAGAAAACTTCTCGTATAAACAGATCAAAAGTAGAGAATGCAGCTGAAGATTGAAAGCAATAACAATGCATACACCTTTTTCGAAGGACAGAAAGATGATGGAAGTAAATAATTCTCTCTGGGCATGTGCAGGATAACGGTACACAGAAACTTCACGGGATTATATTTGGAAAATTTGAGCATTATATTTCGAATTTGTGAATGACTACAGAGACTAGAGAAGATCAATGTATGATCCTCTTTCATTCTATTGCTTTCGTTCTGAGTAGTGAGTGCTAGAAATATTGACTTTAGAGCTTTCAAGTGATGGCTGCTTGTCGGCAAGTGTGATTGCTCCAGCAAAAAATGTGTTGATAATGTGTGATCTCTGGATGCATTAAAAATCATTATTGTTAAAGGACAACATCACTATTTAAAAAAAATCCAAAACTCGATAAAGGTTTGAGGGGTATACTTTTATAGTATAAGCTCTAGTTTGCCGAACTGGTTTACTTAGGCAAATAGTTTGGTTTCTTCTTGTTCTTCTTTTTATTTTTATTTTAGAGGACTGGGCTTAAACTTTATCAATAGAAAAGAATAGTGGATTTACAGAAATGGGAATACAAGGTAATAGAGGGGTGAGAGTAAGCAATAAATTTGTGTATGGCTGTTGGCTTTTATGCAGAGACAGACAGATGATCAAGCCACAACTCCATTGAGCGTGAATCACTCCTCTTGACATCTTTTTAGGTCTGGATCTTCGAGTTGAAAACACACTCATTAAGTTCTTTCCGAATGAGCCAACAAGTTGCAAGGATTGTACAACCACATCTGCTAATGGAGATTGCGATCGAGCTTAAAGATATCTAGAGTTCTTTTATCAATCAGCCAAGATGTGAGGTTGAACTTCACCCTAAAGTAGGTCTAAACTGAGATGGTAAAGGATCCGGATCCTCTCCTAATGAGGAGGTTCCTTGTTGAAATGTGTAGATCAAACTCACCTCCGGCGGCGGAGGAGCTCCGACGAGCTCCAGGATGGCGGCGGCGAGGTCCAGGACGACAGGCGGCGAGGTCCAGGCGACAGGACGAGCTCGAAGCCTCGAGCTCTGCGTTCGTTCGAGCTCTGCGTCGATGGTGAACTCTGCGTTTGGCGAAGGCGAGCCCTGCGTCACAGCGATGCCCACCTTTGCGTTCGCCTCTTCCCCCTAGCTCTGCGTTCGCCTCCTAGCTCTGCGTTTGTTTTTTGGCGAACCCGACCTTTGCGTCAGGGTTGTTCGCTGGCGACAGGCTGTCGCCAGCTCTTCATCTCCGCCTATTTAAACCCCCCATCAAGCTAGGGTTTCTGCTTGCTGAAGCCTTCCCCCTCTCCGATTTTTCTTCCCAGGCGGCGGCGGAAAACCCCCAAATCGCAGCTGCGATTTTGTGTTTAAATCCCAACACTCAACAGTGGTTGAGGGGATTAAAGAAGAGAGAGAAATAGAGAATTAAAAGAGGGGTTTTAATTGTGGGGTATTTATTCTCAAGTGAGAATTGAAAGGGTTCATACCCTTTGATTATTAACACTGTAGCTACAGTGTTTATCAGAGAAATCTCAGTTTTGAGATACGCTCCTAAATTGTAATTTCTTGTTTAATTAATAAGAAATTATCTGTGTGGCTCCCGAGGACGTAGGCAGTTGCCGAACCTCGTTAAATCTTGGTGTACTTTTCTATACTGCGTTTCTGTTGCAATTAGGGGTTTAGGCGTTAAATTCCTAACACTATGATGGCAAGGTGTCGTCCTCTAGCTGTGTATACGAGATCCAATGGTTCACAGTGTTCGAGCTCGACCCAAAAGACATGAAGATCAAATTGGAAAGATTGGAAGAGAGAACTGCAATCTTTTCAGGGGATAATCGTTCCAGGATGCTAAAGACCGGAGACCTGCCTGAACTCAAGGAGGATTGTATTTATTTCACGACGGATGGAGAGATTGAGCAATACCTTAGCCGTCAACGTATGAGGCGCGACGTGGGAGTCTTTAACATGAAGGATGGGAGCGTTCAGCCCCTGTATCCTCGCGAGTCGCCTATAAATCACTTGACTTGGCCGCCTCCCATTTGGTTGACGCTGCGTCTGTCGTAGATGCAAGCGAGATTTACCAATGGCAGCAGTGTTAGGGAAACCCCTTACTATGCCGATATCCAAACAACCACCGAGAGAAGATAAACAACACACCAAAGATAGCACAAACACAAGATACACCAGATTTTACGTGGTTCGGCAACTTTGCCTACGTCCACGGGAGCGACACAATTAATTTCTTATTAATAACAAGAAATTACAAATAAGAGAGAGGATCTCAAACTTGAGATCTCTCAAACAAATAGCAAACAAATAGCAGGTGATTTTAATCTAAAATCACCGCTCAAATACTCTCTCTTAACTACCCCAAAGAAAACCCCCAATTCAATTTACCAAACTCCTCTTCTCAATTAATGAGTACAGGACAAATGCGCTAAACAAATGGAGAGAGAGAGAACAGAGCCCAACAATCAAACGGAGGGAGAATAAATTCTCCACCTCCCCAACTTACGCTCTCTTTCTCTCTCTGCTCCAAATCGTCGCCACCACAAAAGAGGGTTTCACTGCCGCTCCGCTTCTGCACGAGAATAGGGTTTCCCTTTTATAGGGAAACCCTAGGGCAATCGAGCTCAACATCTGGAGCCAGCTGTTCTCCACTCGCAGGCAAGCCCGACTCCTCAACAGGCGAACTCCAATCTCGCCTTCACAGATCTCGCACGTCGCCCGTAGCTACACAAATCTCGCCCGCAGGCGAGTTCCCTCCCTTCCTCGATCTCGCCAACAGGCGAGCCCTTCGCCTCCGCGTACAGGCGACCTCGTCGCCCTTGCCTACAGGTGTAGGCGTATAAAACTGCCTATAGGTCCCTTAACACAGCTCGACAACGCCGATTCGACGAACCGACCATCGGGCGACGTATGCAGACACGATTGTTAGTCCACAACGCCGAAGCCAAGTGATACGCGACGAAGCGCATTAACGAGGCTACGAAGCTAATGAACCGCACGCAAACAACGGAATAAATCCACTCGCGTGCGGAATCAAGCTAACGGTTTGAAGAGTCAACGAGTCATCCAACTAAGGGCGGATTCGGATGAATCACGACCGAATCAAGATCGGTTTCGGACTCGAACTCGGAAGTGGATTTACTGCCAAAACAGGAATCGGATCTACTGCCAAATCAGATCAACAAATCAGAGTCTAAGTCAACCAAAAAAAACGGATACAACGACAAAACGACGGAACCCAAACACCCTGAGGGGCTCGGCCGAAACCGAACCACTTCAGGGTGGCTCGGCCCAAGCCGAGCCACCCTGAGGTGGCTCGGCATGAGGCCGAGGGGCACACGTCCCAGGGTGGCGCCACTGTGGCCGAGGCCACGCTCAGCCAGGATCTGCTGCCTAGGCACAGATTCTGGGTGCCTATATAATAGGCAAGGGTGGTTTCATTATGAAAATGTTGGACAAATTTGGAGAGGCGAAGCCCTGCTGGATTCAAATCAGAACTTAAAAAGATCCAAGCTTTGGGACTTCGAGGACTTGTTTCAATCCAGATTTGGTGCTCGCGATCGTGCAACGCCAAATACAGGCAGGTGTTCGAGAGACCGGCATCGTCAGATGCGCTACGCATAGCATATTCCGGCTCAAAGCTGCCTTTGATCCCTGAGATTTGGACGATTATTTCCTTGTGAACCTAATCCGTCCGCTATTCTTTCCTTGGTGAAATAATAACCGTCATACTGCGTAGATCCGATCGGGAATCTAATCTCGCGTGGGTCCACGGATAAGACCGCGCGCGCAGGCAAGAACCCACAAAGCGAGTGACCGCAAACAGGAGCTCAGCGATTGTACGAATAAAAGGAAGAAAGGTTTGTAATTCTTTTTCTTTATTTTTTGATTCGTTGTGACCGGAATCTATAAAAAGACGATCGTTATGGTAACTCAAGAAAAGGTTGTTATTTAAAGATAGCAATTGAATCATAATAAAGAAAGACAGCGATTTTCCCGCGAACCATATGGCCGATCACAGTGAGAGCCGCCGATCTGCGCTGCCCGAGATCGGAGCGTCGCAGCCCATCGGACTCAATCCGCGTCGTCGGAGGAGGTCGAATACGATGTTCGACACAGCAAGTTCGAGAATACCATGTCGTCCTCAGTCCGGATCAACCTCCCCCCCGCAAGTCCAAGAACTATGCTCGCAGGAGAAAAGCTCGTTGGTGTGAAGATGTAGAAAACACCAACGAAGATCTTGCCCCGTTTGATGCCAAAGTCGCATCGGGTGAGATTCCTCCAATTCCCAACCAAGGCAGATCTGCTCTGACCAACCCTTCTGTCGCAGAGGGCGTTGTGACTCTCTCGAAGAGAGCCCGCCAAAGGCAACGTCAACGCCTTGCGAAACAATTCACAAAGGCCATGGAGTCAGTTGACGGGATCCGCTACAACACGGATCTGAAGAACAAAAGAGGCAAGCAGCCTCAACAATCAATGAATGGTGGTTCCTCCAAGCCGCCAACAATGGAATGGCTCCGTGTCAAATGGAACCGATCAACGCTGGAGGAGCGCATACGCAAACGCCGCGCACTATCAGCGCAGGCACGGACTCAAGCTGAAGAAGCCCGTAGGAAGTTGCAGAAAGAGGTGGCCAAGAAGCCGCCATCAACCAGCAAAGTTTGGAGGCCGAAGTCTGAAGCGGCGGTTCAGACCCAAGAGCGTCAACTGCAGCCGTCGAAAGTTCAACTTCCGGTGAATCAATCCCTTCGAAGTTGGGGACAAATCATTGCCTATAGCTCACGAACTCGTGAAATTCGAACAATGGGTTATAACATAAGAAATCTCACCCGGGTTGAAACGGACCAAAACGGTCGAAAAACCATGTGTTATAACCCATGAAATTGCTGTATTTGAACTTCGTCAAATTATTTGCTGTCAGGCCCAAACGCACGAGAAGGGTCAATAATCACGTGTTATAGCTCATGAAATCATCGGTTTTGAATTCGGTAAAGATATTTTGACACGGGGCGTCAAACAGAACAAAATGTTTAGAAGTCGTACGGATAATAGCTTATAAAATAATCGGTTTCAACATTTTCGACACCCGACCAGAACAAATGAAATGGTCAAAATTCATGGGTTACAGCTCATGAAATTGTCGGTTTTTAATTTGGCAAAGATTTCTTGTGCTAGGTCGAAGCAGACCTAAACTGACAAAATGTGACAGAAATCATGGGTTATAGCTCATGAAATTGAGAAATATTAACTCTAACTTATTGTCTACACCGGGTTGAAAAGGGACGTAAATGGGCAAATTTCGTGGGTTATAGCTCACGAAATCGTGAAATTTGACTCCGCCGAGTCATTTGCCGTTAGACGAAACCATCGAAGTTGGGAGAAAATTGTTTCCTATAGCTCGTGAACTCGTGAGTTTGAACAATGGGTTATTATAACCTATGAAATCGCTCCCGGGTAGAAACGAACCTAAACGGTCGGAAAACCATGCGTTTTAACACATGAAATCGCGATATTTGAGCCCCGCAAAATTATTTTTCGCCGGGCCCAAACGCACGAGTAGGGTCTATAATCACGTGTTATAGCTCATGAAATCATCGGTTTTGAATTCGGCAAAGATATTTTGACACGGGGTGTCGAACAGACCAAAATGGTCAGAAATCGTACGGACAATAGCTTATAAAATCATCGGTTTTGACATTTCCAAAACCTGATAGGAAAAGAAGAAAATGGTCAATATTCATGGGTTACAAAACAGAAATTGTTAGTTTTGAATTCGGCAAAACTTTCTGGCGTCGGGTCGAAACGGAACGAAAAAACTGACAAAATGTGTGAGAAATCATAGGTTATAGCTCACGAAATCGCGAAATATGCACTCCGCCTATTTATCTGCACGGGCTGAAAAAGGTGCGTAAATGGACAAATTTCATGGGTTATAGCTCACGAAATCATGAAATTTGACTATGTCTTGCCATTTTCGGTCGAAAGAAAGCGTAGAAGTTGGGGACAAATCGTTGCCTATAGCTCACGAATTTGTGAAATTCGAGCAATGGGTTATAATCCATGAAATCGCGCCCGGTTCAAAACGGACCGAAACGGTCGTAAAACCATGGGTTATAACCCGTGAAATCACGATATTTGAACTCCGTCTAATTATTTACCGCCTACCCCAAACGTACGAGAAGGGTCAATAATCATGTGTTATAGCTCATGAAATCGTCGGTTTTGAATTCGACAAAGATATTATGACACGGGGCATCGAACAGACCAAAATGGTCAGAAATCGTACGAACTATAGCTCATGAAATCGTCTGTTTTGACATTTATGACACCCGCTGAATAAGAATAAAATGGTCAAAATTCATGGGTTACAGCTCATGAAATCGTGAAATTTCACTCAGCCAAGTCATTTGCCGTCGGACGAAACCTTCGAAGTTGGGGACAAATCATTGCCTATAGCTCACGAACTCGTGAAATTCGAACAATGGGTTATAACATAAGAAATCTCACCCGGGTTGAAACGGACCAAAACGGTCGAAAAACCATGTGTTATAACCCATGAAATTGCTGTATTTGAACTTCGTCAAATTATTTGCTGTCAGGCCCAAACGCACGAGAAGGGTCAATAATCACGTGTTATAGCTCATGAAATCATCGGTTTTGAATTCGGTAAAGATATTTTGACACGGGGCGTCAAACAGAACAAAATGTTTAGAAGTCGTACGGATAATAGCTTATAAAATAATCGGTTTCAACATTTTCGACACCCGACCAGAACAAATGAAATGGTCAAAATTCATGGGTTACAGCTCATGAAATTGTCGGTTTTTAATTTGGCAAAGATTTCTTGTGCTAGGTCGAAGCAGACCTAAACTGACAAAATGTGACAGAAATCATGGGTTATAGCTCATGAAATTGAGAAATATTAACTCTAACTTATTGTCTACACCGGGTTGAAAAGGGACGTAAATGGGCAAATTTCGTGGGTTATAGCTCACGAAATCGTGAAATTTGACTCCGCCGAGTCATTTGCCGTTAGACGAAACCATCGAAGTTGGGAGAAAATTGTTTCCTATAGCTCGTGAACTCGTGAGTTTGAACAATGGGTTATTATAACCTATGAAATCGCTCCCGGGTAGAAACGAACCTAAACGGTCGGAAAACCATGCGTTTTAACACATGAAATCGCGATATTTGAGCCCCGCAAAATTATTTTTCGCCGGGCCCAAACGCACGAGTAGGGTCTATAATCACGTGTTATAGCTCATGAAATCATCGGTTTTGAATTCGGCAAAGATATTTTGACACGGGGTGTCGAACAGACCAAAATGGTCAGAAATCGTACGGACAATAGCTTATAAAATCATCGGTTTTGACATTTCCAAAACCTGATAGGAAAAGAAGAAAATGGTCAATATTCATGGGTTACAAAACAGAAATTGTTAGTTTTGAATTCGGCAAAACTTTCTGGCGTCGGGTCGAAACGGAACGAAAAAACTGACAAAATGTGTGAGAAATCATAGGTTATAGCTCACGAAATCGCGAAATATGCACTCCGCCTATTTATCTGCACGGGCTGAAAAAGGTGCGTAAATGGACAAATTTCATGGGTTATAGCTCACGAAATCATGAAATTTGACTATGTCTTGCCATTTTCGGTCGAAAGAAAGCGTAGAAGTTGGGGACAAATCGTTGCCTATAGCTCACGAATTTGTGAAATTCGAGCAATGGGTTATAATCCATGAAATCGCGCCCGGTTCAAAACGGACCGAAACGGTCGTAAAACCATGGGTTATAACCCGTGAAATCACGATATTTGAACTCCGTCTAATTATTTACCGCCTACCCCAAACGTACGAGAAGGGTCAATAATCATGTGTTATAGCTCATGAAATCGTCGGTTTTGAATTCGACAAAGATATTATGACACGGGGCATCGAACAGACCAAAATGGTCAGAAATCGTACGAACTATAGCTCATGAAATCGTCTGTTTTGACATTTATGACACCCGCTGAATAAGAATAAAATGGTCAAAATTCATGGGTTACAGCTCATGAAATCGTGAAATTTCACTCAGCCAAGTCATTTGCCGTCGGACGAAACCTTCGAAGTTGGGGACAAATCATTGCCTATAGCTCACGAACTCGTGAAATTCGAACAATGGGTTATAACATAAGAAATCTCACCCGGGTTGAAACGGACCAAAACGGTCGAAAAACCATGTGTTATAACCCATGAAATTGCTGTATTTGAACTTCGTCAAATTATTTGCTGTCAGGCCCAAACGCACGAGAAGGGTCAATAATCACGTGTTATAGCTCATGAAATCATCGGTTTTGAATTCGGTAAAGATATTTTGACACGGGGCGTCAAACAGAACAAAATGTTTAGAAGTCGTACGGATAATAGCTTATAAAATAATCGGTTTCAACATTTTCGACACCCGACCAGAACAAATGAAATGGTCAAAATTCATGGGTTACAGCTCATGAAATTGTCGGTTTTTAATTTGGCAAAGATTTCTTGTGCTAGGTCGAAGCAGACCTAAACTGACAAAATGTGACAGAAATCATGGGTTATAGCTCATGAAATTGAGAAATATTAACTCTAACTTATTGTCTACACCGGGTTGAAAAGGGACGTAAATGGGCAAATTTCGTGGGTTATAGCTCACGAAATCGTGAAATTTGACTCCGCCGAGTCATTTGCCGTTAGACGAAACCATCGAAGTTGGGAGAAAATTGTTTCCTATAGCTCGTGAACTCGTGAGTTTGAACAATGGGTTATTATAACCTATGAAATCGCTCCCGGGTAGAAACGAACCTAAACGGTCGGAAAACCATGCGTTTTAACACATGAAATCGCGATATTTGAGCCCCGCAAAATTATTTTTCGCCGGGCCCAAACGCACGAGTAGGGTCTATAATCACGTGTTATAGCTCATGAAATCATCGGTTTTGAATTCGGCAAAGATATTTTGACACGGGGTGTCGAACAGACCAAAATGGTCAGAAATCGTACGGACAATAGCTTATAAAATCATCGGTTTTGACATTTCCAAAACCTGATAGGAAAAGAAGAAAATGGTCAATATTCATGGGTTACAAAACAGAAATTGTTAGTTTTGAATTCGGCAAAACTTTCTGGCGTCGGGTCGAAACGGAACGAAAAAACTGACAAAATGTGTGAGAAATCATAGGTTATAGCTCACGAAATCGCGAAATATGCACTCCGCCTATTTATCTGCACGGGCTGAAAAAGGTGCGTAAATGGACAAATTTCATGGGTTATAGCTCACGAAATCATGAAATTTGACTATGTCTTGCCATTTTCGGTCGAAAGAAAGCGTAGAAGTTGGGGACAAATCGTTGCCTATAGCTCACGAATTTGTGAAATTCGAGCAATGGGTTATAATCCATGAAATCGCGCCCGGTTCAAAACGGACCGAAACGGTCGTAAAACCATGGGTTATAACCCGTGAAATCACGATATTTGAACTCCGTCTAATTATTTACCGCCTACCCCAAACGTACGAGAAGGGTCAATAATCATGTGTTATAGCTCATGAAATCGTCGGTTTTGAATTCGACAAAGATATTATGACACGGGGCATCGAACAGACCAAAATGGTCAGAAATCGTACGAACTATAGCTCATGAAATCGTCTGTTTTGACATTTATGACACCCGCTGAATAAGAATAAAATGGTCAAAATTCATGGGTTACAGCTCATGAAATCGTGAAATTTCACTCAGCCAAGTCATTTGCCGTCGGACGAAACCTTCGAAGTTGGGGACAAATCATTGCCTATAGCTCACGAACTCGTGAAATTCGAACAATGGGTTATAACATAAGAAATCTCACCCGGGTTGAAACGGACCAAAACGGTCGAAAAACCATGTGTTATAACCCATGAAATTGCTGTATTTGAACTTCGTCAAATTATTTGCTGTCAGGCCCAAACGCACGAGAAGGGTCAATAATCACGTGTTATAGCTCATGAAATCATCGGTTTTGAATTCGGTAAAGATATTTTGACACGGGGCGTCAAACAGAACAAAATGTTTAGAAGTCGTACGGATAATAGCTTATAAAATAATCGGTTTCAACATTTTCGACACCCGACCAGAACAAATGAAATGGTCAAAATTCATGGGTTACAGCTCATGAAATTGTCGGTTTTTAATTTGGCAAAGATTTCTTGTGCTAGGTCGAAGCAGACCTAAACTGACAAAATGTGACAGAAATCATGGGTTATAGCTCATGAAATTGAGAAATATTAACTCTAACTTATTGTCTACACCGGGTTGAAAAGGGACGTAAATGGGCAAATTTCGTGGGTTATAGCTCACGAAATCGTGAAATTTGACTCCGCCGAGTCATTTGCCGTTAGACGAAACCATCGAAGTTGGGAGAAAATTGTTTCCTATAGCTCGTGAACTCGTGAGTTTGAACAATGGGTTATTATAACCTATGAAATCGCTCCCGGGTAGAAACGAACCTAAACGGTCGGAAAACCATGCGTTTTAACACATGAAATCGCGATATTTGAGCCCCGCAAAATTATTTTTCGCCGGGCCCAAACGCACGAGTAGGGTCTATAATCACGTGTTATAGCTCATGAAATCATCGGTTTTGAATTCGGCAAAGATATTTTGACACGGGGTGTCGAACAGACCAAAATGGTCAGAAATCGTACGGACAATAGCTTATAAAATCATCGGTTTTGACATTTCCAAAACCTGATAGGAAAAGAAGAAAATGGTCAATATTCATGGGTTACAAAACAGAAATTGTTAGTTTTGAATTCGGCAAAACTTTCTGGCGTCGGGTCGAAACGGAACGAAAAAACTGACAAAATGTGTGAGAAATCATAGGTTATAGCTCACGAAATCGCGAAATATGCACTCCGCCTATTTATCTGCACGGGCTGAAAAAGGTGCGTAAATGGACAAATTTCATGGGTTATAGCTCACGAAATCATGAAATTTGACTATGTCTTGCCATTTTCGGTCGAAAGAAAGCGTAGAAGTTGGGGACAAATCGTTGCCTATAGCTCACGAATTTGTGAAATTCGAGCAATGGGTTATAATCCATGAAATCGCGCCCGGTTCAAAACGGACCGAAACGGTCGTAAAACCATGGGTTATAACCCGTGAAATCACGATATTTGAACTCCGTCTAATTATTTACCGCCTACCCCAAACGTACGAGAAGGGTCAATAATCATGTGTTATAGCTCATGAAATCGTCGGTTTTGAATTCGACAAAGATATTATGACACGGGGCATCGAACAGACCAAAATGGTCAGAAATCGTACGAACTATAGCTCATGAAATCGTCTGTTTTGACATTTATGACACCCGCTGAATAAGAATAAAATGGTCAAAATTCATGGGTTACAGCTCATGAAATCGTGAAATTTCACTCAGCCAAGTCATTTGCCGTCGGACGAAACCTTCGAAGTTGGGGACAAATCATTGCCTATAGCTCACGAACTCGTGAAATTCGAACAATGGGTTATAACATAAGAAATCTCACCCGGGTTGAAACGGACCAAAACGGTCGAAAAACCATGTGTTATAACCCATGAAATTGCTGTATTTGAACTTCGTCAAATTATTTGCTGTCAGGCCCAAACGCACGAGAAGGGTCAATAATCACGTGTTATAGCTCATGAAATCATCGGTTTTGAATTCGGTAAAGATATTTTGACACGGGGCGTCAAACAGAACAAAATGTTTAGAAGTCGTACGGATAATAGCTTATAAAATAATCGGTTTCAACATTTTCGACACCCGACCAGAACAAATGAAATGGTCAAAATTCATGGGTTACAGCTCATGAAATTGTCGGTTTTTAATTTGGCAAAGATTTCTTGTGCTAGGTCGAAGCAGACCTAAACTGACAAAATGTGACAGAAATCATGGGTTATAGCTCATGAAATTGAGAAATATTAACTCTAACTTATTGTCTACACCGGGTTGAAAAGGGACGTAAATGGGCAAATTTCGTGGGTTATAGCTCACGAAATCGTGAAATTTGACTCCGCCGAGTCATTTGCCGTTAGACGAAACCATCGAAGTTGGGAGAAAATTGTTTCCTATAGCTCGTGAACTCGTGAGTTTGAACAATGGGTTATTATAACCTATGAAATCGCTCCCGGGTAGAAACGAACCTAAACGGTCGGAAAACCATGCGTTTTAACACATGAAATCGCGATATTTGAGCCCCGCAAAATTATTTTTCGCCGGGCCCAAACGCACGAGTAGGGTCTATAATCACGTGTTATAGCTCATGAAATCATCGGTTTTGAATTCGGCAAAGATATTTTGACACGGGGTGTCGAACAGACCAAAATGGTCAGAAATCGTACGGACAATAGCTTATAAAATCATCGGTTTTGACATTTCCAAAACCTGATAGGAAAAGAAGAAAATGGTCAATATTCATGGGTTACAAAACAGAAATTGTTAGTTTTGAATTCGGCAAAACTTTCTGGCGTCGGGTCGAAACGGAACGAAAAAACTGACAAAATGTGTGAGAAATCATAGGTTATAGCTCACGAAATCGCGAAATATGCACTCCGCCTATTTATCTGCACGGGCTGAAAAAGGTGCGTAAATGGACAAATTTCATGGGTTATAGCTCACGAAATCATGAAATTTGACTATGTCTTGCCATTTTCGGTCGAAAGAAAGCGTAGAAGTTGGGGACAAATCGTTGCCTATAGCTCACGAATTTGTGAAATTCGAGCAATGGGTTATAATCCATGAAATCGCGCCCGGTTCAAAACGGACCGAAACGGTCGTAAAACCATGGGTTATAACCCGTGAAATCACGATATTTGAACTCCGTCTAATTATTTACCGCCTACCCCAAACGTACGAGAAGGGTCAATAATCATGTGTTATAGCTCATGAAATCGTCGGTTTTGAATTCGACAAAGATATTATGACACGGGGCATCGAACAGACCAAAATGGTCAGAAATCGTACGAACTATAGCTCATGAAATCGTCTGTTTTGACATTTATGACACCCGCTGAATAAGAATAAAATGGTCAAAATTCATGGGTTACAGCTCATGAAATCGTGAAATTTCACTCAGCCAAGTCATTTGCCGTCGGACGAAACCTTCGAAGTTGGGGACAAATCATTGCCTATAGCTCACGAACTCGTGAAATTCGAACAATGGGTTATAACATAAGAAATCTCACCCGGGTTGAAACGGACCAAAACGGTCGAAAAACCATGTGTTATAACCCATGAAATTGCTGTATTTGAACTTCGTCAAATTATTTGCTGTCAGGCCCAAACGCACGAGAAGGGTCAATAATCACGTGTTATAGCTCATGAAATCATCGGTTTTGAATTCGGTAAAGATATTTTGACACGGGGCGTCAAACAGAACAAAATGTTTAGAAGTCGTACGGATAATAGCTTATAAAATAATCGGTTTCAACATTTTCGACACCCGACCAGAACAAATGAAATGGTCAAAATTCATGGGTTACAGCTCATGAAATTGTCGGTTTTTAATTTGGCAAAGATTTCTTGTGCTAGGTCGAAGCAGACCTAAACTGACAAAATGTGACAGAAATCATGGGTTATAGCTCATGAAATTGAGAAATATTAACTCTAACTTATTGTCTACACCGGGTTGAAAAGGGACGTAAATGGGCAAATTTCGTGGGTTATAGCTCACGAAATCGTGAAATTTGACTCCGCCGAGTCATTTGCCGTTAGACGAAACCATCGAAGTTGGGAGAAAATTGTTTCCTATAGCTCGTGAACTCGTGAGTTTGAACAATGGGTTATTATAACCTATGAAATCGCTCCCGGGTAGAAACGAACCTAAACGGTCGGAAAACCATGCGTTTTAACACATGAAATCGCGATATTTGAGCCCCGCAAAATTATTTTTCGCCGGGCCCAAACGCACGAGTAGGGTCTATAATCACGTGTTATAGCTCATGAAATCATCGGTTTTGAATTCGGCAAAGATATTTTGACACGGGGTGTCGAACAGACCAAAATGGTCAGAAATCGTACGGACAATAGCTTATAAAATCATCGGTTTTGACATTTCCAAAACCTGATAGGAAAAGAAGAAAATGGTCAATATTCATGGGTTACAAAACAGAAATTGTTAGTTTTGAATTCGGCAAAACTTTCTGGCGTCGGGTCGAAACGGAACGAAAAAACTGACAAAATGTGTGAGAAATCATAGGTTATAGCTCACGAAATCGCGAAATATGCACTCCGCCTATTTATCTGCACGGGCTGAAAAAGGTGCGTAAATGGACAAATTTCATGGGTTATAGCTCACGAAATCATGAAATTTGACTATGTCTTGCCATTTTCGGTCGAAAGAAAGCGTAGAAGTTGGGGACAAATCGTTGCCTATAGCTCACGAATTTGTGAAATTCGAGCAATGGGTTATAATCCATGAAATCGCGCCCGGTTCAAAACGGACCGAAACGGTCGTAAAACCATGGGTTATAACCCGTGAAATCACGATATTTGAACTCCGTCTAATTATTTACCGCCTACCCCAAACGTACGAGAAGGGTCAATAATCATGTGTTATAGCTCATGAAATCGTCGGTTTTGAATTCGACAAAGATATTATGACACGGGGCATCGAACAGACCAAAATGGTCAGAAATCGTACGAACTATAGCTCATGAAATCGTCTGTTTTGACATTTATGACACCCGCTGAATAAGAATAAAATGGTCAAAATTCATGGGTTACAGCTCATGAAATCGTGAAATTTCACTCAGCCAAGTCATTTGCCGTCGGACGAAACCTTCGAAGTTGGGGACAAATCATTGCCTATAGCTCACGAACTCGTGAAATTCGAACAATGGGTTATAACATAAGAAATCTCACCCGGGTTGAAACGGACCAAAACGGTCGAAAAACCATGTGTTATAACCCATGAAATTGCTGTATTTGAACTCCGCCAAATTATTTGCTGTCAGGCCCAAACGCACGAGAAGGGTCAATAATCACGTGTTATAGCTCATGAAATCATCGGTTTTGAATTCGGTAAAGATATTTTGACACGGGGCGTCAAACAGAACAAAATGTTTAGAAGTCGTACGGATAATAGCTTATAAAATAATCGGTTTCAACATTTTCGACACCCGACCAGAACAAATGAAATGGTCAAAATTCATGGGTTACAGCTCATGAAATTGTCGGTTTTTAATTTGGCAAAGATTTCTTGTGCTAGGTCGAAGCAGACCTAAACTGACAAAATGTGACAGAAATCATGGGTTATAGCTCACGAAATTGAGAAATATTAACTCCAACTTATTGTCTACACCGGGTTGAAAAGGGACGTAAATGGGCAAATTTCGTGGGTTATAGCTCACGAAATCGTGAAATTTGACTCCGCCGAGTCATTTGCCGTTAGACGAAACCATCGAAGTTGGGAGAAAATTATTTCCTATAGCTCGTGATCTCGTGAGTTTGAACAATGGGTTATTATAACCTATGAAATCGCTCCCGGGTAGAAACGAACCTAAACGGTCGGAAAACCATGCGTTTTAACACATGAAATCGCGATATTTGAGCCCCGCAAAATTATTTTTCGCCGGGCCCAAACGCACGAGTAGGGTCTATAATCACGTGTTATAGCTCATGAAATCATCGGTTTTGAATTCGGCAAAGATATTTTGACGTGGGGTGTCGAACAGATTAATATGGTCAGAAATCGTACGGACAATAGCTTATAAAATCATCGGTTTTGACATTTCCAAAACCTGATAGGAAAAGAAGAAAATGGTCAATATTCATGGGTTACAAAACAGAAATTGTTAGTTTTGAATTCGGCAAAACTTTCTGGCGTCGGGTCGAAACGGAACGAAAAAACTGACAAAATGTGTGAGAAATCATAGGTTATAGCTCACGAAATCGCGAAATATGCACTCCGCCTATTTATCTGCACGGGCTGAAAAAGGTGCGTAAATGGACAAATTTCATGGGTTATAGCTCACAAAATCATGAAATTTGACAATGTCGTGCCATTTTTCGTCGAAAGAAACCGTAGAAGTTGGGGACAAATCGTTGCCTATAGCTCACGAATTTGTGAAATTCGAGCAATGGGTTATAATCCATGAAATCGCGCCCGGTTCAAAACGGACCGAAACGGTCGTAAAACCATGGGTTATAACCCGTGAAATCACGATATTTGAACTCCGTCTAATTATTTACCGCCTACCCCAAACGTACAAGAAGGGTCAATAATCATGTGTTATAGCTCATGAAATCGTCGGTTTTGAATTCGACAAAGATATTATGACACGGGGCATCGAACATACCAAAATGGTCAGAAATCGTATGAACTTTAGCTCATGAAATCGTCTGTTTTGACATTTATGACACCAGCTGAATAAGAATAAAACGGTCAAAATTCATGGGTTACAGCTCATGAAATCGTGAAATTTCACTCAGCCAAGTCATTTGCCGTCGGACGAAACCTTCGAAGTTGGGGACAAGTCATTGCCTATAGCTCACGAACTCGTGAAATTCGAACAATGGGTTATAACATAAGAAATCTCACCCGGGTTGAAACGGACCAAAACGATCGAAAAACCATGGGTTATAACCCATGAAATTACTGTATTTGAACTCCGCCAAATTATTTGCTGGCAGGCCTAAACGCACGAGAAGGGTCAATAATCACGTGTTATAGCTCATGAAATCATCGGTTTTGAATCCGGTATAGATATTTTGAAACGGGACGTCAAACGGAACAAAATGTTTATAAGTCGTACGGATAATAGCTTATAAAATAATCAGTTTCAACATTTTCGACACCCGGCCAGAAAAAATAATATGGTCAAAATTCATGGGTTACAACTCATGTAATTATCGGTTTTTAATTTGGCAAAGATTTCTTGTGCTACGTCGAAGCAGACCTAAACCGACAAAATGTGACAGAAATCATGGGTTATAGCACATGAAATTGAGAAATATTAACTCCAACTTATTGTCTACACCGGGTTGAAAAGGGACGTAAATGGGCAAATTTTGTGGGTTGTAGCTCACGAAATCGTGAAATTTGACTCCGTCGAGTCATTTGCCGTTATACGAAACCATCGAAGTTAGGAGAAAATTGTTTCCTATAGCTCGTGAACTCGTGAGTTTGAACATTGGGTTATTATAACCTAGGAAATCGCTCCCGGGTAGAAACGAACCTAAACGGACGGAAAACCATGTGTTTTAACACTTGAAATCGCGATATTTGAGCCCCGCAAAATTATTTTTCGCCGGGCCCAATCGCACGAGTAGGGTCTATAATCACGTGTTATAGCTCATGAAATCATCGGTTTTGAATTCGGCAAAGATATTTTGACACGGGGTGTCGAACAGACCAAAATGGTCAGAAATCGTACGGACAATAGCTTATAAAATCATCGGTTTTGACATTTCCAAAACCTGATAGGAAAAGAAGAAATTGGTCAATATTCATGGGTTACAAAACAGAAATTGTTAGTTTTGAATTCGGCAAAACTTTCTGGCGTCGGGTCGAAACGGTCGAAACGGAATGAAAAAACTGACAAAATGTGTGAGAAATCATAGGTTATAGCTCACGAAATCGCGAAATATGCACTCCGCCTATTTATCTGCACGGGCTGAAAAAGGTGCGTAAATGGACAAATTTCATGGGTTATAGCTCACGAAATCATGAAATTTGACTATGTTGTGCCATTTTCCGTCGAAAGAAACCGTAGAAGTTTGGGACAAATCGTTGCCTATTGCTCACGAATTTGTGAAATTCGAGCAATGGGTTATAATCCATGAAATCGCGCCCGGTTCAAAACGGACCGAAACGGTCGTAAAACCATGGGTTATAACCCGTGAAATCACGATGTTTGAACTCCGTCTAATTATTTACCGCCTACCCCAAACGTACGAGAAGGGTCAATAATCATGTGTTATAGCTCATGAAATCGTCGGTTTTGAATTCGACAAAGATATTATGATAAGGGGCA
Source organism: Asparagus officinalis (assembly GCF_001876935.1). Classification (NCBI taxonomy): domain Eukaryota; kingdom Viridiplantae; phylum Streptophyta; class Magnoliopsida; order Asparagales; family Asparagaceae; genus Asparagus; species Asparagus officinalis. Next base: position 25,302,783 of record NC_033797.1, on the reverse strand, counting down.
TCGAACAGACCAAATTTCGTAGGTTATAGCTCACGAAATCGTGAAATTTGACTCCGCCAAGTCGTTTGCCGTTAGACGAAACCATCGAAGTTGGGAGAAAATTGTTTCCTATAGCTCGTGAACTCGTGAGTTTGAACAATGGGTTATTATAACCTATGAAATAGCTCCCGGGTAGAAACGAACCTAAACGGTCGGAAAACCGAAATCGTGATATTTGAACTCCGCCTAAGGCCCAAACGCACGAGAAGGGTCTATAATCACGTGTTATAGCTCATGAAATCATCGGTTTTGAATTCGGCAAAGATATTTTGACACGGGGTGTCGAACAGACCAAAATGGTCAGAAATCGTACGGACAATAGCTTATAAAATCATCGGTTTTGACATTTCCAAAACCTGATAGGAAAAGAAGAAATTGGTCAATATTCATGGGTTACAAAACAGAAAATGTTAGTTCTGAATTCGGCAAAACTTTCTGGCGTCGAGTCGAAACGAAAAGATTTTGAATTCGGCAAAACTTTCTGGCGTCGGGTCGAAACGGAATGAAAAAACTGACAAAATGTGTGAGAAATCATAGGTTATAGCTCACGAAATCGCGAAATATGCACTCAGCCTATTTATCTGCGCGGGCTGAAAAAGGTGCGTAAATGGACAAATTTCATGGGTTATAGCTCACGAAATCATGAAATTTGACTATGTCGTGCCATTTTTCGTCGAACGAAACCGTAGAAGTTGGGGACAAATCGTTGCCTATAGCTCACGAATTTGTGAAATTCGAGCAATGGGTTATAATCCATGAAATCGCGCCCGGTTCAAAACGGACCGAAACGGTCGTAAAACCATGGGTTATAACCCGTGAAATCACGATATTTGAACTCCGTCTAATTATTTACCGCCTACCCAAAACGTACGAGAAGGGTCAATAATCATGTGCTATAGCTCATGAAATCGTCGGTTTTGAATTCGACAAAGATATTATGACACGGGGCATCGAACAGACCAAAATGGTCAGAAATCGTACGAACTATAGCTCATGAAATCGTCTGTTTTGACATTTATGACACCCGCTGAATAAGAATAAAATGGTCAAAATTCATGGGTTACAGCTCATGAAATCGTGAAATTTCACTCAGCCAAGTCATTTGCCGTCGGACGAAACCTTCGAAGTTGGGGACAAATCATTGCCTATAGCTCACGAACTCGTGAAATTCGAACAATGGGTTATAACATAAGAAATCTCACCCGGGTTGAAACGGACCAAAACGGTCGAAAAACCATGGGTTATAACCCAAGAAATTACTGTATTTGAACTCCGCCAAATTATTTGCTGTCAGGCCCAAACGCACGAGAAGGGTCAATAATCACGTGTTATAGCTCATGAAATCATCGGTTTTGAATTCGGTAAAGATATTTTGACACGGGGCGTCAAACAGAACAAAATGTTTAGAAGTCGTACGGATAATAGCTTATAAAATAATCGGTTTCAACATTTTCGACACCCGACCAGAACAAATGAAATGGTCAAAATTCATGGGTTACAGCTCATGAAATTGTCAGTTTTTAATTTGGCAAAGATTTCTTGCGCCAGGTCGAAGCAGACCGAAACTGACAAAATGTGACAGAAATCATGGGTTATAGCTCACGAAATTGAGAAATATTAACTCCAACTTATTGTCTACACCGGGTTGAAAAGGGACGTAAATGGGCAAATTTCGTGGGTTATAGCTCACGAAATCGTGAAATTTGACTCCTCCGAGTCATTTGCCGTTATACGAAACCATCGAAGTTGGGAGAAAATTGTTTCCTATAGCTCGTGAACTCGTGAGTTTGAACAATGGGTTATTATAACCTATGAAATCGCTCCCGGGTAGAAACGAACCTAAACGGTCGGAAAACCATGCGTTTTAACACATGAAATCGCGATATTTGAGCCCCGCAAAATTATTTTTCGCCGGGCCCAAACGCACGAGTAGGGTCTATAATCACGTGTTATAGCTCATGAAATCATCGGTTTTGAATTCGGCAAAGATATTTTGACACGGGGTGTCGAACAGACCAAAATGGTCAGAAATCGTACGGACAATAGCTTATAAAATCATCGGTTTTGACATTTCCAAAACCTGATAGGAAAAGAAGAAAATGGTCAATATTCATGGGTTACAAAACAGAAATTGTTAGTTTTGAATTCGGCAAAACTTTCTGGCGTCGGGTCGAAACGGAACGAAAAAACTGACAAAATGTGTGAGAAATCATAGGTTATAGCTCACGAAATCGCGAAATATGCACTCCGCCTATTTATCTGCACGGGCTGAAAAAGGTGCGTAAATGGACAAATTTCATGGGTTATAGCTCACGAAATCATGAAATTTGACTATGTCGTGCCATTTTCCGTCGAAAGAAAGCGTAGAAGTTAGGGACAAATCGTTGCCTATAGCTCACAAATTTGTGAAATTCGAGCAATGGGTTATAATCCATGAAATCACGCCCGGTTCAAAACGGACCGAAACGGTCGTAAAACCATGGGTTATAACCCGTGAAATCACGATATTTGAACTCCGTCTAATTATTTACCGCCTACCCCAAACGTACGAGAAGGGTCAATAATCATGTGTTATAGCTCATGAAATCGTCGGTTTTGAATTCGACAAAGATATTATGACACGGGGCATCGAACAGACCAAAATGGTCAGAAATCGTACGAACTATAGCTCATGAAATCGTCTGTTTTGACATTTATGACACCCGCTGAATAAGAATAAAATGGTCAAAATTCATGGGTTACAGCTCATGAAATCGTGAAATTTCACTCAGCCAAGTCATTTGCCGTCGGACGAAACCTTCGAAGTTGGGGACAAATCATTGCCTATAGCTCACGAACTCGTGAAATTCGAACAATGGGTTATAACATAAGAAATCTCACCCGGGTTGAAACGGACCAAAACGGTCGAAAAACCATGGGTTATAACCCATGAAATTGCTGTATTTGAACTCCGCCAAATTATTTGCTGTCAGGCCCAAACGCACGAGAAGGGTCAATAATCACGTGTTATAGCTCATGAAATCATCGGTTTTGAATTCGGTAAAGATATTTTGACACGGGGCGTCAAACAGAACAAAATGTTTAGAAGTCGTACGGATAATAGCTTATAAAATAATCGGTTTCAACATTTTCGACACCCGACCAGAACAAATGAAATGGTCAAAATTCATGGGTTACAGCTCATGAAATTGTCAGTTTTTAATTTGGCAAAGATTTCTTGTGCTAGGTCGAAGCAGACCTAAACTGACAAAATGTGACAGAAATCATGGGTTATAGCTCACGAAATTGAGAAATATTAACTCCAACTTATTGTCTACACCGGGTTGAAAAGGGACGTAAATGGGCAAATTTCGTGGGTTATAGCTCACGAAATCGTGAAATTTGACTCCGCCGAGTCATTTGCCGTTAGACGAAACCATCGAAGTTGGGAGAAAATTGTTTCCTATAGCTCGTGAACTCGTGAGTTTGAACAATGGGTTATTATAACCTATGAAATCGCTCCCGGGTAGAAACGAACCTAAACGGTCGGAAAACCATGCGTTTTAACACATGAAATCGCGATATTTGAGCCCCGCATAATTATTTTTCGCCGGGCCCAAACGCACGAGTAGGGTCTATAATCACGTGTTATAGCTCATGAAATCATCGGTTTTGAATTCGGCAAAGATATTTTGACACGGGGTGTCGAACAGACCAAAATGGTCAGAAATCGTACGGACAATAGCTTATAAAATCATCGGTTTTGACATTTCCAAAACCTGATAGGAAAAGAAGAAAATGGTCAATATTCATGGGTTACAAAACAGAAATTGTTAGTTTTGAATTCGGCAAAACTTTCTGGCGTCGGGTCGAAACGGAACGAAAAAACTGACAAAATGTGTGAGAAATCATAGGTTATAGCTCACGAAATCGCGAAATATGCACTCCGCCTATTTATCTGCACGGGCTGAAAAAGGTGCGTAAATGGACAAATTTCATGGGTTATAGCTCACGAAATCATGAAATTTGACTATGTCGTGCCATTTTCCGTCGAAAGAAACCGTAGAAGTTTGGGACAAATCGTTGCCTATAGCTCACGAATTTGTGAAATTCGAGCAATGGGTTATAATCCATGAAATCGCGCCCGGTTCAAAACGGACCGAAACGGTCGTAAAACCATGGGTTATAACCCGTGAAATCACGATATTTGAACTCCGTCTAATTATTTACCGCCTACCCCAAACGTACGAGAAGGGTCAATAATCATGTGTTATAGCTCATGAAATCGTCGGTTTTGAATTCGACAAAGATATTATGACACGGGGCATCGAACAGACCAAAATGGTCAGAAATCGTACGAACTATAGCTCATGAAATCGTCTGTTTTGACATTTATGACACCCGCTGAATAAGAATAAAATGGTCAAAATTCATGGGTTACAGCTCATGAAATCGTGAAATTTCACTCAGCCAAGTCATTTGCCGTCGGACGAAACCTTCGAAGTTGGGGACAAATCATTGCCTATAGCTCACGAACTCGTGAAATTCGAACAATGGGTTATAACATAAGAAATCTCACCCGGGTTGAAACGGACCAAAACGGTCGAAAAACCATGGGTTATAACCCATGAAATTGCTGTATTTGAACTCCGCCAAATTATTTGCTGTCAGGCCCAAACGCACGAGAAGGGTCAATAATCACGTGTTATAGCTCATGAAATCATCGGTTTTGAATTCGGTAAAGATATTTTGACACGGGGCGTCAAACAGAACAAAATGTTTAGAAGTCGTACGGATAATAGCTTATAAAATAATCGGTTTCAACATTTTCGACACCCGACCAGAACAAATGAAATGGTCAAAATTCATGGGTTACAGCTCATGAAATTGTCAGTTTTTAATTTGGCAAAGATTTCTTGTGCTAGGTCGAAGCAGACCTAAACTGACAAAATGTGACAAAAATCATGGGTTATAGCTCATGAAATTGAGAAATATTAACTCCAACTTATTGTCTACACCGGGTTGAAAAGGGACGTAAATGGGCAAATTTCGTGGGTTATAGCTCACGAAATCGTGAAATTTGACTCCGCCGAGTCATTTGCCGTTAGACGAAACCATCGAAGTTGGGAGAAAATTGTTTCCTATAGCTCGTGAACTCGTGAGTTTGAACAATGGGTTATTATAACCTATGAAATCGCTCCCGGGTAGAAACGAACCTAAACGGTCGGAAAACCATGCGTTTTAACACATGAAATCGCGATATTTGAGCCCCGCATAATTATTTTTCGCCGGGCCCAAACGCACGAGTAGGGTCTATAATCACGTGTTATAGCTCATGAAATCATCGGTTTTGAATTCGGCAAAGATATTTTGACACGGGGTGTCGAACAGACCAAAATGGTCAGAAATCGTACGGTTTTGAGCTTTATTTGTATCTTGCTTGTCTTTTATATTATGGATATGCATGGTTTAGGTTATGCCATTAATATTGCTCCTAGATTAGATAATTTCCCCTATGCCCAATGGTGTGTTAGATTTAAACTATTTGTTAGATCTAAACATTTTGATTTATGGGAAATTATAGATGATGCTTATATTGTGCCCATTTTGGAGAAATCCAAGTGGAATAAAAATGATCATCGCATGTTTACTATGAACAACATTTTGTTAGAATATTTGTTAAATGCTTTTAACTCATCTATGTCTAACAAGTTTGTTCATTTTGATAGTGCTTACAAAGTTTGGAAATTTATAGAAGCACATCAAGGGGACTTGGAGGCGATCCAACAAGCTTTGGAGGATCCCACTTCAAGTTCATATGGAGCTTCATGCACACGGCCACTAGGCGATAGCCCTAGTGTGGTAAGCGATTCGGAATCCGATAGTGATATATCCATTAATGAACTCGCTTGTGCATATGATAGATTAATGCATGCCTATACAAAATTGCAAAATAATTTTATTGATCTCAAAAGCAAGCATGTTAGTTTAAAATCCGATCATGAGTTGTTAGCATCTAGGTTTGAGACTATTTCTAATGAGAATGTGATCCTAAAAGAAAACAAAGAAAAATTAAAGTTGGATCATGATTCCTTAATCTCAAATGTTGCTAAGTTAACTCATAAGAAAAACAATGCCATATTAGAAGTTGAGAACTTTAGAAAAGAGCTTAATTCTTTCAAAATTGATCATGCATGTTCTACTTCTAATAACAATGCTTATGTGAGAAATGATGAGTTGAATCAAGTTAGAAATAGAATATCCACTTTAGATTCAACATTAAAAACTTGCATTGTTAATAACAACAAGCTTATGGACTTGTGTGCAAAGTCCCACAAAAATATTTCTAAGAAACCTATCTACTATGCACACAAGTATAACAAAATTTATAAATGTTCTATTTGCGGTCGTAAAGGCCATGTTGCTAAATTTTGTTATAATGCACAAAAGTCTAACAAGCCTAATCATGTTTGTGCATCCCATCAAGCTTCTTCATCTCATACACATGTACATGCACATATTGCACAACACAAACATGCTCATGTGTATAAATGTGATCTATGTGGTCGTTTCGGCCATTTGGCAAATTTTTGCTTTGACTTAAAAAGGATTTCACATTTGCCAAATGTTTCTAATAGACCACAAAAGTTTATGTGTAGTGTTTGTGGTAGGTTTGGACACTTAGCGAAATTTTGCTTTGATTTACAAAATATTTCAAAATCGCAAGTTGTTCCAAAAGAACTACCTTCGTTTAAAAATGTTTCACATTTGCAAAACAATTTTAAAAGACCATCTTTATTTGCAAATGTTCCACGTGCACATCCACATGGTCAACATAAACAAATGTATCCTCTTCATTGCACTTATTGCAATCGAATGGGTCATTTGCATAATTATTGTTATGACCGGATCCGTGCACAAAATGTGCCCAAAAGGGATCATAACCCTAGGGCTTTAAGCTTTAATGATAGAACAAATTTGATTTCAAACCAAGAATTTTAGTATTTTTATTTTTCTTTGTCTTGGTTTTGAAAATTATGTTTTAAGATCTTTTGGTTATGAAAACAATTTTTCTTTTATCAAATATTTTGTTTTCATGATTATTGGTTTTGTTTTGATAAGATGTTTGCATTTATATAACCCTCCGGATTTATTGGGTGTTTATTCCCAAATCATGTTTACCGGATGCTAAAATGATTATATGGGTTGGAACAAGCTCAAGAGCTTGATATAATTGTTGCCTCTCTTAAAAATTGTGTTTTGATTTGTTGCTTTTGAATTCATTATAACTCACTTATATGATGATATTTATGTGTTTGTGCTAATGGATCATCTATTCGTGCTTTATAATGTATTCTATGAGTGGTTTGATCAAGTCTTACAAAAGAATTTTTTTTTGTTGATCAAACATCATTTTTGGTTTAAATGGTTGATTTATGATTTCATTTGGTTGATTTGTTTTCATTCGAAAACTCTTTTTTTTGCATGATTCTCATGTTTTCTCTCTTTTGATTTCATAAATCTATTTTTTTATACATGGTTTTTATAATGAGACACTATCTTTATAATGTCATATCATTATGTGTCCTCATTGTATCTTGTTTGTATGTGAGTGATATCTAGCATATCTTTCATTTATACTTGCTCACATATGTTTGCCATGATCTTCATCGCATATATTCCATGTGGCATTTTGATAGGGGGAGCAATCCCTATATCCTTTTATGTGTTATACTCACCCATGCTTATTGATAGGGGGAGCTTTCGCTCTCTTCATACCTTTGTCCTCTTTTTGATGTTGTCAAAGGGGGAGAAATGTGAGTATATTCTTTCTTGTTTATATGCATGATACATTATACATTGTATGTTCATTTCCCTTCATGCATATATCCTTTTTTGTAAATTGTTTGTCATCATCAAAAAGGGGGAGATTGTTGGCCTTCTTGTTTTGATGATGTTTAACAAACAATTTATTACTAATGTTGTTTGTCTAATATTTGTGTTTTCCTATGTATTGTAGACAAACAACGTCGTTGGAGGATGGATGGATTGCGTCATAACGACGATATCAAATGGAGGTTGGCGTAATGTCGGGTTGAAGCCTTGCTATTCAAAGTTCAAGATCCAAGTTCAAGCTTCATCCGCGAGATTACCAAGTAGAGCTTATTGAAGACCAATCAAGCTTGGGTAATTTAGTTTAGGATTTATATTATGTGTGTTA